>NC_091296.1:24929114-24985083 GCF_038502225.1 Cherax quadricarinatus
AATTAGAAAATAATTAGCATTAAGCATGAAACTGTTAATTAAAGCTTTAAAAAATCTGAAAATTAAAAAGGTGTCCTTTAATGTAATAACTTGGAATTCCAAATCTACAATTACAGTCCAGAACCTGAGAAAACTTACTTTATTATTTAACTGAATTAACTGACATATTTCTGTTATACGGGTTAAAGTTTTTTAAACTTTGATAAAAATACAGAACAATAAAAAATACATTCTTAAACCTGAAATTAAAAATAAACTACATACATATATACATTAGCCTAGTAACTAAAATTAACTAGACATATTTCTGACTCGCAAAATCGTAATGACACTATTGCAAACAAACCATACCACGGGCGGGGTTAGAACCCGCGATCGGTCATAAAACTCCTGTGGCTCACGCGTGGGTTTGGAGTTTTATGACTCTGATCGCGGGTTCTAACCCCGCTCGTGTTATGGTTAGACATATTTCGGTCGCTGTTTGATTTGAGGACTGCAAGCCCGCAATCCATGATCTCAGACCCTTGAGCATGTGTCCCTTTTTACTGTAATTATAACAAGTCATGGTACTGTGATTACTACATGACCTAGAACTACTGCCGGAGCGATTACAACGGATATGACTGGATATGTGATTGATCTTGTGTTGACACACTGACGGCAAGTTATGCAGTAGGAGTTGTAGAGCTAAGGAGTACAAGACTCACGGAAGGAAATGAGCCCCGTGCAGCAACTGATCGTGCCTGTAACAGAACTGTTAATGGTTTCATCTCTACAGACGTGGGTTGGCTGAATACATATGTAAAGCAGAAGGCAGTAACAACTGCTTAATGGCAGTGTAGGCAGCGAATTTGTCAATGTCAATGGCAAGGTCTGTACAGGCTGGATATACGAAGGTTGAAGTTTTAAATGACACCTTGAACTCATTCAATAATTTTGAAATAAGGGTAGAGAAATCTCCTAGTAATTTACCTGCAGTAAGTGCTGTAAGTATTAATTCGAGCAATAAATAATATGCATCAATTGCGGTTGCTGGGAAATAGTAAGCATGAAGAATGGCTTCATATTCTGACCACGGTTGATGATGAGACTGCTACCTTAAGGCGAATGAGATCTGTTAAGACTGACTAGTATTACAGCATCTTCTAATCATGACCACCAGAGGCAGTATTCGCAGCATTATGAATTGCAGTGAACCAAGCTTCAAGACTGCTTCGATTGCCGTCTAATGTAAGAAGAGTGTCAAGAGGTTGGCGAGAATAAAGATGCTCTCTCTGAACTGTCAGCTGTTTGTAAGTAGGCAATAAACCCCTAGAGTTGTGACACGGTTCATAAAGGCCGCTAGTTACGATATTTATATTAGTGTTAGCGCCATCACTAATTACATGTGACTAAGACATGGTGCAGCAAATACAAACAAGAACATGGACTATGAAATTGCAACAAAACAGAAATTACGCAAAGCAAAAATTAAATGATTCTAGACTAACTCTGCATATACAAAATTATAGAAACAATTTGTGAAAGAAAAGTTCATTGAATGGTGCTTACTTCAAGTAAATTACTTCAATTTACAGCTCACCTGTGTAAACTGAAATAATTTCAGTGGTGAGCTGTCTCTACTCACTAAATGCTAAAATTCTTGTGACTACCTGTAACCTCACAAGTACAGTTCCACTGGAGCCACCAGAGTTCTACATAGAGAGAATCTATTATCAAATGAGAAGCAAAACATATTACATGAAACAATAATATAACTACATATTCATTAGAATTATATTCAAATTTTCATATATTTATTAGAATTATATCCATTTTTCCATATGTTCATTAGAATTATATTAAAATTTTTACATGAACTCACACTGTCTTTGTGTGGCAGTGTGAGTCCTTCATATGAAGAAACAAAATATTATATTACAAGAAGCAAAACATTATCGTAGAGGATACAAGACAACGATACAAGAAACAAAATATTGACCAAGAAGAAAAACATTACCATACAAGAAACAGAACTTTACCGTTCAAGAAACAAAACATTACCATAACAGAAAAATTATATTCGTAGAAAAGCACTGAATCCGTAAGGAACTTGAATGTCATAGGGAAATGCCATTCAGGCTTTTTTCAAAAGATTGCAATATATGCCAAATTCCTTAGATCGAAAGCCCATCACTAGCAACAAGGAACCTCTCTGTAAGGGTCCAGCTTTGTAGTATTTGTAGAAGTTCCTTAAAAATCAACACCAACTGAAGGTACACTGTTAAAAAAAGCGAATCGCCAATTCCGTTCCTGTGTTTGTGTAAGGATGTGTGTTAGGTGCTTGTATGCGTGCCTGTTAAATCCCCAGAGTGACTTTCCCGAGTAACTTTCAGGACACCGCCGAGAGGTGTTTAGTTCCAAATTTTTATATGAAGGTCTCGTACTGCCATTGTGTGGCAGAGACACCAAAACATTACAACACAAGAAATAAATTATTACAATACAAGAAACAAAATATTATATTACAAGTAACAGAACATTATCGTATAAGAGACAAAGTAACGATACAAGATTTGGAGCACAGGTCTGGTTCCTAAGATCAAAAGGGGTTACTAGCAAGACGGAACCTCCCTGGAGGGTTTCAATTTCTAGCATCTGTAAAGTTCATTAAGAATCAACACCCACTAAGAGTACAAAGTTAACGAAACTGAAGCAGCAATTTTGTGCATGTGCTTTTAAGTCCTGAAGATTTCTTAGGAAAGAGTCTCCTAAGGAACCTTCTGGACACCGCCTAGTGGTTTCCTAGTTCTATTCCAAGGTAAATTCTTCTTCCCAGCAGTAGCTGCTGCAGCACCTATGGGTCTTCAGAACTCCAAGTGAACAACTACATGCTAGGAGCACCTACAAGGAGGAAGATGTATTTGTGTGTGTATATTAAATACGCAGTGTGGTCTGGGAAATGCTGATATTCTTATCACTGCAAGTAACCTCAGAGGCACAGTTCCATTGGAACCACGAAAACGCTACAAAGGGAGTATCTATTAGCATATGAAGAAACAGCAGTATCAAAATATATTCATGACAGTTATATTCAAATGAAGGATTCATACAGCAACTGAGTGGCAGTGTGAGACAAAAACCATTTCCGTATAAGAAATAAAATATTACAATACAAGAAACATATTAAATACAGAAAAAGAATTTTCTAAGACATCTTGAGGACACCGCCGGGGGAGATGGTTGTCCCAAGTTCAATCCTAGTGTAAATCCTTCTCACCCTGCAGTAGCTACTGCAGCATTTAAGGGTCTTCAGAACTTCACCAAGTGGACCCTAACTTGCTAGTAGCACCTCCTAGGATGAAGAAGTATTTATGTGTGTATATTAAATACACAGAGTTGTTTTGGAAATGCTAAACGCTTGTCAATATTTGTAACCTCAGAGGTACAAACCATACCACGGGCGGGGATAGAACCCGAGATCAGAGAGTCTCAAAACTCCAGACCGTCGCGTTAACCACTGGACCAGCTAGCTGGTCCAGTGGCTAAAGCGACTGTCTGGAGTTTTGAGACTCTCTGATCGCGGGTTATATCGCCGCCCGTGGTATGGTTTGTTTGCAATCATGTCATTACGATTTTGTAAGCCATGTTAACGACTCAGAGGTACAGTTCCGAGGGAACCACCAAAATGCTACGAAGGGAGAATCTATCATATGAGGAACGATACATATTTCAAGAAACAATATCATAACATTTTCCTTAAAATTATGTAAACAATCGCAGATGGGCGATTTTAACTATGCAGGACAAGCCACGGGGGGAGGGGGGGAGGGAGGAAGGGGTGGAAATCTTTAGCTCAAGTACTTTCACACTTCTCAATGCGTCATCAGGAGCTGTGCAATGTTGCAAGGGAGCAACCAAAGCAGGCAGAGAGGTCTCAGAGTAGCGTAGGTGTGACTGGCCACGGTTACCCTTAGACTGGGTTAGTGGTCGGTGCCAACCCTACCCTACCATCACCCATCTACACTTATGGGGTAGGAGGGTTTCTGAGATGTAAAGTATGAAATTATAAGATATAAAAAGCCAACCCCAAGCTTTTTCCAATCGTTTATAACAGGTCATATGGTTTCTCGTTAGATACTGTAGACATTATTCCGTGTGATCTTTTCAAATATTGAAAGAAAAGAATACGATGTGCTCTTTGTTCATTTAAATGTCCTGCTCTGAGGTACTCGAATGTTTTACCGATGTACTCAGAAGTATCTATTCCTAAATATTGTCTACTATTTTCTCAGTGGCTGTTAATATGCCATACATGGGGACTTCTATGCCTATCCGATAATATTTCTATGATCTGATTTCAAATACCCTTTAACCTTTCCTTACGTTATCTTGTGTGCTTGTCACTGTATGATACATTAACAGCTACAGGTGTTATATAACCTTCAAAACTGACGTGGTGCGAAGTTTTGGTGCGTAGACACTGGTCGGACGTCACCAAAGCATCAACCCACCTGGCAAAATGAACAATCCTGTGGTTTTGTATAGCATTGTTGTTTAAGATTGTGTACAATGGAATCTACTAAATAATTATTGAGCTTGTATAACCCATAATTTGAGTTGTATACTGTATTCTTTTCATGTTTCAAGAGGGAAGATTCAATTATGTTTCTTTCCGTGACAGTACTGTTTGGTACTATAATCTGGGCAGCATCCTACCCCGGTGGGTGATTACATGCACTAACGTAGTTAAAGATAGCGTTCGACTCCTGCCCTGTCCTGACTGAGTATTTATTTTGGGCAATTCTGGTTTCCAGAAATTTACCTGTTTGACCACTATATGAGTGAGGACACTGAGTACATGGGACCTTGTAAACCCCACCAACTTTGTTGGAGGTCGTGTTTTTAATCAGCCTTTGTTTCACAGTCCCTGTGTTTTTGAAAGCAAGTTTTATATTGATCTTTTTTAATGCCTCACGCAGGCAAACCAGGTTCTCATTGTATAGTAAAACTAGTACATTTTTCCTGGCCATCACTTCTTTAGGTTCAGTCCGGTAGAAAGTTTTTTTGTTGACATTAGTGCTTTCTCGACAAAATCCTTAGGATATCTCAGGTTTGTGGCTATGTTGAATATCTTGCTGATTTCGTCCTCTAGGTACTCTGAACTGCAGCTGCGCAATGCTCTCAAGAACATTGTGAGGAACACACTCCTTTTTACCCTGGTTTCGTGGTTGGAATAGTAGTGAATGTACGACGACACTCCCTTGCAACATTGCACAGCTCCTGATGACGCACTGAGAAGTGTGAAAGTACTTGAGTTAAAGATTCCTTCCCCCCCCCCGAGGCTTGTCCTGCATCATTACAATTATATTCAACTTTTCATATGAAGAGCTCGCACTTCCACTGTTGCCAATAAAATATAGAACAAGAAACAAAATATTATATTACAAAGTACAAATCATTATTGTAAAGGAAAAAAACAACGTTACAAGGAACACATATATGAACAAGAAAGAAAACATCAACATACATGAAAAAGAACAATACCGTACAAGAAACATATTACCAAAATCGAAATATTATATTATGGAAAAGTACTAAATCTGTAACTGCTACACAGCGCCTGAGAAAAATGCCACCCATTCTGGCTCCTTTCAGAGAATTGGAGCAAAGGTCCTATTGTTTAGATCAAAACCCCAACTTTAGCATCAAGGAACCTCCCCGAACGGATCCCACTTTCTAGCATCTGTATAAATTCATTAAGAATCAACACCCACTGTTGGCTCAAAGTTGACAAAAGTGAAGCAGCAGTTCTGTTCGTGCGTTTGTGTAAGGGTGTGTGTTAAGTGCTTGTAAGTGTGCAAGTTAAATACCCAGAAAGACTTTCCTGAAGAACCTTCAACACACCGCCGAGGTAGGTCGCTAGTTCTATCATAGGGTAAATCTTTCTTCCATTACAGTACCTGCTGCAGCATCTCAGTGTCGTCAGAACTCCACCGAGTGGTTCCCGAAATGCTAATAGCACATCTCAGGATGAAGTATTTCTAGGTGTATATTAAGTACACAATGTTTCTTTTTGGGAGGGAAATTCTGAAACTCTTGTCACTACAAGTAACCACATAGGATCAGTTCCTTTGGAAGCACCACAATGCAACAAAAGGAGAATCTATTATCGTATATGAGAAACAAAACATTCGACAAGAAACAATAATAACATATTAATTACAGTTTTAATCGGATTTTCATATGAAGGACTCACACTGTTGTTGTGTCGCCGTGTACAAGAAATAAAATATTAAAATGCAACAAACAAAAAATATTTCAATACAAGAAACAGCATTATCGTAAAGAAAACACAATGACAATACATGGAAGAAAACATTATCAAACAAGAAACTAAACATTACCATTCAAGAAACAAAACATTGCCATAATCGAATGATTATATTAATGGGGAAGCAGTAAATCCGTAAGGATTATGCAGTGTCTGGGGGGAACGCCAGGCAGTCGGGCTCAATTCAAAGAATTGGAGCACAGGTCCAGTTCCTTAGATCGAAACCCACTAGCATCCAGGAACCTCAGTAGATGGGTCATACTTTCTAGCATTAAGAATCAACACCCACTGAAGGTAC
Source organism: Cherax quadricarinatus (assembly GCF_038502225.1). Taxonomy (NCBI): domain Eukaryota; kingdom Metazoa; phylum Arthropoda; class Malacostraca; order Decapoda; family Parastacidae; genus Cherax; species Cherax quadricarinatus. Next base: position 24,935,726 of record NC_091296.1, read on the forward strand.
AAGATTAACAAAAGTGAAGCAACAATTCTGTTTGTGTTTCTCTAGGTGTATGCGGGAGAGAACACTGATGGGTTTCTCGGTAGACGCGAGATGAGAGTTGGGTGGGTTGTATGGCTGAAGATAGGGAAAAGCATTACATTGGTTAGTTAACCGGGGAAAGATAAAGGAAAAGCAGATAGGATGTGTTATTCTGAAGGAAAGAGGTGCAAGACAGGATTGCGTTGGCGATCAAGGGGTAGGGAAGTGAAAAGGTGGAGGAACAAGATGAACAGTTGTAAACGGGTTTGTTAACAAAGGTTATAAGAGACAAAATGGGGTATTCATGATCACAGGGAAGAGATGGTTGGTCAGCAGGATAAAGGGAGTGTGTGATGGATGAGCAAGAGCTGGTAAAAGTGAAAGATGAACTTCGTTTATAATTAACAATTCATGTTAGAGTTGTGTGAAGATGAGTCACTAATTAGCCCTTTACGGGGCAAGCCAACATGTACATTCGCCTGAACACGTGGTCTTCTGCGCTGGTCATCCTACTCGTGCCGCGCATCTAGATTCCCATTCTTTATTTCTGACCAATCACAAGCCTTCTCTGAGTCACTTCAGCTAAGTGATGTCCTCTTCTGGCTTCCCATTGGTTGAGAGACCAAAATGTAAACACTTGTCACTTGGCATCGCCGAGAGTGGGATTTTTCCATCTAGTGACACTCATATACTCTTGGATTTTAGCCTCTACAATGTCGCTAAGTACTGATTGTTATGTCTATCATGTAAATGAATAGTTTAGGCATATTTTGATATATAAAATCCGTGTGAAGCATAATATGAGTGTACCATGCAAATAAAACAAGTGCAACAAAAGAGGCCTCAATAAATATGCAGCTGCCCTTTTAGAGCCATGCTCCAATTTCGGTAAATAAATATTTATAAAAAAAATTCTATTGTCTATATGAATTCTGTAGTGGTCTAGATGTGTACAGAATGTTTTTATTGTCCTTCCAGATCAATGAGAAATTGTTTTATGGTGAGCCCTCCAACACCAAGTCAAAATATGTCTGCATAAGAACAACTACAAGAGTTTCACCAAGTACTTCCAATGGTGACAGTAATGTTTTGCCAACCTCGCAATTGTCATCTGCTATGCAGTACCAACACTGATGACAGTGTGAGGTTTGATAAAATGCTAGGTCACTGGCCAGTGCTAGGCAAGCTACTTGGTGGCAAGTATTGCAACAAAAAGTTATGTCACATCCTCATTTTACTGTTCCACATGCTAAGTAAATCTGTGCATAAAGAAGGATAATAATTGCTTCATAGACTTTCATTCTAACAATTAGTAATATAGAATGTTCTTTCTCAGGAAACTCAGGAATACGGGACTTTGCAATGTGTCCATGTTGCTATTTGGTTCATTTTTATATTTTTCTAATACTTACAAAATGTTTGGATACAAGTTCCTTTTATGTTTTTGATATTGTATGTTTGTATAATAAATTAAAAATAGTTATTTGGTTTTATTAACAATTGCAACTTTGCAACATTCAAAGTTATACTCCCTTAATCGGGCAGGCCTTAGTACATTATGGCTTCGCAGACTAGCAATTGCTCGACAAATAACTATCAGAATTCCATTTATATGGGCTCATTCACCTTGCATTGAGATACTCTATCCACTCTAGGGAATTCAGTTCGAAATTCTAATTTTCCTCTAATATGCCCCAAGTGCTCATCCAGACCAGGGTAATAGCAGGATACAGCTGATTGATAGGCTTTCTTGGCTTATTGCCTTTATTTACAGGAGATATAGGGTGTTGGGCCACCCAGAGAAGATGAGAAAGACACATGTGTATCAATCAGGGGTTTCTTCAGTTGAATACAAAGACAGCAGAAGTGGACAAGAAAAGATGATGTGATCAGCTCATCAAACTTGAAGTAGCAGATCTGAGGTGTCTAACTGCTGCACATGTGTTATATTCATCTTCTTGCCTTGGGTGTATGTCATTATACTGACACATACCTAAGGCAAGAAGATCAGAAAAAGGAGAGAGCCGGGGTTTAGTTGACCAACAGAGGGAAGGAGAGAGCACGTACCCTGAGTTATACAGCTGTGACGAGTTCAGTTCCAAGCTTTCACACTAACTGTACCAACTAAATGATACTAGTATATAACTCACGCTAGATTCATGAATCCAGTATTTTGATTCCATTCAATGTACAGAAAAACTGTGTATCGAAAATGTGTTTTCATTACAAATTTTGGAGATAATTGCAGTTTAAATTTAAAGGAAAGAATTTATGTCTAATTTAGCCGATCAGACAGAGCTCTACATTTACTTTAGGTCAGAGGGGATACACGCTTATCGAGCTACACTTCCTTAACAGGCGTTCACCTTGACCTAACTCACTGTTGAGATTTCGTGGGCGGAGTCTCAGTTTATATTCGCTCACTAAAGTATCTAGAATACTGATCATCATTTCGATTGAGCATGCTACTAAATTTATTTAAAATTATTTATCGTTTCGTTTTTCTTGTTATTCAATTCTACCTTGAAAAACACAATAATTCATAGAATTAGTTGCCTTATGGAGATAAACTAAATTAAGTCTCTAATGAATATCACACATGACAACCAGCGAAATGGTTAAAGATTTAAAAAATTAAAGAATTATTTATTAAGTTTAGTTAAAATATATTTTACTTATTTATTATGCTTCTCCGGTCCAGTCTAACTCTAGGTTACTGCATGATAAAACCTTTTAACTGTAGATTATTCTATACTTAGCCTTTATTAACGTTGATTAATCTAATGCCACACACTCCTTTGTCGGAATTTAGGTCGTGTTTACTCCAAGCTAGCCGAGCCTGACGGACGGATCCATTCTTAACCAGCGCCCACTCACACGCTGTTTATGGCAATCTGGCAACACCACGGGATTATCTCCCACTCAGCAACCGCACACCAGCACATGGCGTTGGGTAAACAAAAAATATGAAAGCCTATGTACGGTCAACGATCATATCGCCTTGATGACGAATAATTAATCAGGGTGCTATACCTTCACTTCTCTATCAACTAACTCCTCGGATGCCTAGGATATATTATTAAATTGATGGAGAAGCTTTAGTCTGTCAAGATCACATGGTGCCTGAGGAATGGGAGGCAATCATATTTGATACAATAAATTTATATATATATATATATATATATATATATATATATATATATATATATATATATATATATATATATATATATATATATATATATATATATATATATATATATATATATATATATATATATATATATATATATATATATATATATATATATATGCTTAACAATTCAAAAACAGGTGAAATTACTTACAAACATTGTCTCTACGTCCACAGCAGGACTCGAACCTGGTAAAGTACTGTGGACTCTGATACAGAGTTAGCAGTTCGAGTCCTACTGTGGACAGAGACAATGTTTGTAAATAATTTCGCCTGTTTGCGAATTGTTAAGCATTTCACATCTCTTTCGTTGTCCACTGGATGTGGCAGGATTCGATGAAATAACTTTCAGAACGAGCTTGGTGCCCGGGGGGTATTGGGAAACATCGCTTAGCTTCGGCTAAGCGCCCATACTTATCGCAGGTCTAGTCTCGTGGTAAAGTACTGTGGACTTTGATACAAAGTTAGCAGGTTCGAGTCCTGCTGTGGACGTAGAGAAAATGTTTGTTTGTGTGTGTGTGTTAAAAATAATAGGAACTTATGCTTTTCAAATACTGGTAAAAAAATGAAATATGATACAAGTGGATGTAATAAGTGAAACAGCCACTAAAAACTTTAACAAACTGTACTACAAATTGAACACTGAACTCTGGACATTAGGAGCACAGAGCTCCTCTTCTAACTAGAGATAATTACAAATAGTTAATCTCACACACACCACTGATAAGGTAGCAGTTTTTATTCGGCTGCAGTGAAGTTGTGTGCATCTGTGGTGAAGAATTAATAACTCAGACGAGGAAGCACAACACTGAGAGTCTTAATTAACCGTGCTTGATAACCTCAAGCGGTTCGATAACCTACATCATGCTAATGTTTGTCTTAACCCTGAATTATTGTACACAAGATGGTGACTGATCGTTCTCTCTCGCTTAAGTAGTCACCGGCAAGATATTGAAATTAAATTCCTGAGCGATTATATTGGTTGCATCATTTAACACTAAGTGGTTAAGCTTATACTGAAATAATAGTAACTAAGAATAATCTGTTTCTTACTGTAAAATGTCATTAGTGAATTGGAGAAGTTCAAATGGCTCATTAATAAACTATTGGAGGCCGGGACTTGCTGAATGCATGAAGCATTAAGATCATGGCTAAATGTTGTTCTGAGAGTTTCTTCCACGAGAAAATTACCTAAATTACGAAAAGGTTTATCTCAGAGCCTGGGATAAACCTTTACGTTTCAAACATAGCCAGTAAGAACGTTTGGTCACCATTGACTGGGGAGTAAGTTTGGGAGAACATGTTCAACAAACCTGTCTAATCTTCGAGACACAGTCGCCCTCTTTTATTTCCGTGACCTCACCCCCACCATCATTATGTAAGAATAGCAGCGAGAAACGAGCAGCGAAGACTGAAAGGCAAGAAGCTTCCTTATTTGACAGACTGCTGGCAAGAGCATTGAATTCCTCAGATGTGCTGCAGGTGGCAAGAATCTTGGAATCCTCTGAAGTGTTGTAATAATGCTGGTATCTTTGGTATTGCTTGATACAGGTGTGAGGATTTATGCTGTTCTCTCCACCTTGTACAATGACTTGGTTGTAAGTGGTATGACCGTTAACTTTCTTATCACTGATGAAGCTAGTGCAATACCTACTTTAGGCAGAAATACAGAATATTAGATGGTAAGTAAATATGAACAAGATTAGGTTAGCTTTGGTACAAATTCAAAGCACTGAATACTTGTTTATTCACAAAAATAGATCTAAATTATAAGCTAAAAATTTTTTTTTTTAATCTGGCAGACCTACTTCATTGGTAACTCGGTGAATATATATATATATATATATATATATATATATATATATATATATATATATATATATGTGTGTGTGTGTGTGTGTGTGTGTGTGTGTGTGTGTGTGTGTGTGTGTGTGTGTGTGTGTGTGTGTGCGCGCGTGTGTGTTTGTGTGTGTCGTACCAAATAGGTTAAACTGGTCAATTAGCACGAAATCGTTTAAAATTAAGTCCTTTCTAAAATTTTCTCTTATACATTTAAAGATATATATATTTTCATTTATGTTAATGTAAAAATTAATAATTTTGTTCCAAAGGAACCTTAGAAAACTTACCTAACCTTATTATAACAAGGGCAATTTAATTTAGCCTGAGCCAACTAAATGCATTTTAGATAAGTTTACAGTAATTTAATAATACACAACCACCATGAAATGTATATTTTCTTTAGGTTCAGAATGACTTTTGCGAAATTTCTGCACACACAAATTTTTGCTTGCCTTATTGGGCAAGAAGTGCGTTGTTATTTAAGCCAAAAATCGCAAGTTTTGCTTATTCGGCACATGTATATATATATATATATATATATATATATATATATATATATATATATATATATATATACTCTACTGATATTAATTAAAAATAAAATTTATACTTTATATTAACGCACACAGAGACAAACTCAAAAGATTAATTGGTATGTATATTTCGACCTCCTGGTAGGGGCGCCCAGCAGGGAGTCGAAGTATACAGACCAATTAATTTTCTGTCTCCATGTGGGTTATTACTAAGCAGTGACACGTATTCCTTGCTCGTTCTTTTATATTTACATGATTTTTCAAGTCCACTTTTTTTTTAGATTCCATATACTTTGTTTCCTTCCATTTTGAAATAATTTAAGCTTTTCTCGTATCCCAGTAAAGTAGTCATGTGTGGTATAATGCAGTGTATTTTTAAGCAACCTGAGCTCCATTGCTTACACTGAAATCATACATTATCCATCAAATCTTGTTTGTCTTCAACAATGAGCCAAATAAACTTGTTACTTCGTATGACATTTATGCAACCTGAGACAGCTATCCCACCAGGTATAACACTAACACTAACACTTGTAGCTCTATGATCGCACAATGTAAAGAATTGGAGGGAAGGGAAGGAAAGGATGAAGAGAAGGGAAGAGGGCGAATAAGGAATACGTGGTATATATATAGAAAACAACCACTGGGGGAGTAGTTATGCATCTTTCATCGCTTGGTTTGCGATATTTGCACAGTTCCAGCACAGTTCCAGAGGTACCACCTCTGGAACTGTGCTGGGGACCCTCATCCTCAGAGAAAAGAATAAACTTACTTCAGGGAAAACTCAAGGTTCTCCCCGGAGCTGTTTGAATATTTTCTTCTCCTACTATCCCCTATATTCTATGTAGACTTTATTTAAAGACAAAATACATTGACAAAAATACAGTTAGAACAACATAGATAACATCTCAGAGCTATATCTCGAATATTTCGTCCAGCTCCCCGGCGGTGGGCCCCGTGCCCAGAATGCTTCAGGCATTTCCCCTCTGGATCGCAACACTGAGTCTCTGAAGGAGGAAGCTGGCAGCTCTGTGATCCCTGTTTTCTGTGATGAGTTTTTCACTCAGCTCTTTGAGGAACTTTAGAGCACATTTGCCCCATGCTCCAAGGAACTCCGACCCTACCGAGATAAAGTTATAACAAGGGGGAAGGTCTTCATATTTGTGAGTCTTCTGGGTCTCCCTGTAGCTGGCGGCTCCACCCCCTTCAGCTTCAGAATATGGCAAGTAGGTGTCCTTCAGTGTGCCGGCACAGGTGTAGTCCCAGGCAATCTGTTTATCGTCCTTCCAGGGCAGCATAGTGGCTCCATCAGGACACTTTTGACTTCCGTCAGACCTCTGTATTTGGGGTTCCCATTCAGCTGGGCAATGGGCTGTGGCCAGGCTTCTCTTTATAATATTGTTGACCTCCTCTGATGTCCGTTCTAATGTATGGCGCACGAGACCATGAAGTCCGAATTGATCAGCCGTCGCCCTGCCGCAAATACTCCTATGTTCGGTGAGTATAGGGGCGGCTAGGCGAAGAGCAACACCAATCCAGATGTCCCATGGGTCGAGTCAAGTGCCCAAGGAGGAACTGGGAACAACTAAAAGGAAATCTCCTGAATGTTGTGCCTTCACCGCTAGAAGACGAGCTCAGTCCTTTCCTGAAGCGTTGGTGAGCATTGTGTTGGTGATTTTTTCCATGATCGGTTTGTCCCAGTGGGACTGTTTGTGCTCTTTGGAAGGAGCTGGTCTACTGGAGACGTCTGCAAGGGTGCCCCACCGCATGGCTGCTTACAATGAACCTGGGGTCTTGAGTTCTTACTGGAAGCCAAACACAATGACAGAAATGCAGGTAAAGCTACCTGCGTTGCCTTGCACATCCCTATAACTCACAGTCGCACTGCGAGAGTTGCCTGATTCCATTGCTGATCTTCCAGTGACAGATTCAGTGCCTTCTTAAAGATCTTAGGAGTGAGTCATATTCGTTGAGTGTTGGGTTGTCAAAAGAGGGTGCGCATCACAAGATGTGAGTGAGTCTTGGCAGAAAAAGACGCCTTGTGAGGAGATACAGGGCAACATGGGCCTCAAGATCCCTCATTCTCTCCTCCATTATCTTCAGGTCATTCAGTTTGTCCTTGAGGGCTGTGTCGATGGCCTGATGACCCAGCGGTGCTCCCAAAAGGGTGTTCCTGGATGGAGTGGTAGCAGAGACTTCAGGCAAGTTTGTTCGCACAGCTTTCATTATTTTCTGGTTCGTTGTGATTTCACACTTGGAGGGATTGAGAATTAGTCCCAAGGCTTCTCCCTGTTTCTTCACCAGTTGTAGGTCCTCTAGCAAGGACTCTTCAATACCTGCCAGAGTGCCATCATCCAGGTACCAGATGTTGAGCTCACTGTGCAAGCAAAAGAGAAGTGGAGCGAGTTGGTCACCCTACTGAGCACCCTATGATGAGGGAATTTCATATTCGCCAAACAAAAGAATTGAGAGTTTGCTGTAGTCAGCTGAAATGAAGGTAAAACGACTGGGGAACCTATCTCGAAGGGTTGGCAAGACTGCAACTCTTTTCATCATATTCCTGATCTAAGTGTTCATTGGAGGGCAGATATGACTTGATGGATGATATATGGACTCCAATTAGTGCCACTGTTAAGTTCCTTGAACGGGCATGTGACCATAGTAGTTGGGTTAGGTCTTGGAGCTGTCAACAAGTAAATAATTATTGCAAAAACTGACTGACTCAGCCCACAATACAGTCTGGCAAGCTCCCTTTCCAAATTTATGAGTTATTACTCTTCCCTCCTCACCCTAAATATATTTTTAGTCGCAAAAATAAATTTTAATAACCACCAATTACATGTTACGTTTTAATCGCCCGAATTCAAGAGGGTCCCGAATGGGTTAGTAGAGGATTAAGCGTATGGTATATCCCCTGCCCAGCCACTTATCTCCCAGGTGGGCATTAAATACTGGCGCTGGACACTCCGGCACTGCTGCAGGTCTCCTATGTAGCAGTCGCAGGACGGCACCTAAAAATACATTACTAACTAAACACCAACTTATTCCTCCAAAAAGATCCCGACAAACATTTTGCAGCAAAGAGAGATATTGTTAAAAAAGGGGAACGGCAGGAATTTATCCATCCACAAGCTATGTTTGCCAGTAGTGAATTCAAGTGAATTAAATCATGGGTTGCCAACTTAATTGTGGGGCATATATTGCTGGAATATTTGAGGCGGCATCGTGTAACGGTAGAGCTGGGGTGCGGAGTCGTGGCCCACGCCCATAAAACAAGGCATTAAGGCAAATTACTTCCATTGGACCAACTAACTTATTATCTAGAAGGCAAATTCGCAGTAATTGGCTCTACTATAAATCAGCTGACTACAGGTTGTAATAAATTTTTTCGAACGCAAAGTAAAACCAGAATATGCGCATGAATATTACGGCTGGCGCTGGAGCAAATTAAAAAACAACAAAAGGGAGCAACTCTGGTGAATATAACATGGATTATCCATAATTCCGCGCGTTTTATTGCCCGAGATAAACACTGTTAGTTAACCTCTGCGATGCGATCTAAATCTGATTTCATACTGGTGTTTAAAATGAGATGCCGAGAAAAGTGACGGTATGCTGAAAGGTTTCTTACAAATGCCTCAGCACCTCGAGAATCCTGTAGACTAACAACACTTACTTCATTTTGACATCCAAGGCATAGTCTCAGTCTCGGTCCAATTTTTCTTTTTGGGGCACCCTGCCTCGGTGGGATACGGCCTGTTTGTTGAAAGAAGATTATATATATATATATATATATATATATATATATATATATATATATATATATATATATATATATATATATATATATATATATATATATATATATTTTGCAGATGAATGGTATGGTTCAGAGAACCGACATGTTGATAAATTAGACACATGTGTCTAATTTATCAATATATATATATATATATATATATATATATATATATATATATATATATATATATATATATATATATATATATATATATATATATATATATATATATATATATATATAAAGCTTTTCTTCATTGTTTAGTATTTTCTACAGAAGTGGTTACTAGCCCATTGCTCGCGGCATTTCATTCACCTCATATGACACGCATGGCTTACGGAGGAAAGATTCTTTTCCACTTCCCCGTGGAGAAGAGAAAATAAAGATGAACAAGAACATTTACGAAAAAAAGAAGAAAAACCTAGATGTGTGTATGTATATATATATGCATGTGCATGCCTGTGTAATGTGACCTAAGTGTAAGTAGAAGTAGTAAGATATACCCGTTATCCAGTGTGTTTATGAGTCAGAAAAATGAAACAGGCAATATTACAATCATGTAAAATAGTTACAGGTTTCTGTTTCACACTCACTTGGCAGAACGGTAGTACTTCCCTGGGTGGTTGTCTACCAACCTCTGACGATGGGAAGTTAATGTTGCAGTTTTATAACTGTAGTGTAAGTGCATCTCTGGCAAGACAGTGATGGAGTGAATGATGGTGAAAGTTTTCCTTTCTTCGACCTCCTACCTCGGTGGGAAACTGCCGACTAGCCAAGGATTCGAACCCATGCTGCTTTGGCCCCACTCATGGTGAGGGAAAACACATGATGCTCTAACTCACAGAACCACGCAGTCCTACAAGAATGACGCACCCAGCCAAGTTAAGTGTTTTACCGTCATCCGAGAACATTTGGGTGCCTCTGAGGTAATTTCATTCTACTCCCTGCTTGGTGTATTAGCCCAACAAGCAGTATTTTATATTATTGTAACAACGAACGGATGGTATTGATCAATAACAACACTGCGACTAGCCAAGGACTCGCACCCATGCTGCTTTGGCCCGCATCATGGTGACGCTCTAATCCACAGGACCACGCAATCCTACAAGGATGACGTACCCAGCCACGCTAGATTAAAATTAGAATGAAATAAGCTCAGAGGCACCTACACCACCGTATATCTTCGGATGACGGTAAAGCACCTAGATTGGCTGGGTGCGTCATTCTTGTAGGACTGCGTGGTCTTGTGGGTTAGAGCATCATGTGTTTTCGCTCTCCATGAGGCGGGCCAAAGCAGCATGGGTTCAAGTCCTTGGCTTGTCGCAGTGTTGTTATTGTTCAATGCCACTCGTTCGTGGTTACAATATAAAATACTGCTCGTTGGGCTAGTTCACCAAACGGAGTAGAACGAAATTAGCGCAGAGGCACCCATACCACCGTATATCCTCCGATGACGGTAAAACACCTAGCTTGGCTGGGTACGTCATTCTGGGATGAGGAAAGGGTAGACGATGAGATCTCATTGCCTACCCGTGCTCATCCCAATATAGAATTCGTCAGGTCACCATACGTCACTCACACAGTCTTTTAACCTCTGTATGCTAGAAGTGATCAAGGTCCCAGGACCGAAACGATTTCTAATAAATATGTCCAAGTGTTTGCTTACGTGTTTTTCTAAACCTCCATATCTGGTACCTGGTCTTGTTTTGCTGTAGGTGTGAAGGAAAGGTCACAAAGCATGACGTGGTTATCATCATCAAGAGAAACCTTGCAACAGCAGAATGTCCAGCAATATGGGAGCCAAACTAAACAAATCCGATAGCAAGTAAAAAAAATGTCCAAATGGGAGTTCCTTGCACTCCTGGACGAATGTCAAGCAAGTGGTTGTGGAACTACACGTGTGCATCGACAATAGCCGACATGTATCTTCAATACATAAGGAAAAAAAATAGGAAAGAAGGAGCACTGCAGCAGGCCTACTGGCTCATACTGGGCAGGTCCAAGTCACCTACTGGCCCAAGCCAGTCAGGTCCAACTCACAGCCACTCATATATTTGTCTAACGCATTTTTAAAAATACACAACCATTTGGTTTCAATGACGGTACTCGGGAGTTTGTTCTACTCATCCACAACTCTATTACCAAACCAGTGCTTTCCTATATCCTTTCTAAATCTAATTTTTTCCAACTTGAACTCATTGCTGCGAGTTGTCTTGGTTAGATATTTTTGCACGTTATTTATATCCCTTTTATTTATTCCTGTTTTCCATTTATACACTTCAATCATTCCCCCCACCCTAATTCTACGTCTTTCTAGAGAGTGCAGATTCAAAACCCTCAGTCTATCCTTGAGAAAAGATTTCTGATACATTGGAACAGCAGAGATGAAGGAGATGCTGATGCTAGCTTTGAGGAATTACATAAGTCTAGTAAATATTATGAACCTGCTCGTCATTATATTTTCGTTCCCATAGTTGCAGAGGTCCTCGACCTGATGAGGGAAATTAAGGATTCCAGAGCATGTAGTTTCCTGTTCCGGAATCTCAGTACTGCTATTTTCTTTTAACTCGATCACAATAACTAATTCTGAGATTCTGGCAAATAATTCAGGATAGAAACCGGCACATCCATCAGTTTACCCAGCGAGCTCCGTGTGGGATGGGGTAACAGCAGGGGATAACATCCCGTGGACTCCACGGGACATTTGATGAATTGGGATGAGGCACGACTCGTCCTTACCGAACAGGACCTTAGACGCCGACGATGTCTGGAAGCCTCGCTAATCACCATCACCGACACCATAGAATGTAACACTGGAAACTACAAAATTTCTTAAACATTAGCATATATGATACTCAACTAGGCAAAGCACCACCTACTCAACACAGGAGTCACATGACCCCATTGTCTACCTGTCCTCATCCCAATATGGCATTCTTCAGGTCACCATGCATCACTCACACCTTACTCTCCGCCTATATATACTGTCTTTCAACCTCTGTATGCTAGAAGTGATCAAGGTTCCAGGACCGATACGTTTTCTAATAAATATGTCCTAGTGTTTCATTACGCATTTTTCTAAATCAACTTGTCACTGTCTATTACCAAGGTTTATATCAAGGACAAAGATCAGTCGGGTATAGGTCATCAATTGGAGACAGATATAACAGGGATGACTCCACCAAATTAACCAATGCCCAGTATGTGGAAGACAGCATGCACATCCAGGTTCCCGGTACCGAAACTGGTGGGTTTACAGCTGATACCAATGCAATTTTTGATAGCCGTCCAGGTACCGGTAATGATGATGCTAATGATGGCGACCCTGATGGTCCTCGGGTCTGTGTAGGTATTTGTACCAATAAAGCTGGTGGTGGTACTGGTGCCGGTTGTGGTAATGGTGCCGGTGGTAATGTTGTCAATACTGGTTCTGGCTCTGATATAGATCTAGTCGTAACACCAGTTGAGAACTCGGAGCCCAAAACACACAGCCAATGCAAAACAGAAATATGCAAATTCTATGCTTGGAGTATTCACAAATTTTGCCATTATGGAACTTACAAAAAGAGAAATGGCATATTCAACAATCCAAAAAAAATCTCAATATCTCTTGAATAAAAACATATGCCAGTTGAAGTATTGCAGTCTCACCTAAAAATGTACTGTATTTCAGTAAATGACGAACAGTGATATGATTCATAGTGTCAGGCTTTCAAGTTGAAGGTTAAGAGGCGCATAAAGTCTCGTGAAAACCAAACTGCGGCCATCAGCGATTATTTTAATACCAGGCATCAACAGGGAGTGGCGAGAAATGTTACAAATGTATTTGCTGGACTTGAATCAAAGCCGGTGGGGGATCCTCAGGGTGACTGATATTAAGACCAATTAATAAGGTCAACACAGCAACTAGCAATGTATCATCTTTTGTCTCTGTAAACGCACAAGGTCTGTAACCGAGAAATAACTATGAAATTGTGTTTATCAATTGTCTTCGAACCGTGTCGGATGCAAGGTTTGCATCTGACTCGGTAGGAAGACAACTTATAAATGTAGAAGACTTTAATAACAAAATATGAATTACAGGGAACACCCAATTTAGACGAGACCAAAATAACAGGAAACAAATGGGAGGGATTGATCTTCATATTAAAAATCGCTCATGTGCACGAAGCTACTGAATACCACAAATGATGTAGTAGGAGCCTTGGCGGCAAAATTGGATGATCAGAAACAAACTAGATGCTGTACTTAAATGTAAACAGCCGGATACACCTTCCTAACAGTACAAAGACCAGCTATTGATTATCTAGAAGTGTCCTGGAAACCTATTTGTTTTTTTGGCTGGTGACTTTAATATGAGATATCTTTAATGTAAAATTGTAGCAAGGATTGTAAAACCAAGAAGATCCCTGAAGGAAGTATGGAAGGACCATCCCGCACGCACTGAGTCAAATGATTTATCAGAGAGATAAAATCCTTAATTATTCGCCATATCCTGTGACTTACACCCCTAGACAATAGGACTAATGCATTCAAAATTATCCTTTACAGAAATTAAAGAAACACACACACACACTACATATATATAGATATATATATATATATATATATATATATATATATATATATATATATATATATATATATATTTTTTTTTTTTTCAACAAGTCGGCCGTCTCCCACCGAGGCAGGGTGTATCTTTATATGTGTATGCTTCTAAACTGTTGTATTTCTGAGCACCACTGCAAAAACAGTGATAATGTGCGAGTGTGGTGAAAGTGTTGAATGATGATGAAAGTATTTTCTTTTTGGGGAATTATATATATATATATATATATATATATATATATATATATAGATAGATAGATACATGAGGCAAAACTGGTCAATTAGCAAAGAACTCATATGAAATTAAATCCGTTCTAAAATTTTCTCTTACACGTTTAAAGATATATATTTTTTCATATATATTAACGTAAAAATTAATAATGCTTTACCACAAGAACCTTAGAAAACTTAGTTAACGTTAGTTAACAAGTGCAATTTAATTTAGCCTAATCCATTTAAATACATTTTTCTCGTTAGGTTCAGAATGATTTTTGCGAAATTATTGTATACACAAATTTTCGCTTGCCTTATTCAGCAAGAAGAGTGTTGTTATTTAAGTCAAAATCGCAAGTCTTACTTAATCAGCACGACATACATAACATTTTAAAGAAACAGCAAAAATACTCGAAAAAACATCTTATATCAAGGGGAATACCGGAATATAAACAGAACTATTGTTAAGTCATCTGTAAACATTCTAGTTGGTAACACTTAACTGCTATTAGTTCTTGATTTCGTGTGGGTAAATTATGTTAATTAATAAAAAAAGAAAACAGTAATTCAGAGCATCTCAAATAGCGTTTAATGTGCAGTATTTAGCAGGAAAGATAGAGTGCAGTCGTGTACACATTTTCGTTTAGTCAATATTTGTTTGCATAATGTGACATTCATCACTCGTGTCGCAGTGTACGACCAATCCAAATTGTTAGGTCTATTAGAGGCACTGTATATGTCAAGTGTAGGTCATGGATTAAATTGCGTTCAGTTGAAGGACAAACATGCCTAATGGACGAACTAAATGCAACAAGTAACAGGGAACTGGACCTGATTTACCTCTATTTAGAGCGACTTCCCTGAGGGTCAGGCTTCAGGGCTAGGTACAAAAACTAAGTAGTGTGCATGTGCTTGATATCAAAAGTCTCTCTCTCTCTCTCTCTCTCTCTCTCTCTCTCTCTCTCTCTCTCTCTCTCTTAGATTAAGTGGACGCAGTCATGACATAAACCAGAACACATCCTTAAGCTTGCTAAATCAACGGCACACAAGAGAATGAAGATAAATATGCTTACAGACGTAAAATGTTGAGACTGACAGTGCTACAATACTGGCGAAAATGTACGAGTATAACAGAAAAGAAATTAAAAAATGTTCGGGTGATTGAGAACTTTAGGGAGATAAGACCAGAAAGATGTCGCAATTAAGTTTGTAAAACTACACAGAAGTTTTGAATAAGATGAGCAATGATACACTGTACAACTGAAGTTAATATATTTCTGAGAAGGGTGTAAATCCATCAAAATATAAATATAGTGTGGACAGAGACCCAGAGAATAATGCAACAACAGTAAGATCTGTGGGAAATAACTACAACCACCATATCCACTACAACCACCATATCCACTACAACCACTCCATCCAATACAACCATCCCATCCAATACAACCATTCCATCCAATACAACCATTTCATCCAGTACATCCATCCCATATACTACAACTACCTTATCCTCTATTATTCCATCCAGTAAAACAACCGCTTTCACTGCAACCACCCCATCCTCTGCAACCATCCCATCCTCTACTATTCCATCCAATAAAGCCACCCCATCCACCACAACCACCCCATCCACTACAACCACATCACTACCATCAGCCCATCCACCACTACCCCGCCAACTACAACCTCCCATCCACTACAATCACCCATCCACTACAATCATCCAGTTCACTACTACCCCATCCACTACAATCATCTCATCAACTAAAAACCACCCTATCTACTACAACCACCCCATCTACTAAAACCACCCTATTTTTTACGATCACCCTGTCAGATGCTATCACCAAAACATAAACCACCACATCGTTGACTACATACAACTATCTCAATACTACAACCACTTCAGCCACAACAACCCTTTCATTCACTACACCTACCTCCTACACTTCATACGCTATATCCAACTCATCCATTACAAATCCAACATCCACCTTATTACCATCCACCTTAATAAAGATCGACAGTTTCATGATGAACTTCATCAGACAGAAAAGAAACATTTAGGGGACAGGAAAAGACTGCTTTTATTGCAGAAGATAACAAAAACCGTCTGTTGATCGAAATTAGGGAGAAATTTGTTAAGCATGTTTATCGTCCGTGGAGGAGAATGGGGAAGTTTTGCCCTACTCAAATGATCGATCACTGTCCAAGGCTTCAAAGACTCTAAAACCAACTAATAACATTTACTGAGAAAAATAATTCATTACATTTGAGCAGTCAGGTTGATCATTTTAATTATATTTGCAATACAACAGTCACAGTTTGCCTTCAGCGGGTGCGACGCACAGTCCTGCTGGGATCTACTTCAGCTCATCGAGATAATCATCAGATAAGTGGTTATATTCCATCGTCACGTTCCCAATTTAACAAACAGTGAAATTAATGTCAAAAGTTTTTGTATCAATTTCCACTGTGTCTCAAGTACCAGAGGAGGAAATGGCCTTCATGAATTAGTGCTTCAGGGCTCCTTGCAGGCCAAGGCAGAACCTGAAGGAAGAAACTTTGTATCTGGTTTTGAAGAGTACTCAACTCCTGAGAACGAGGGCGAGAATTAGAAAAATCTTTCGTAGGTCTGCCTTCCTACAATGCTAGGACAACTAGAATTTAAATCCCAGGGTTAATAAAATTCCAACACTTTAAAACAAGCATATATAAAACAATCTGGATTGCAACATGGTCACTAGAACCTGGGGTTGTGAACGTGTTCATAGCGCTATTACGAATATGTTTAGTTGATAGAAGCTATGATGCATAATCATATCAAGGGTTAGGTTAAGTAAAATTCGTCAGGAAACAGGACGAGTGTTTCCTGACGCGGGTCTTAGTTATATGATGACCCTCCACTGGAGCTTTTAGTTATCTGACAGAAGATTTCCACTGGCTTACTAGTCCACCCTCTTTAAAACTTAAGGTTATACGCAGCTCTTTGTGAACGTTTAAGCATAAATTTAAGTGATACTGTATTTTTTGACCACTTGTAAATCAACAGAATCGTTAAAAATTAATTGTTCATTCTCATATTTTGATATTAACA
This sequence comes from Cherax quadricarinatus, assembly GCF_038502225.1. NCBI lineage: Eukaryota > Metazoa > Arthropoda > Malacostraca > Decapoda > Parastacidae > Cherax > Cherax quadricarinatus. The sequence continues at coordinate 24,953,032 of NC_091296.1, forward strand.
AGCACGTGAATTCTTGTAATGTACAATATTTGACGCTTCTAAAATTACACAATGAAGATAATGGGAGGCAAAATATTAACTTAAGTATCAATTAATATAACGCATCAATTTGCGTAAATGATGACGGAAACTAACGAAAGCTTGAACGTGGTTGAAAAATCTTCTTGCAATTGTTTCAAATGTTAATTATAAAATTTCAAGTAATAATGACATTCACAAACTGACGCTTGGACTAACTGAAGCTTCAGCTTTTCACCAAATTCATAAATTGATTTGAATAGTTTTAGTGTATTTATATTTCTCCAAATTCCAAGAAATCCTTGTAGTAAATTTTCATGTACTAGTGTCTTGACATCTCACAGAGCGCAGGACCTAGAAAGGGAATTATTTGTCTATGGCAATCGACCACGAGTTAATTATTACCTCGGTTAGTTCAGGGTGATCTCACATAATTCTGAAGGGAGATGAAAGCATACTTTATGAGCGCATTATTTTTACAGGTGGGGATGGAACCAGCTTTTGGAACACACACAGTGTCTATAACGATGAAAAAGAATCATGTGAGAATATACTTTCATCATGAGCATGCAAGAAGACACTGTGAATAAATATGCATCGTGAGCATGCAGGCAAGACGGAATTATTAGTACATTCACAGCCCTAAAGAGATAAATTAACGTTTGTAAAACATAATTTCAAACATATATTTTCCTCGAGAGATGAGGATGGTGGGAGGCGAAATCTTTCTTGGGAAACATGCTGAGGTAAAGAAACACACAAACTCTTCGCGGACTCTCGTACTGATGAATTTGTGATATTTAATCAAATGTTGTATTTAAGAACATAAGAACATAAGAAAGAAGGAACACTGTAACAGGCCTACTGACCCATGCGGAGCAGGTCCATGTGCCCCCCCGGATTAGACCAATGACCCCCCCCCGGATTAGCCCAATGACCCTCCCAGTTTGGTCACCTCCCCTCAAGGATGGAGCACTGCACCAGACCCAGCAGCACAAGCTAGTCAGGTCCAACTCACACCCACCCACACCCACTCATGTATTTATCTAACCTATTTTTAAAACTACACAACGTTTTAGCCTGAATAACTGTACTCGGGAGTTTGTTCCACTCATCCACAACTCTATTACCAAACCAGTGCTTTCCTATATCCTTCCTATATCCTTCCTGAATTTGAGCTATATACATGAACTGAAAAATAAAATTAGCCCATGTTTAAGTATACCTAGCCGACGATAACGAAATATCACAAAGAGGAGGCGTTTTTAGTCAACCTGTGATCAAATAGTAATCTCGTACAAAGTTGGTGTCATGACTGGAGTTGTTGAAGCGGAGGATAGTCTAGTACGAAGGGTTAATGTTTAAGAAAGTTTAATATACTGTGGAACCTCGGTACTCGAACTTAATTCGTTCCAGATGGCTGTTCGAGTGCCGATCTGTTTGAGTACCGAACGAATTTTTCCCAGAAGGAATAATGTAAATTAGATTAATCCGTTTCAGACCCCAAAAATACACTTACAGCGAATTTTCGGTGTATTTTCGTATGGTATTTATGATTGTATTCTTATTTTCTTGGTCTCATTTGATAGAAAGAAATATATATTACAGAAATAGGGATGATTTTGTGTGGTTTACAGAATACAAGTACCTTGAAATTGAGCTCAGAGTAGCAGAAATGATCGTTTTTGGCTGATGATCAGGAGTAATCAGATTACGTCATGCATCCAATACACGTCAACTGGTGGGTCTAATATGCTTTCACAAATGCGCTATTATTTATATCATTTTCTTCAATAATGCAGTAGTCTACATACCAGTAAATCCTTAATTTTTTGTGTGAATAAAAATTCAAAATGGAAAGCAAGTGTAATATGAGAGGGGCCCGAAGCGGGAGGAGCTATAGAAGAGAGAGGGAGGCGCCAGCAGAAGGAGCATTCAGTATCTGATGAGTAGTCTTGATTACCAGATGCTAGCGGTGGCACGAATACAATATTGTGTAATTACGCTAACTTGATATCAGAAACACGACAGATAACCTACAAGCACAATAAAGACGCTGAAAATAATAAAAGGCATATTAAATGGAGAGGCAGAGGCGGTGTTTACATTGCGGCAAACACGCGAACTAATTTTCTTTTTGGCTGACAGTCATCACTAATCTTCTTAGGCCCCATGGTGACTTATTTATACAATATAAAAAAAATGAGAAGAAAAACGAAATAGTTTACAGAGAAATCCAACGCAGTTTTGGACTGAGCGACAGCTGTGGGGAGACTGATGCACATGTTCTGGCAGGTCGTTTTAGTTTGGTCGAGTCCCGAGCAAACGGTCGACTTCCAAGCAATTTTTTTACCAAAGCAATCGAGCACCAAATTGAGTACAGAGCTGTTCGAGTACCGAGGTTCCACTGGGCATTATATATATATGTATATATATATATATATATATATATATATATATATATATATGTATATATATATATAATGGAGGGTGCAAATCTTTAGCTCAAATGCTTTCACACTTCTCAGTGCATCATCAGGAGCTATGAAATGTTGCAAGGCAGCAACTGAAGGGGTGAAGGAAAGTTTTCTCAGAGTAGTGCAGTGTGGGTCTGTCACCTGCCACAGTCTCTCTCAGAATGTGGGCCAACAGTTGGTGCCAGCCCTGCACCACAGTCCCCCTCCTCCCATGTGGGGTAGGAGGGTTTTGAGATGTCAAGTATTATGAAATTAGAAGATATAACAGCCAGCCTCAAGCTTTTTCTAGCCTCTTAGAACAGGTCATGTGACTTGAGAAAATATGTTTCTCAGTGGATACTATATATATATGGGTAACTATTATTCTGTATAACCTTTTTTAATTAATAAAATAAAGGAAATGAATGTGCTCTTTGTCCATTTAAATGTCCTGTTCTGGGGTAATCGAATGTTCCCAGGGATACTCAGAAGAATCTCTTTATATTTTCCTAAATATTGTCTGCCATTCTTCTCAGTATCGATTAATATGCCTTACTTTGGAATCTTCTATACCATTCCAATAATATTTCTATGATCCAAATTTCTACTTCTAATATCCTTTAACCCCACTGCCTATGTTATCACGTAATCTTGTGTACCTGTCAATGTATGGTATAATAGCAGCTAAACACGTTATATAACCATTCACAACTGACGTAGCATGAAGTTTTGGTGCATAGACGCAGATCGAACGTCATCAATCCTTCATGAAACCACCTGGCATAAAGAGCAATCCTGTGATTTTTGTATAGCTCGATAGCTACTAAGTAGCTATCGAGCTTGTATAACACATAATTTGAGTTATATACAGTACTCCTGTCATGTTTCAAGAGAGAAGATTCAATTATGTTTCTTTTTATGACAGAACTGTTTGGTAAAATAATTTGGGCAGCAGCCCACCCTGGTGGGTGATTATAGGAACTAACGTGGTTATAGATAGCGTTCGACTCCTGCCTTGTCCTGAGTATTTATGCTGGGCTATTCTGGTTTCCAGAAGTTTGCCTGTTTGACCAATATATGAGAGAGGACACTGACTACATGGGACCTTGTAAACCCTACCAACTTTGTTGGAGGGTGTGTTTTTAAACACCCTTCGTTGCACAGTTCCAGTGTTTTTGAAAGCAAGGTTTATATTGATCTTTCTTAATGCCTCACGCAGGCAAACCAAGTTCTCATTGTATGGTAAAACTAGTACGTTTTTCCTGGCAATCACTTCCTTAGGTTAACTCCTGCAGAAAGTCTTTCGTGCTGACATTAGTGCCTTCTCGACAAAATCCCTAAGGTATCTCAGTTTTGTGGCTATGTTGAACATCTTGCTGATTTCGTCCTCTAGGTACTCTGGACTGCAGATGCACAAGGCTCACAAGAACATTGTAGTAAGGAGCTAAGTGGATTTCCCATTGACATTCCTTGTTTTTAAGAATAGTATTTTTCTTCAAGCACGAACTTGCAGTTAGCTAGTCGCTGTGTTATTCATCAATATCACTCGTTCGTGGGTACAGTAATATATATACATATATGACTGAGAAGATATAATGTATAAAAGAGAATACGTTTCAGAACGACGGTTTTTATGAGGATATGAAAAACTGTGATGTGTATTTATGGGATGAAAAATGAGGAAGTCATCTGTGAAGTTCTCACGATATAGGATATTTAAAAGAAATTCCAGGTAAGACATCCTTTAAATATAAGAAATATCACAAACGAAATCCCACATCAATCTGAGACACAAAAAATGGCGGTAGACCTAGGTGGACATATAAGAAGACTCCGAAAGCCGCGATACTCCAAGCTGGACGTACTTAAATATCTCAAGAACGGCTGTAAATCAGGCAAGACTTATGTGGGAATTTGAGGAACGGCGGTATGCTAAGCAAGACATACTTGAACAATCCAAGAACGGTGGAAGACGAAACATGCTAAAATAAGAAATTAATACTCATGCTGAAATAAGAAAGATATAAACAAATAAAGAAAATAATAAGAAGGGTATAATAAGAAAAATTGCAGAGCATAGAACAAAGAGCGAAAAGAAACGAACTTAGTCAAATATATACATAAATATATATATACATCAAAGAGGTGCAAAGGTAATGTCTCAAGACTAATTACCCAGGTATTATGAGATTTTAATAAAGTTGGTAGAATTACCGACAATATGTAAAGTAAAAGGACACAAGTGCAACTAATGTGACATTTATTGTGGCAACGTTTCGCTCTCCAGGAGCTTTATCAAGCCATTACAAACAATACATGGACACAGAGGGTATATAAAGGCTCAGAGTGAGGTGAATACTAGTGAGGTACCATTCCGATGTTCACTAGTGGTAGTAGTAGTAGTAGTAGTGGTAGTGACAAAAGCAATTAATTCGTACATGAGTAAAAGGATATAAAAGCTATTACTTGGGTAACATAAAAATAGGTTGGACAAATATAAACTGGAATGAGGCAGGTTGTTTCAGTGTTCACTCTCTGTGCTTTGTGTAGTATAACAGGAGAGACTATGTGATGGCAGGGTTTACTGTTTTCAGGAGGATTCTTGCTAAGACTTCGGAGATGGTGAAGCTGCCGTTGTTTTGTTTAATTGTATTCGAAACAGCGATCAGTGCTGATTCAAGGCACTTGCGTGTGCGGAAATTAGTTTCTTTTATCACTAATTGGGCGTCTCTGAATTTCATAAGATGATTGGTGGAATTTCGGTGTTGTACACAGGCGTTGTTTAAGTTGTCGTTCCTACATGCGTATATGTGTTCATTGAGGCGGGTGTCGAGGTTTCTTGCTGTTTCACCTACGTAGATCTTGTCACAGCCTCCACAGGGTATAGTGTAAACTCCTGCATTGACTGGTTCGTGGTGCTTGGGTTTTGTCCTGGTTAGATCCTTTATTGAAGTGGTAGAAGCGATGGCGACTCTGGTGTTAGCTTGTGAAAGTACTTTTGAGACGTTTAGTGCAACCTGGCTGTTGGGAAGAATTATAACTTTGTTGGGAGCGGTGTTGATGCGTGGAGAATTGATGATCTGAAGAGCTCTTTTCTTGCAGTCTTTGATGAAAAAAGAAGGAAATTGTAACTCAGTGAATGTTTGGTGAATGTAAGTACATTCCTCGTCAAGAAACTCAGGACTACAAATTCGGTATGCTCTTAGGAAAAACCCGATGATGATGCCTCTTTTGGTCTTGGTATCTTCTATTCCAGTCAAGATACCAAGACCAAAAGAGGCATCATCATCGGGTTTTTCCTAAGAGCATACCGAATTTGTAGTCCTGAGTTTCTTGACGAGGAATGTACTTACATTCACCAAACATTCACTGAGTTACAATTTCCTTCTTTTTTCATCAAAGACTGCAAGAAAAGAGCTCTTCAGATCATCAATTCTCCACGCATCAACACCGCTCCCAACAAAGTTATAATTCTTCCCAACAGCCAGGTTGCACTAAACGTCTCAAAAGTACTTTCACAAGCTAACACCAGAGTCGCCATCGCTTCTACCACTTCAATAAAGGATCTAACCAGGACAAAACCCAAGCACCACGAACCAGTCAATGCAGGAGTTTACACTATACCCTGTGGAGGCTGTGACAAGATCTACGTAGGTGAAACAGCAAGAAACCTCGACACCCGCCTCAATGAACACATATACGCATGTAGGAACGACAACTTAAACAACGCCTGTGTACAACACCGAAATTCCACCAATCATCTTATGAAATTCAGAGACGCCCAATTAGTGATAAAAGAAACTAATTTCCGCACACGCAAGTGCCTTGAATCAGCACTGATCGCTGTTTCGAATACAATTAAACAAAACAACGGCAGCTTCACCATCTCCGAAGTCCTAGCAAGAATCCTCCTGAAAACAGTAAACCCTGCCATCACATAGTCTCTCCTGTTATACTACACAAAGCATAGAGAGTGAACACTGAAACAACCTGCCTCATTCCAGTTTATATTTGTCCAACCTATTTTTATGTTACCCAAGTAATAGCTTTTATATCCTTTTACTCATGTACGAATTAATTGCTTTTGTCACTACCACTACTACTACTACTACCACTAGTGAAATGGTACCTCACTAGTATTCACCTCACTCTGAGCCTTTATATACCCTCTGTGTCCATGTATTGTTTGTAATGGCTTGATAAAGCTCCTGGAGAGCGAAACGTTGCCACAATAAATGTCACATTAGTTGCACTTGTGTCCTTTTACTTTACATATGAGATTTTAGCTGAAAAAGACAGGGATGATCTGAATGTATGTTGATATGAAACTCATCATTTCGAAGGATGTGACGGAAAAATTCGCATTTTGATTCTTAATTTACTGTGTGCATGTGTGAATGACAGAGACATAGGTAATTTGCCTGTGTAAGCGCTTGTTTGTGGAGGAATACAATGAAGGGTTAACATGCAGTGACGAAAGTTAATCATGCAGTATAATCATGACATGTTAGCGCAACTTAATGATATTATTGTTTTCTCACTTATTCCTTTAAATGACTTAATCCTATTGCGTGAGCATTATTCTATATTTGGTAACTGTTTTGTTCCCCCCCCCTTCAGCTAGTATGCTAGTCACTGTCACCTGTACATACTACGAGCGGTTTTTGGGGAATCAGGCCACTACTGTATGTGGTTGTGAGTACTGTTTACTAGGCATCCTCTTTCACCTGTGCAAGCCAGCTTTCTGGGGACACTTCTACTTCGACTCAGGACATCTCGCAGATAGTATTCTACAATTGTTTGTTATGCTGTCATACTACTGGTATAAAGAATAGTTATTCTTCAGTTGTCCGCCGTCTGTCCGTGTCTGTGTGCAGACCTCTCAATTGTGTGGTGGCTCTTGGTTCCAAGCTCAGCTTCAATGTCTCAACGTTTCTTATCCTCTGAGTTTTTCCAGCTCCTAATATACTCAGGTTAAGGGTCATCTGTAATCGAGAATTCTGCCTATGATAAGTGATCCTCGACCAACTCTTGTTCACTATATTTTCACTGTAAATTCGTTGTGCATATCTTGGTCAAATTATTCATTTAATTTGTTTTCCATGGCTTACTTTAATAGGATTTCCTTCATGTTGGTGTATTTTCGTATAAATAACTTAATAATTTAGTGTCATATATACTTTGTCCCATTTTATGTTAGGATTGTTTTATTGTTCTATTGCTCTCCTGAAAGGGAGTATAACTTTCATCTTCCCTAAAGATTCGAGGCTGCATTGCTTTTCAAAGGATGTCACATCACTTTAGATGTCTCATATCAGAGACATTCTTTACAGGGAGTTTCAAAATGCTTGCTCGAAATTTCGACATCCGCCCTGAACTATCGATCTTATCCATATCAACCCAAGAGAAGCAAATATTAAAATTTCCATGAAAATTAAATCATGAAGAATTGTAAAGGACAATTCACGTGAAACTATCCGTCTTAAGGGAAGAATCAGGTTGAGAGCAGAACACATACATCTATAGCTTGTAGTACTTAGCATGATAACCACTTTGTGTGCACGGAGAGATTCTATAAAGTGAGTAATTCAAGGTCAGTTTCACAATGATTAATAACTGCAGAACAATCACATAAAAGTACCTGACTGACAGGGAGCTGGCATGTGTGTGTGGGTTCCTGTCTGGCCCTGCCTGGGAGTCGATGTTCTGGTTTTGCTACTTTATACCTCTCTCTCTTGAAAGAGTATGATTTTCTGGATAACCCAGTTTATCCTTAGTGGATTCTCTAAATGATCCAGCTTCTGAGGATAGTTTTGTTCATTTTTTTATTATCCATTTCGTATATCTGTAGTTCTTCTAACGTTCGCATGGCTTCACTTATTTATCAGGGCTCACGCTGTCCTCTAGTGTTACCTTCTGGCTGATATACACAAATCTTTATGCAGCTTCCTGGCATAGATTTTAGCAACTTGTCATCATGTGTACCTTTTACTACCTATTTCTCTTTAGGCCAGTTTTTTTCATTCTACTCTTCCTTACCATCCCCGCCTCCAACAAGTAATCAAAGAAAAGACCCTATATTTACTGGCTCAGGGAGTTTTTTTTTGTATTCGAGATCCTTAATGTGTACATCACAAAATCAGGAAATGTACAGCTATGGTGGTGCAGCCTCTGCTGATAGTCTTGTGTCTATAATACGTTAGCTCATGATGTTTACCATTACTGCCTCAGTAAGATTCTCTTTACATTTATTTTTTATGGGGTCAAGTTCATAGGGTTGGGTGTTAAATAGTTAATGGGGGATTGTGGGGGTTCGTATTTAGGTATCTTGAAGTCACAGAATAGCATTTTTGGCATATGGAGAATGGGAAAAGGAGTCAGTCATCTCTATGACTTGTCTGCTTCTTGCGCTTCTCTTCAATTCAGGTTGTTGGACTGCCTTGGGGGTCATTACGTTGTTGATTTTTTTTTCTAACCTGACTAGTCTATCGTCGCTTCTCTCTCTAGTTTCAAGTATTTCGTTCGCCTCTTTGTTTTAATCCTCCTCCTCTTTGCTTTATCTTCACTTATCCCAGATATTTGTCCGCCCGCCCCCCCTTGTGTCATAATTACCAGAATTTTATACTCCCTACTCCTTCCCTTGATCTTTATTTATTAGGTATCCCAGAAAGGGATTCCTTAAGTGGTTGCCAGGATTTTTCCCCCCCACTCTTTGTATTTCTTTCGAGGTTAAATTTAGATGGCTTAATCTGATTGGCTTCAAAATTTCAAACCTTATGTATGGTAACTAGGGCCAGATTCTTAGAACAATTGGCATGTGCACGTGCCCTGTGTCGGTTACTGAACCCATTTCTAGCATCACGGAATGGCCCTAATTTCTTCCAAAACTCTCAGTGCCATTCCTCCAAATAGAATAAAATAATGTGCCTCCTAATTCAGAGATGGGAGAGACAGAAATTCGAGTTTAGTTGAAGATTTGTATGGAATTATTCCATTTCTCATAATATTTTTGGGGGAAAATCTGAAAGAATATAAATGAGAAAAGAAAACTAGAAAAACGTAAAGATTTTAAGGCGTTTAAAATTTAACGGAGACTTTCCTGTTTTAATGACATTGGTCTCTCTGAGATAACAAGAGTTTGCATGTTGAGTTTAGCCTCAAAGCTGGTGTTTTTTAGTGGCAGGTTTGAATTAGACTTGGACTGTGTATGTCCCAATTTTGTATTTTTTATTGAAGGAATTGGAATATTAATTTCCATGTGATTAATTGTGAATGTTGTTTATTAGCTTCAAATCCTCACTAGCGATATTAAGTTCCATTATAAACTTATTCCGCACTACTCCAGTCGCGTGCATTGAAGTAGAGGGGGCCGGGGTTATGCAGTACAGGGTTAACTTTCTCGCTTCGTGCAGCGACCGAGATACATTTAGTTTGTGTGTGTGTTTATAGCGACTGTCAGTGGAAGCTTGGATAATGTTAATATTGCAGGAGAAAATAAGATGATAAACAAGTTCTTTTAATACAAATCAAGCATGAGAAGTATCAGAGAATAAGCAAGGCAGGAAGCTGCCTGGTCTCGTGTGTGGTGTGGCTGCAGGCGCTGCAGAGGTCATTATTATAAATCATTGGGCAAATCCCAGGCGTCCCTGGGCAGTCACTTGTGTTGATCTGTATCGACATTTCTTTCTCTGGGTTTCCAGGTGCATTAATTAATATTAACATGTAGATCTTTTTCGACTGAAACAGCAATCTTAAATTGGATTCAAATTGTCACAATGAAATTTAATATGACCTACGGACTGAAAATTAATGTTAATTAAAGGTGTGCAAACAAGCAATTATGTATATTTTTCCACTGAAAGACTGCATTTAAAATAAATATTAAACATATAGCCAAGCATGGACAATTATTCCCAACTCAAGGCAAACATAGTTTGTAGATGAATGGTTCAGAGAACCGACATGTTGCTAAATTAGACACATGTGCAACTCTTGGGTATCTTTATTAAGGAAACGTTTCGCCACACAGTGGCTTCATCAGTCCATACAAAGGAGAATCTTGAAGAACAGGAGGAGAATGAGGTAATCAGTCCCTCAACCTTGAGTCGATGTGGTCAGTCCATCAATCTTGATTGATGGACTGAACACATCAGTCCCTCAACCTTGAGTCGATGTGGTCAGTCCATCAATCTTGATTGATGGACTGAACACGTCGACTCAAGGTTGAGGGACTGATTACCTCATTCTCCTCCTGTTCTTCAAGATTCTAATTTGTATGGACTGATGAAGCCACTGTGTGGCGAAACGTTTCCTTAATAAAGATACCCAAGAGTTGCACATGTGTCTAATTTAGCAAACATAGTTAAATTTAATGATGGAATGATTTCGCTTGTTGCTTCTTGGATGGTACAATCAGCGAACGTTTTTGGTTATTACCCCAGAACAAATCTGTGTGCAACGAAATTATTGCCAACTTAAGAAATGGTCCCTACAAATTAGATTTTTAATTTGATTAAGAATCTAAAATTTATTTGTTTGAGAAAATACAACTTTCATAAACTGCCTTGCAATTTTATTTATAAATTTAGTGAGTTTTCATTACTCTCGAGATTTTCATTTTTACCCCATTTGGGGTAATTTAATCCGGGTCCCTGACCTAGGCTCTAGACTGACGTGTGACACCTGTCGATGTAAACTGAGTTTATCTTACCCTTCACTACAGAGAATACTCCTTCACTGCAGTCAAGTCTTCTCGATAACATTATCACGTTTTCTAAACCCTAAATTCTCGACCCCCGAATTATTCGGTAAGACAAATCGCGTTCGGACTCGCAAAATACCGTACATTCTTATGTAGTCAATCTGATTTTTCTAATGGAGTTTATTGTATGAGCCATTCTTCGGCCTAATATATCGTATCTGTCCAAAGGTCTCATTGCTATTAAAGATATCGTTATTCATCTAAAGGTATTGTCGTCCACCCAAGGATATCGCTGCCAACCGCCCACAGACATTAATCAGCATCCTTCAAATACTGTCAGTTTCCACCCGTCCAAATCATCAATTGCTATCTATCTAAAACAATCTTTACCTTATTTGGCAAATTCGTTTTAAGTTTAAAAAAACCGTCTGTACGATTTAACATTAGCTACCTTTTCATCTTCACTTTCTCTGCTATCCCCTTCCCTCTCTCTTCCTTTTCCTTCCATCTTTTTGATATTCTTAGAATTTACTAATCATTTAACTAACCAAAACATACTAATGCGCTTATCTATGAAAAATGTGTGATACTGGTTTGGTTTACTTTCTATAAATGGTTTTTCGTACTAATTGCTTTCCTCGTATATATACAGAACTAAGTACTCATCAAAGCTATTAGAGTACTTGCATGCTATCCTTGCAACCCATGTGTGTTAATTTCTTTTCTAGTCTATTTTTTGTCATTCATATTCATTAGCCATTGCATGCTGGCTTATCAATTATTTAAAAAGGGGATTTATTAAATGTCTTTCCATAGTCCTGTTGGCTCAACCATATTCATGAGCATTGATTGATCTATGACCCGAAGTCTCTGTTAACATTCCTAAACCCAAACATGCATTTCCACACTCACTCCAGCAATGTTCGCATTAAGCCTAGCTTGAATACCTACATCCTGACCTCTATAACTTTCACTGAAAACCTTTCCAGCAACGGTAAATAACGCTCAGTTCTAAACCTTCACCCCACTCCTGTATTTACAATTCTACACCTTATCATCTAAACCTCACATCTAAACCTTTAAGTAATGTGTTGAACCCACACAAGCAGTCCAAGAAACATATCTACCATAAATCAAATTCCCACAGTCTTCAGCCCTTACCTAAAATACTAAAACCGTGCCGACGACCTTGAACCCATATGTACCAATGGTTACTTCACACTCCCATAATCCTATACCAGTAATTAAAATACTAACATCTCTCTATCACAATCTTATTCTCCCACCCACACATGAGTATGAGACACTGGTAGAGTGATCAGTAAGTGCAGACAAAGAGGGTTACAAATTCTTAAATGATTCGTCGATAGCCGTCAGTTCTCCCTGACAGATGATTAATGAAGAGCGGATGGTAAAACCCAGCTGGGGGAAAGAAAACGAGAATCGATTAGAATCCATGATAGGTCGTAAAGCTAGCTGATGGTCATAACCACGGCGTTTTTTTTTTTTTTTTGTGTTGTGGGAGGGGTTCATTGTGACGTTATCTCTATCCAAACCGGTGATTGATTCATGTATTATTAAGAAGCATTTTTCTTGTGTTTGTCTGGGGGGGGGGATAGTCATGATTCGCCGAGCGAACCTGTCACTGGTAATCAAGCAGTCTTCCGGTGTTTTTCTTTAGAGTTGTGTGCCTCTGCTGCAGAAGTAGCACGCTTGCAGATTTACTTCGAATGTTAGTGATACTCGCTATTGGGTTTGGATAGTAACTATCGCTACGTTGCATGTTTGTGACAGTTTCTACAGCCTGTATCGGTCTCGCGTCCTGACACATACACACACATATAATATGTACATAAGATATTAAATATGTATGAGTATATATAGACATACGTTTTTAGCCGTTATAGGGAACTGAGTTCGTAGTGAAAAATCCACATTGAGTTCGATACTAATTCTCAAAACATAATGTATTACGCCACGACACTATTCTGCCTGACATATTGGCAAGGACAAAGCTTGTTGTGAGACGGAGAATAAATTATACTTTTAATGCGTCGTGCATAAAGCCTTTGTGTTTCTTTTAGTAGACATTTTAAAAACATGAGTTGTGGTATAACGCCTGACATTATTCAACATCTGACTTATCTCGCCATATTATCCCAGCCTCTCAAAGTAGATGACTGTGATGTTTACGGTTTTATTCATTATAAATATTTAGTAATGAATTATATATATATATATATATATATATATATATATATATATATATATATATATATATATATATATATATATATATATATATATATATATTAGTGCAGTGTGTGAATAGAATATTTGAAAAAGTTCCATATTGCACCAGTTACATACAATGACTTTTATCTTAGCTAATGATCTATTAAAGAGTTCATTTTAATCAAACATAATCATGCGTCAAAGTACAATTATGCACAATATATTGTTCATTTTCTTGTTGATAAATTTCACTCTAAATATTCCACCCCCTGTGATAATGCAGCCCACAAACGTAGCCCCACCCTCCATCAGTACCCATTTGTAAGCCACATCCCCCCATTCCCACCATCCACTCACTTTTTCGACTGAACTCATACCACCCTCACAACACACTCAATCTCGATTTTGGAAATTACAAATTTCGGAACTAAATCTCCAAGGGGAAATGTGTGTGTGTATGTGTATACTCTCTCTCTCTATATAATATATTTGTATACACATATGTCATACCGAATAGGTAAAATTTGCGATTTTGTTTTAAATATCAACGCTCTTCTTGCCGAATAAGGCAAGCGAAAATTTGTGTATGCAATATTTTATATGAACAATTTTTTCATTATGCTGAGAAACTCAAGATGATCCCAGGACTACTATAATGGATCAAAACTCGTATAAACTTTCTATATTAAGCTGGAATATTGCATCACTTAGAAAAAGACTTCCTGACCTTCATCATAAAATAACCACCGAACCCATTGATGTTGTGTGTCTACAAGAGTGCAGAGTCCCTGAAAAATCCAAACCCCCTAAATTACCATCATTTGTTGCATATAACCTCAAATCTACTAACTCTTGTCGTTTTGATAAGGACCTTCCTCGTATGGGCCAGTAGGCCTTCTGCAGTGTTCCTACATTCTTATGTTCTTATGTTCTTAATAATTTCGAAAAAATAATTCTGAACCTAACGATAAAAATATATTTCATTGTGTTTGTTAATCATTAAATTATTGTAAACTTATCTAAAATATATTTAGTTGGATTAGACTTCATTAAATTGCGCTTGTTATAATAAGGTAAGGTAAGTTTTTTTAAAGTTCTTTTGGTTCAAAATTATTAATTAATGTCTACATTAGCATAAATGAAAAACATATTTCTAAACGTATATGAGAAAGTTTTAGAAACGACTTAATTTAAATGAATTCTTGTTAATTGGCCAGTTTTACTTATTCGGCACAATATAATATATATATATATATATATATATATATATATATATATATATATATATATATATATATATATATATATATATATATATATATATATATATAAGATTTATTTCACCACTTAGTTCCTTCATAATTTCACATTTGCAGTGAAAGACGATCGAAATTTTTGCATTTTTACGAATAATGAACACTGTCCTATATACTAATTCGAAATTTGGATATGTTAATGAGAAAACATTATCAGTATGAAACCTTTCTTGCTTCAGGGACACCCCCAGTGAACTTTATAACACTCAATACATTTCCCTCTTATGTAAAACAGTCAAAATTTCTGGGATACTGTCAGAGTTTAATATAGAGGCGAGAGCGGTGAGCCGAGAGGTCACCTCGCACTCCAGTCTTCACATTTTACAGGAAAACCTGGAACACGGCGAGGGCGACTTAACGTTTCTCGGATCTTCGTCCTGACGCTGATGAATACGAGCCAAGAATCAAACTCAGCAATTAAGCATACATAAACCTAAATTAATTTCCAGTTGTGGCTGGGCGCGGGCGCTTGTCGCGGGAGGTCGAATCCATGTCTAATTCCCCACACGTATTCAGTCTGGCCCCAGCTCTCCACCTCGGCCACGATCACAAACGATACCCTTGACGTGGGCTATTGTGTTTTCTTGTTTTTCTCTCCGTATAGGTAATATATTAATTTGTTGTTAGACACAAAGGATGCTTAGACATATTTACTATATCTTCAGGCATTTTTTGCGACATAAGGACTTCCACCCAAATACATTCAAAACAATATATCTTACTTCATATACACAGAGTTATGGAAATATGTGTATAAAGCTAATGACATTTCTCTATAGTGTGTTTTTTTCGTAAATACTATTGAACTATTACAACACAAATTGAACAGCATGTGGCAAAGCCTTCATAGTACCGTATTTTCCGGCATATAAGGCGCGCTTTTTTTTTACAAGAAAAGTCATGGAAAAAACACCCTGTGCCTTATATCCTCACGTCCAGGGACTAGGGTAAGCTTTGTGTTACTGCCAAGTGGTGTTTTATATATGAACATGTAGTGTATTATAGTAACAAAGCTGTAATACTCGTAATTTCCGGAAAATACGGTACTTGTTACTCAGTCTCGGATGCCATATTTCATCTGTATTTACTATAAATGGCCTTATATAGAAGAGCTTTATAAGAGATGATGGTAACTGTGTTGGTAAATAAACCCTGAAGTGTCTCTTAGTTTATAATCAGAGATGTGTGTGCACCGGTAGACGTGTGTCTATCATGTGCACCAAGATGTGTGTGTGCACCGGTAGACGTGTGTCTATCATGTGCACCAAGATGTGTATATGCACCGGTAGACGTGTGTCTATCATGTGCACCAAGATGTGTGTGTGCACCGGTAGACGTGTGTCTATCATGTGCACCAAGATGTGTATATGCACCGGTAGACGTGTGTCTATCATGTGCACCAAGATGTGTGTGTGCACCGGTAGACGTGTGTCTATCATGTGCACCAAGATGTGTGTGTGCACCGGTAGACGTGTGTCTATCATGTGCACCAAGATGTGTATATGCACCGGTAGACGTGTGTATCATGTGCACCAAGATGTGTGTATGCACCGGTAGACGTGTGTCTATCATGTGTACCAAGATGTGTATATGCACCGGTAGACGTGTGTCTATCATGTGCACCAAGATGTATGTGTGCACCGGTAGACGTGTGTCTATCATGTGCACCAAGATGTGTGTATGCACCGGTAGACGTGTGTCTATCATGTGCACCAAGATGTGTATATGCACCGGTAGACGTGTGTCTATCATGTGCACCAAGATGTATGTGTGCACCGGTAGACGTGTGTCTATCATGTGCACCAAGATGTATGTGTGCACCGGTAGACGTGTGTCTATCATGTGCACCAAGATGTGTATATGCACCGGTAGACGTGTGTCTATCATGTGCACCAAGATGTGTGTATGCACCGGTAGACGTGTGCCTATCATGTGCACCAAGATGTGTATATGCACCGGTAGACGTGTGTCTATCATGTGCACCAAGATGTGTGTGTGCACCGGTAGACGTGTGTCTATCATGTGCACCAAGATGTGTGTGTGCACCGGTAAACGTGTGTATCATGTGCACCAAGATGTGTATATGCACTGGTAGACGTGTGTCTATCATGTGCACCAAGATGTGTGTATGCACCGGTAGACGTGTGCCTATCATGTGCACCAAGATGTTTATATGCACCGGTAGACGTGTGTATCATGTGCACCAAGATATGTATATGCACCAGTAGACGTGTGTATCATGTGCACCAAGATGTGTGTATGCACCTGTAGACGTGTGTCTATCATGTGCACCAAGATGTGTATATGCACCGGTAGACGTGTGTCTATCATGTGCACCAAGATGTGTGTATGCACCGGTAGACGTGTGTCTATCATGTGCACCAAGATGTGTGTATGCACCGGTAGACGTGTGTCTATCATGTGCACCAAGATGTGTGTATGCACCGGTAGACGTGTCTCTATCATGTGCACCAAGATATGTATATGCACCGGTAGACGTGTGTCTATCATGTGCATCAAGATGTGTATATGCACCGGTAGACGTGTATATATCATGTGCACCCGGATGTGTATACACTAGTAGATATGTATCTATCGTGTACACCAAGATGTGTGCATGCACCAGTAGATATGTATATCATATGCACCAAGATGTGTGTATGCACCGGTAGACGCGTGTCTCATATGCACCAAGTTGTGTATGCACCGGCAGACGTGTAGCTATCATGTGCACCAAGATGTGTGTATATCTCATTTCGTCTGTACCGAGGAGTACGTCCTCAGAATAATAAGTAAGTTTTGCAAATGATCATTATAATTAGTAATTTCAATACACACATACATCAACAGGTAGATGAGTAAAAAAACTTCAAGGCCTTACGTACAGACATAGGTAATATACATACCTATAAAATCTAGTAAAAAAATAAGAAAAAATCAGCAAAATCATACGAGAAATTATGCACAAAGCGAACGGTGTTATTTAAATGTTTTAAGTACGTACGTGGCAAATCTATTACGTTGCAGATTGACTTAGGAATATGTTGAAATTCAACTAAGGCAAGCAAGTTAAATAACTAACGTACTAATCCGATAACAGGTTAGCACTTAGAGCTCGGTATTTCTTAGGCCATATATGCAGAGAAATGTGCGTCTCTTAGTGAATATACGCTCAGTCTTTTTTGTCTGACTATATACACATAATTGAGTATATTTCAGTCTAGTTGCCTATTTCCATATACATGATAACTATTTTTTTTCTCAGTGCATATACAATGAAAGGTGCTTATATATCAGTTTGTAAGGCAGTTAGGAAGCGTGACAGTCTTGTAAATTACAAACGAAAGATCTAGTCTTCACATGCCCATCACTCGTTCAACTCTTAACATTCAGTATAATAGCAGCAATATTACTACTACTACTGCTGCTATTACTACTACTACTACTGCTGCTATTACTACTACTACTACTGTTACCATTGCCACTTCAACTACTACTGCTACTAATATTACTACTAATAATAATATCCACCGATATGTATTTATTCTGTAGTCCATATGTGCAATGATGTGTATCTCTTAGACCATATATTATGACGTACATGTATTTCTCATCTCTTATACACCATAAAAAATATATCTCCAAGATCATATACACCGAGGTGTATTCATTAGCCCATGTATAAAGGTCTACGCGAATCTCTTAGTCCACATGAGTATATCTTAATCCACATACTCTATCAGTACAGAATTACCGAGGTGTATATGTCTCTTCATACACACCAATTAGTGTGTATCTCAGTCCATATACATCAAGATGTGTATGACTCCTTTTGCACTAAGGTGTGTATGACAATTTTTTTTTACATCAAGGATGTGTATGTCAGTCCATCTACACCAAATGAGATTTATTTCAGTACATTAATGTTTTTATTTTAATGTACAAGTGTTAGTTACTGGCCTTACACAGAGTTTATTCTATATTTTACGGATTCACATATCATTGATGCTTACGTCTGGGTGGACACAAGATGCCCTAAATACCCTTTTCTAGTTAATAGAAATTAACCCTAATAAATTTTCATTGACTTATTTTGTCAGAAAATTTGTCTCATTCTACCACAAATTAAGGAGTCGTGATTTTCCTCGGAATGAGCAAAGGCTGAGCGAAATGGATACCGAATCGAGTGAGCTGTATTTCTCTTGACTCTGAATGAATCGTTATTTATCTGACATATGTAAATCACGGTTAATCTGAAAACAACACATTCTGTACTTTAGGTTTCATATCTCGTTTAGCCGACTAAAACATTCGATAAAACTCAAGAATTACTATTTACTTGGTTGGTAAAAATTTTAACAGACTGCTAATAAGCGTCCCTTGGCGCGGTGGGCAACACACTCGGCTCACATGCCGAGTGTTTGTGGTTCGAACCCCGGCATGGGTGAAAACGTTGGGCATGTTTCCTTAATCTTGCAGCCCCTGTTTACCTGACAGTAAGTAGGTACCTGGTGTTAGTCGACGGTTGTGGATTGCATCCTGGTAAGGGAGATAGTATACCTTAGAGCTGGGCTTTGAAATAAGCTCAGATAGGATAACAGCTCTTGGTCCGTAATTTTCTTTTAATTACTCATCAAAACCACCTGATATAGAGACTATTACTCCATACACCATGAAGGGGGAAGCTTAAGAGGCTACCAGTAACAACAAAACTTTAATTTGAACATTTAATATAGCATCAAACCACAGATTAACAATGAAAAATACAACAAGAAGTTTAAATAACAATAACGCCAACATCAACAAAAACCAATACTAATAATAATGAAATCTGGGCCGAAATTTGCTATATTATGCAAATTGCTTTTTTTTGCACTCAGCAACGCAAATTACCAAGTATATGTTCTTTGAAAGCATATATCATTCGAGTTATATTTTCTTATTTAACACACAAACCTTATGAGGTAATTTTTGTTTTGCCATTCTCACTAATGCAATGGTTCTCTTTTTTTTCCTCAGATTCGTGGAGAACGATGTCAAGATTCGGTGTGATGATGCTCATTACATCTTGAAGACATGGAAGGAGCCTCTCACTACGCGGTCTGTTGCTTGCAAGTATTAATGAGGTCTGCTGCGGTAGCCTGCCAACCAAAGCAGACCTTCCATGCCATGACATGTAACACATTTACATCTAATTCACTTCTCCTAGAATGTGGCATGCAGAAAAATGGCTTTGGAGCGAGACAGCGATACTCGTCCGGCTGGTAATTGGTCTAGTTCACGAGAGTTAATAAAATCACTAGACGAGATACAAAGAATTGCTGCAGCATGTTCAGATAATGTCCATCTCTGTTTTTTTCCTACTTAAAGATAAATGACCCCATAACCCATGATCTCTTTTGAACCTCTCTTGATTCCTCAGGTTGCTCTGTCTCCCAAGTTCAATAATTGAGCTGGTTGACACTGCCCCTCATAAGGAATGTTGTCGTAGTCAGAAAATGTCATCTGCTCCAGTAAAGTGGGATCTACTTCTCCCTGTGCATAACTGTCCTCGTGGAACTGCCAGCTTAAAAGACATTTACATTAAACATTAATTTGTACTCGGCACTCAGTTTTCATGTTTATTTCCTGCTGTTCTGAAGATATTATATTGCTTCATCTAACCCTTGCTTTGTTTAATCCAGAGTTTATGTTTACTTTGACTTGTAATATGCCCATCCATGTGATTTTTGTAATTTTATTAATTATGATGTTGGTATGTACTGTACATATTTAGCAACACGTTTCTACCATACTTTATTTTCTTTACTGTTCTCGTAAAAATTCCATATATCAATATTATTGTCCTTATTCCTAACTTAACTATTACTGATTACTATAAAGTTCATTAATGGTTTCAGTTTTAAATGTAGGTCGTTTTAATAAGGAAGTTGGGCAAACAATATTAATAGGCTTAGTTTTAAGGATTAGCCGAAATAAACAAAAATCGTATTACAAGTCTGTCGTACTGACAAACATGAAATATCAAGGCACATGTTTTTCTCGTCATGAGTGTGCACACAGCTGTACGTAGCTAATAAATGCTCAGTTCAATAATACATGAAGTTTTACTAATAATATTGAGCCTCATGTTTTTTTGTAGTGGTGACGGTGTTCAGCATTCTGTGGTGATCAGTCTTTTTTTGGTGTTAGGCAGACTGGTGCTATAAGTTTATACATCTTTCTCGATGTCTGGTGTTTAACATACGTTTAAATTTTATGTTCAGTGCGAAATGAAACTTTTCATGGACTTGGAACTTGTTTCACATTCGGTATTTACTTCTCTCTTTGTATGGTTTGTTCGGTTTTGTTTATACTGTAAACACATCATAATTTGCTTCCTGATGCGATGATGATGACCTACTTTCCTGAGACATTCTCTTCACACAGACGTACAAAGTGCAGGCTACACACTTCTCACCTCCAGAACTCATGTTCGGCTAACCAGCTTCATTAAGTTCCTTAATAAATATTACAATTAGAGCAATAATCTTTATTAACGCCACTAGCCTCTTAATCTTATTTAAGACATCATTCATATCCCTGATTGATATTCAAGTCACTATTTCCCGAAACATTGACGCCCTCCTCGTAGCATTACGAGAAAAATATATATCAATGCTTTTACGAAATTGTAGATAAATTAAAATTAACCTACAATATATATATAGCAGAATTTAGCTAAAAAAATACATTAGTTTATGGAAGGTTAGGTAACGTTTCCATGTTAGTTTTAGTCCAAAAATACAAGTGTTATTATCATTGTTAACGAATAAAAATAACTATTAGTCTGTAAAGAAATTTTTAGAAAAGTCTAATTTTAAACGGAGTTCGGACATATATATATATATATATATATATATATATATATATATATATATATATATATATATATATATATATATATATATATATATATATATATATATATCCGGATGGATGACTTCTGTATGGCATTAAGAATATCGTCAAAAATCACATGGGTGCCCTGGCTGTGGGTAGGGTGGCTGGAGGGCACAGCGGCTGGTGAGTACGGCGGCTGGAGGGCATGGCTACTGGTGAACAGCTTCTGAGGCTATACTCCCTGAGGCATATATACCGTTAATGTCTGGGGACAGAACTGGTTCCCGTTACACAAAGAGGGCTTATCGCCACAGCGATAACTCGAAAAGCGTAGCACAACGAATAAATTAATTCTCCACCCTGTCAAGAAGAGTGATTAAAATATTCATTTACAACCAACCACGGCTCCTGGGCTCAGATTACCCGTAGGAAAATGGAGTGTCGAGTAACATTCTTCAACGATACTATCGTAGATCCCTGCTTACCTTACATGTGTTGGATTGAGAGGAAACTACGTTCTGCACCGAGGATAACTCCAATCTGTAATAGGATACGAAGAAAAATGTCTCGAGTCTGTCAACAATATACCCGTCAGGACCCTCTCAGAGGCGTTGCCTGTTGGTTAGGTCTTCTTCAGGAACTGATAATAAGACCTTTCACTTACCACATTCTTGTGGATCTTGCATTTAAGTTTCACACAAAAAGAAATGCACGACAAAGAAAATCATCGAAGTAAGAGAAGTGTCAGTGACAGAGCAGATGCAACGATTGCGGAAACAGCAGCAGTCTCTACGTAACTCAAAGTAGCAGCAGTCAATGAAAACAACGATAACAGTGATTGAGAGCAGCATCAGTAATTAAGAGCAGCAGCATTGTTGGAGCAGTAACAATGTGGAAGTAGCAACACTGTAGGAGCAGCAGCATAGTGGAAGTAGCAACATTGACTCAGAGCAGGAGCAGGAGCAGCAGCAGTGAATATGTGAGTAGCAGCAACTGTGAGTAAAGGTAGGAACTTTCACTGTTGGAACAGAAGCAGTGGCAATAGAAGCAGAAGCAACTGTGAGAGCAGCAAAAGCAGTGATTGTGGGAGCAGCAGCATTAACTGTAAGAACCGCAACGAAATGTCTAGCTCTTATACACATACAAACATACAATGTAGCTGGCCACGTTACCTCGTAGAATATATAACCCAGTCAGACAGCACAGGATCTAACAGTGACACACCGACCACCCACACAACACACACACAGCAGCTGCAAACACTCTCTACTCCTTCCTCTCCCTCTTGTCTCAACACGAAATACGTCGCCTCTCACTAGGAAGGCACATGCTGGTGACAACCGTTTCAAGCCTCCGTCACATTGACTCCAACCGCAGCTGCTTTGCTAGCTTATCTATTCCGTCTCCATACGACGCTGAAGGCCACTGTCACACCACGAGACCGTCTCACTAGACTGCACTTGCCAGCTTACTGTTTTCTGTTTTCTATTCCTGTATATTAATTTTTCATCTGTAGCATTCTGAGCTGTCTATTTCATAAACAATTACAGATAATCAGCAGCGGTAATTTTTTTCAATGCACTATAATCTAGAAAATATTTTGCAAATGTTTCCTAGGGCTAAATATAAAGAAGTACCTAAAATGCGGCAGAGTTAGTGAGAGGACGCAGACGATATCTGATGCTAAAAGCCTTGCATCTAATACCCAGCTGCCGTAAGAGCCACCCAGCCGCTGTCCTTGCCTGGAAAGACCGGCACTAACTTACAGGAGAGGTCGACGCTCCTTGCCTCCTTGCAAACTGGCAAGAAAATGCTAAGCTGAACGAGTCGGAAAGGAGATTTAATATTCACGGTTCTCACCCAGTCTGACTCGACCCTGGAGATCTCTTGCATCTTGTTGACAAAGCATGAAATATATTTAATTCACTATTTATGCTTACAGCTACTCTTGCTGATTGCATTGTTTACTGTGCTCCGACCCGTGTTCTGATGCGTTGTGAGGTTTTATTTGTGGATTATATTATGTTGTAGCTAAATATGGTGACTGAATCTTTGAGGTTGAGTGATGGGTCCTCTGTTCTTCCTCGCCAAAGAAGTGGAGACAGTTCAATCGTTTTAAATCATAACAAAAAATAATACCATATATTGCTGTGAAGATGCATTATATATATATATATATATATATATATATATATATATATATATATATATATATATATATATATATATATATATATATATATAACAAACTGTAAAAGCACAAAATTCTTCAGATGGCAAAAACATGATAATTTCATGACCCAATTTTAACATGTTACAATGTTAGAGGAAGCCAGATGCTACAACTCTGTGTGAGGAAAATGACTTAGAAAACCGGCAAGTTGAAGAATGAGACACTAGTGCAATATCTGGGTATCTCTATTGGGGGAAATGTTTCCTCAATAAAGATTCCCAAACTTTACACAAGTGTCTCTTAACTAACTGGTAAAGTCACTTTTTCCAGCATCTTCGTTCCCGCACCTGACGTATTTCCCGTACCTGAACTAAGTTAAGTCAGGTGGTTTTCCCAGCACTTAAACCGAGGTTCAAAATTAGATAGAATATCTTGCCATAGTTTTGAGGAAAACTTGATTATCTTTGTACACCACCTCCAGTAGGCAATGGTTACACACATGGCTACACAGTGGCTACGACACACTGTCCCGCCTCAAGAGGCAACACAACGTACATGCCACCTTATCCACTCAGCCATCGATCCTACAAAAATCACGCACCCAGCAGAGCTAGATGTTTTTCGTGATCCAAGGACACTCGTGGCAGTGGAATGTTCAAGGATTAATTTCAGATTCCTCCTGTTTGATAAAGTGGCATGTATATTGTGTTGTCTCTTGAGGCGGGACAATGTGTCGTGGGGTCTAACCCCTGCCCTGCCGCAGTTTGGTAAATGATTCAAAACCACTTGTTTCGTAGTTTCATTGATTATATATATATATATATATATATATATATATATATATATGTGTGTGTGTGTGTGTGTGTGTGTGTGTGTGTGTGTGTGTGTGTGTGTGTGTGTGTGTGTGTGTGTGTGTGTGTGTGCGAGCGCGCGCGCGCTCGCGCAGACACTCGCAGACAGGCGATATTAACAATGCGAGACAAGCCACGGGGGGTGGAAATCTTTAGATCAAGTACTTTCACACTTCTCAGCGCATCATCAGGAGCTATGCAATGTTGCAAGGCAGCAACTGAAGGACTGAGAGTAAGTTTTTTCACAGAGTAGCGCAGAGCGGGTTGACACCAGCCACAGTCTCTCTGAATGTGAGACAACTGTCTGTGTGCCACCCGCCCTACGACCCTCCCCGTCCTTCCACCCACATGGGGCAGGAGACGGCCTCTGGGTTTTCAGTAGTCAAGGAATAGGAAATTAGAAAATACAATAGCCAGCCCCATAGACACTGGTCAGCACCCCATTCCATCATGAAACCATCTCGCATAATGAGCCATCCTATGATTTTTGTGTAGCATTTTTATGTGTACAACAGACTCTAGTGACTATCTATCGAGCTTGTATAACCAATAATTTGAATTATATATGATGTTCCTTTCATTTTCCAAGAAAGAAGATTCAATTATGTTTGTTTCTATAACTGAAATGTTGGGTACAATAATCTGGACATCAGCCCACCCTGGTAGGTGATTGCAGGAACTAGTGTGGTTGAAGATAGCTTTCGACTCCTGCCCTGTCCTGAGTATTCATGATGGGGTATTCTGGTTTCCAAAGGTTTACCTGTTTGACCAATATACGAGAGGACACTGGGTGCATGGGACCTTGTAAACTCGCACCCTCTAGGTCAGTGGTTCCCAAACTTTTTCAGCTTGTTACCCAATTTAACATGCCACATAAAGCATGTTACCCCTTTCACAAAATGTTGTTATTATTGATATATATGGCTAAACGTGAACGTATACAGCCTCGCATACTCTGCTAATCCTAGCAAAACCATTGAAAACGTAAGAACCACACATACATTATATATAAAATTAATAATAGCTAAAAATTCACAGTAACAGTGGGTAAATACTAACTATATACTGCACAGGGCAGTACACATACATACCAGCTTATGTCTACCTCGGCTGATGCTCACAGATAAACTGACAGTGTGAAATAGAGGCAGCCTCAGGAAGTGAGTGACGCGTACTGGACAGGTCGATCTGGGTTACTGAGTGACTTTTGTCCTGAAGCATACTTGTCAAAATACTTTTGGGTTTCCACACACTTAGCTATATATTTCTTCTTTTCTAATACTGTATATTAGTTTTTGATGTTTATTGTTATTTGGTTTAACTTTATTACTTACTTATAATAGGTTTACTTTACAACTTTATATACTAAGACAAAGTTAACAATAATCCTCATACCGGGTACCGCATTGTTTTCTTGATTTTCAGAATTCATAACTTTTTTTCTGTCACCCCTCCATTACCCCCCCAAAATGGTTAAATTACCCCTAGGGGGTAATTTACCCCCAGTTTGGGAACCACTGCTCTAGGTAGAGTATATTAAATCATTCAGAGCTTATAGTTATGAAGAATATATACTCTTGGAGGTAAGGTAAAAACAGTGAAGAGGAACCACTGAAGGGTGAAAATCAAAGGCAATAGGACGTTAAAGTTGCAAGTAAAGATTTTTAGAATGATAATGGGAGTAGATAAGCAATGCAGCATTAGCACTTGTCAATGTTTAAGCTTGTAATGTTGCCTAATCATGGGACGGTAACTCTCAACATGTGTGCTAGAGGTTTAGGTAAGCTAAAATTTCGTAGGTTGTATTCAGTGGCATTTTGTGTACTAATAACTGCTGAATCTAAACATTCGTCTTGTGGTTTCATTGCTGTGCCATAAGATGTGAATGTTCCTCACACTGAACGACACATTCTTTGCTACTGTTGCGAGTTCTTCTGACATATTGGTGTTATTGTATTCTTGGGCTTAAACCCCGGGAGGTCTTTCCAGTGAATTGCCTGTCATATTTAGTGCAGTGACGAGCATTCTCTGGCACTGATGTTTTTCTGACTGTTGTGTCCGGATATGATTTTTTTTAAGTGATGAATGTAACATTAGTGCCAATTTACTAAAATGCCCTTGTGACTGAATTAATTAACAATGTTTTCCTGCGGGAAGAATAAGATGTCTGTCGGGATCTTCCTTTTTATGTTTGGAAATCATATTCCGAGCTCGTTCCACATTCTGTATTTCTGTTTTCATGACAAATATTTTATGAAGAACGACTGAAGGCACTGAAAAGTCTTTCGATGGAAGAAATGAAGATAAAGTATGACAGAATAAAAATGTATAAAAAATAGGAAATAAGAATTGTAGAAGGGCCAATGAAAAATCTTTCGTATAAATTGGTAGACAGTTGGAATGAATCAGAAAGAAATGTGCAGTTCTATACACTTTACTAAAAATATAACAAGAGACGGGATGCCACAAGCGTAAGATCTGTTTTTGTAACTACAAATAAATAATGAAACACAAAGACGCTCACACACACTCCCAAAAAACACTGAGGAAGCAATGATGAATATTTTTTTAAGCAATAAGTAGTAGGATGTGATGACCACAGGGAAAACGTTGACTACAAAGAATAACATGAAAGTACATACTAAATCCGTAACAGAATTTGAAATGCTAATTAAAAATTAAACTATCAAATACTCACTAAATATATATTTGTAAATATAACAATGAGAAATTAAGCTAGAGCGCTGTTAAAACGTACAAGAGGAAAGCTGCAAATTGAAGCAGTCAAGCAATGAATAAAGAAGGAATGCCGTTTATGATAAAGGTCAAAACACATCGCTCATCAATACTCATGGGTGGCTCGACTCCTGACAGCCACACATCAATTCCAACGTCTGGGCAGCATTGTTCACACATATGGACTCCACCTTGTATACAGAACGTTGGGCGTGGGCCAAGATAGAACCTTTAACCGCCGAAGGAAGGAAGCTGCAAAGTCGGAAACCCTTGCTCTTATCACAAGAAAAATGATCTCTACCAGTAGATTTTTCTTAGCCTAGGCTTGCACCCAAAGTTTATATAAGACTAGCTAATAGCACAACGCTTGCTTTGTTGATAGGTTAATTGCGCGACCCGCTGATAAGCACAACAATGATTAAGCTTCTATCACACCGTTTCCTCCCTTAGTGTCCCAGCTTCGGAAATGGGTGCCACACCAGGCCTCTTTATGCACCTTCCTCTACTAGAGCTATGACGTTTAGCTTACCCCACACTGCAGGTAATTAACAAAGAAATATAGAGATGTGGAGCATCGTGGTACAAGGAGAGGAGGGCAAACATGTGTAAATATAGTTAGATAGCGTTGTCTATCTAGCTCTTGGCATAGGATGGGTTAAGCTGAATAACTTCACGAATTGTGCAAGATGAATTTGGTACGGAGCTGCAGTACTTGCAACTTATTTAACTTGCCGGGTGTAGTGTCTCTCATAAGTAAATAAATAAAATAAAAATACTCTAGGGTAGCCTGCTTGCTTTACACTTAGGCTGGTACAATTTCCCCTCTCCTCGAAAGATTACTGACCGGTACAAGTACACTTGTTGTACTGACAAGTATACCGGACATTTATGTTTTTTTCAGTTCAAAGCACAGCCTAAGCTAAGCTATTTACCGATAGTTTATTAGGGGTAGCAGGTGTAAGATTACTTACCTAAACCTCTTCCCCCGGGGGAAGGGGATCAAACCCAGGAAGAGCCTTTCGGTTTAATCTAATATTTTGACTACTAAGACAGAGATCCCGTGATTTTTCTTTAGACGTTCCTCCAATTCAACACCAGCATCGTCTCTTCCCCCTCCTCTATTGGATCTTCCCCTCTACATGATCCATCCTTTATACATGTCCTTCCCCATATTGCATGCTCCTTTCCCTGTAAGGCACCCTAACCCTATATATTATATTTATATATATATATATATATATATATATATATATATATATATATATATATATATATATATATATATATATATATATATATATATATGCAAAACAACCACTCTGAAAGAATAGAGAAATTCCAAGCGGTTTCGTGACTACTCACATTATCAAGGAACTATGTGATAGTTCCTTGATAATATGAGTAGTCACGAAAGCGCTTGGAATTTCTCTATTCTTTCAGAGTGGTTGTTTTGCATATTCTGAAATCACCTGTTTACTGTGATCTTATTGCATATATATATATATATATATATATATATATATATATATATATATATATATATATATACATAAAGGGCTAGTCTCTGTAGAGGTTCTTATTCTGCACATGACCCTCCCCTCTTCATCCCTCTCTATCTCTACCTCCTCTCGCTTTCCAAACCATCGCCTCCGAGGTGCTCCCACCCTGGGTACGACTGCACACACGCGCTTTCAGCATGATTATATCTTAATGGAGTGCCAGACCACGCAATATTGAAAAACGCTAGTAATTATGTCCATTAGATCTCGCGTACGCTGAGCTGCTCGGGCAGAGGCCACGCACTCCCTCCGTTGAAGACACTGTTGTACATCTCCAATGGAAGTGTGTCATCTACTAGCATGCAGGGCACTCCTAAGAGAAATTTAAATTGTTTGAAAATATAAAGTTACTGCCTATACGTCTTGCTGCTGACATTATTTGTAGGTTTCTTTCTGATGCCTAGGTTATTTAAATGATTCGTAATTAGAATTATTCACAATGAGTATATTAACCCAATCATCTAATGAAGTAACTTTCTTAGCAATTATTTTCACGCCTTAAAACATATTTGCAATAATAATTAATCCTGCAGTTACTGAAATTACAATAAATCCTGGCATTATGAACTTTGTGAGTCATAAAAAGCAGTGTTCAGAATAACTTCTAATGCCTATTAATGTCTCAACTCGTTTACAAATTGCTAAATTTTACTCATAAAAAAAAATTTGGGACAAGAAATTGAGTTACCGGTTATGGCTTTAGTTGATAGCGGGTGACAGGTGGGTATTATGCTTATGACTCAGCAGATGTCTGGGCAGATGGTGGCTGCTGTAGCTAGGTGGTTGGACACCTCACCCACCATCCTCCTGTCCGGCCATACCAACACTCTTCACGAAGTTAATATTTACAAGAAGCCTAGATAACAATAACACCTCATCAGGTTGTTCCTTTAGGTAATTTGTCACTTCGTGTCCCAGCAATCCGTTCCTCTTTCTTTTCGTCGATTCACTTTCGTCTATCAATCCGTTTCCTTTTCGACAACCGCGATGTCCGCTCCTGTGCCCTTATAACTCTCCGTCCATCTAACTGTCAAATTATCCCTGCACATCCTATTGTCAGATCAGTCCTCCGTCGCACTCATACTTCCCCCTGCTTTTTATTCTGTCTGATGTCGGCAACTGTGTAACAACAGACAAGTGGTGGAGGCAGCTATGTAACAACAGGCAAGTATTGGGGGCTGCTGTGTAACAACAGGCAACTGGTGGTAGCAGATGTGTAAAAGACAAGCAGTGATGATGACAGATATGCAACAACATGCAAGTGGTGGGTACAGCTGTGTAACAACAGATGAGTGGTAGTTGCAACTACTTGACAACAGACAAATGGTGCTGGGAAGCTTTTATACAAAAGACAAGTAGTAGCGCTATGTAACCAAAAATATATATAACAAACAATGCGTATATAAGCATGTATACGAGTTTCTGTAAATTCCTTAGCATGTCAGTTTAGGATATATTTTGTGAGGGTGTAAACATGTAGGTCCACAGCCTTCTATACCACGCATGTTGTATAGTATAGTGGCTACGTCTTGCATAATACAATAGTCATGTGTTGTGCAATGCAGTGGCCACGAATGTTGTATAATACAGCATCTCCGTATGGGGTATAACACACTGTGTTCAAGTGTTTTATGAAAGCGTGGTCACATTTACCTATACAGAAAAGAGAAGATTAATGAGTTACATAGGGATACTCCAACAATGTGTTACACAGAGATACAAAACAATGTGTCGCACAGTGATACGCTAGCAACACTGCAACACTGAGTGACTCTTTGAAACCATACAGTTCAGAACCAATAATTGCACTGTTAATTTACATTAAATTTAAGGAATAAATTTCCGTGACTAGGATTCTGTGTAATAACAGCTGAGTTATGAGTATAGATAAGAGGGAAAGAGGGATATGACAGTGGGAGGCGTTGCTCTAGTGCAAGAGAGGGATACGAGGGGAGAAAGTGGGAGACAAGAATGTAAAGGTGAGAGTGGGAGAGACGTACACACGACTACAGCCAATGGGGTCAAGCAGGCTGAGGGTAATCAGCGTAAATCTAAGAATAAGTGTGGTAGCCACTCGACCCACGGGATTCATGCTCACTCATGGTCCCGGAATAGCAATTAGCGGCGATTGGTCAACAGCGACGTAAACTTTCTTTAATGGTCTATTCCCAGTTTTAATCATTGCACTTTTTTCGGGATTAACTAGAAGAAAATATATCAGGTTTGCTATATGATTTAATTAAATATCAACAGTATTCTAACCAGAAATGAGTTATCCAAGTCGATAAAGTAATTGTTTTCTAAAGTAATAAAATAATTTTGGTATTCATTTAATTAGATATCCTCGAAGGGGGACCATTGATTGCTGGAAATTTTATTGTCGTCTTCAAGAGTTAATCTCTTATTTCACTCACAATAAGAGGCCTCAAATTGTCAACTGAGGTATTAATATATATATATATATATATATATATATATATATATATATATATATATATATATATACATATATATATATATACATATATATATATATATACATATATATATATATATATACATATATATATACATATATATATCTATACATATATATATATATATATATATATATATATATATATATATATATATATACACGTACATATATATATACAATAAGATCACAGTAAACAGGTGATATCAGAATATGCAAAACAACCAATGTGAAAGAATACTGAAATTCCAAGCGTTTTCGTTACTTCTCACATTATCAAGGAACTATAAAAACAATAAATCAAAGGAAGGCATATAAAGGGTCAAGGCTACACCTCACCATCACATCCCACACCAAAGAAACACATGACGCGTGACGACACCCGACTCATAAGAAAAGAGGAACACTGCAGCAGGTCTGTTGGCCCATACTAGACAGGTTCTTCGCAATCCATCACACTAACAAAATATTTACCCAACCATAGTACTCTACTCAAGAATTAAGATTTGTTATTTATTTAATATATTAATATATTAATTTTATTAATTATAAATGAATCTAATTTATATAAACAGAAGGAAATATTCATATTATTTACAAAGCTGCTTTTTATGAAACAAGATTCAATTATATTCCTGTCGACCATTGA
>NC_091296.1:24985183-25027683 GCF_038502225.1 Cherax quadricarinatus
ATCGTCAGGTCCCAAGTATCATTCGTCTCCATTCACTCCTATCTAACACGCTCATGCACGCTTGCTGGAAGTCCAAGCCCCTCGCCCACAAAACCTCCTTTACCCCCTCTTTCCAACCCTTTCGATGACGACCCCTACCCCTCTTTCCTTCCCCTATAGATTTATATGCTTTCCATGTCATTCTACTCTGATCCATTCTCTCTAAATGACCAAACCACCTCAACAACCCCTCTTCTGCCCTCTGACTAATGCTTTTATTAACTCCACACCTTCTCCTAATTTCCACACTCCGAATTTTCTGCATAATATTTACACCACACATTGCCCTTAAACAGGACATCTCCACTGCCTCCAACCGTCTCCTCGCAATAAGATCACAGTAAACAGGTGATCTCAGAATATGCAAAACAACCACTCTGAAAGAATAGAGAAATTCCAAGCGCTTTCGTGACTACTCACATTATAGTGCCTTGATAATGTGAGTAGTCACGAAAGCGCTTGGAATTTCTCTATTCTTTCAGAGTGGTTGTTTTGCATGTTCTGAGATCACCTGTTTACTGTGATCTTATTGTGTATATATATATATATATATATATATATATATATATATATATATATATATATATATATATATATATATATATATATATATATATATTGAATTTTTGGCTCTCATCTCTCAATACGAAATTTAAAGATTAAAACAATGAGGAGAGATAATGAAGAGTCGTTATTACAGTTAATAATTAGTGATTCGTGTAACAACTATGTACTGTAATTTTCCATGAAGAAAACAGTTTTTATTTTTTCACTTCAGACATTAGTTTACAGTCTTGCTATATACATATCACTTTATACAGAACGAAAAACCGTGTGATTAATTGTTCGAGGAAATACTGCCAGTATGGATGACTGAGAAAATTAATAAGTTTGGAGGACACGAGCACAATTCTTTCACTTCTATTCACCTGAAGAATTACCGATATATAACGAAAATGTTTATGTTAACGTGGGGTGCTGTTAGTGAGACCGACGCCATGTTTGCAGTGAAGGATCCACGACTATCCACTGGCTATTTTTAAGAGAGTACTTGACAAGTTCCCCAAGTTCTTGGTCAGCCGGGTTGTGGAGCATACGTTAGACTTCGGCTACCACCAACATTCTGGTTGATCAGGCTATCCACATGAAGGAGTGGTCTGGAACCGGGTCACAGAGGCGTTGATTCTCGGTACACACTCCAAGTAGTATTGACTGGACTTCATCAGAGGTGGTGATGCAAAATACTATTCTCGTTCTGAACAACGTTGTTATCTTGTAAATTTTACTGAAACAGTTTGTTCAAGATTTGCACAGATTTCAACGAAAGAAACTTTTTCACATTCAATAATTCCTCGTTCAACATTTAAAATTTTTAAAGGAATTTACAGGTCAAAGCCATTTAAGCTTGGACACACAATGGCCTCAGTGAAAGGCAAGACCTTTTATCATGTCCTCTCTTACACTATTTGTTTGTATTAGGTGGATGGAAATTACTGTGACAATCGAGCCTCTAATGATTATTTTTTATCAAAGAGAACTCTTCCTGTCTATTACTTAGAAAACTGAGCACCTCTTGGTTCCTGTAATGTAGGCAGTATTCACCTCGTGACATGATGTGAGAATTTTCTATATGACATAATGTGGGCACCACTTTATGTCATAACTGAGACATTATCTACCCGATATGACCTAAGCTTCATGTACCTGATGTGGGAAGCATCCACCTCATAACATGACATGGGCAGCGTCCGCCTAACATAATGTGGACAACACAGGTGAAATTGCAGATCTAGAGAGTGTACAGAGACCTTGTACTGCACATATAAGTTCTATCAAACACCTCGACTACTGGGAACGCTTGGAACCACTTGACCTGTACTCGTTGGAACGCAGGCGAGAGAGATGTATCATAATCTACACTTGGAAAATCTTAGAAGGAATGGTCCCGAATCTGCACACAGAAATCACTCCCTACGAAATTAAAGATTTGGAAGGCGATGCAAAATACCCATAATGAAAAGTAGGGGCGCCATTGGTATACTAGGGGAAAACACCATACGTGTCCGGGGCCCAAGACTGTTTAACAACCTCCCACCAGGCATAAGAGGTATTACCAATAGACCTCTGGCAGCCTTCACAGGGGAGATGGACAAATACCTGAAGTCGGTGCCAGATCAGCCGGGCTGTGGTTCGTATGTTGGACTACGTGCGGCCAGCAGTAGCAGCTTGGTTGTAATATTAGGCTCTGATCCACCGGGAGGCCTGGTCGTGGACCGGGCCACGGGGGCGTTGTTCCCCGGAATACCCTCTAGGTAGGTAGACTCCAGGTAGACACCTTATTAAATGTGGTGAGCAACCACCTCATAGAATGATGTGGGCAAGATCAACTTCACAATATGACGCTGGCAGCCTCCACTTCACAACAAGACCTGGGTTGCGTCCGCCTTGTCCGCGATATGATCATCATCCATCATATTTACGCAGTTCTCAGTCATTTAATATCTCCATACCTCAGTGCGGTAAGTCATGTTCACACTGCATATCTAAACAGTGCGATCGGGGTTTGTTACACAACTGCTTACGGACAATCTCTAATTAACATGCATCCTGCAGTTAAAAGGTTTACCGCCATATTGTATTGTCACAGTCCGAGAATTTCTTAACACATTAAGGGAATCGAGCTGCCCATTATGCTAGTTAGTAAATGATAGTTGTTCATAACAAATTTAACTGGATTCATTGATTATATAGTTATAAGGGTAGAGAAATAGGCGTATCAAATAGTTGTAGAGGTCGTAGGAGAGGACAATGTAATCACAGATGACAGTAGCTGGTAAAGCATTTATATGACTGATTTCACAAAACTTTTCTTTTGGAAAAACACAAAAGCACCGTGATGGACGTTATAAATTATATATATATATATATATATATATATATATATATATATATATATATATATATATATATATATATATATATGTGTATGTGTGTGTGTGTGTGTGTATAAAATATAGGGAGGTACCACCTTTAGAACTGTGCTGGGGACCTTCATCCTCAGAGAAAAGAATAAACTTGCTTCAGGGAAAACTCAGAGTTCTTCCTGAAGCTGTTTGAAAGTATTCTCCTACTCCCTATATATTCTATATATGCTTTATTTAAAAACAAGATATACTGACAAAATACATTGAAAAAAATAGAATATGGGGCAAAACAACATAGATAACTCAGAGATACATCTCGAATACTTCGTCCATCTCCGCAATGGGCCGCGTGCCCAGAATGCTGCAGGTATATATATAATATATATATATATATATATATATATATATATATATATATATATATAACTGCAGCATTCTGGGCACGCGGCCCAGAGCGGAGATGGACGAAGTATTCGAGATGTATCTCTGAGTTATCTATGTTGTTTTGCCCCATATTCTATTTTTTTCAATGTATTTTGTCAGTATATCTTGTTTTTAAATAAAGCATATATAGAATATATAGGGAGTAGGAGAATACTTTCAAACAGCTTCAGGAAGAACTCTGAGTTTTCCCTGAAGCAAGTTTATTCTTTTCTCTGAGGATGAAGGTCCCCAGCACAGTTCTAAAGGTGGTACCTCCCTATATTTTATACACACACACACACACACATACACATATATATATATATATATATATATATATATATATATAATTTATAACGTCCATCACGGTGCTTTTGTGTTTTTCCAAAAGAAAAGTTTTGTGAAATCAGTCATATAAATGCTTTACCAGCTACTGTCATCTGTGATTACATTGTCCTCTCCTACGACCTCTACAACTATTTGATACGCCTATTTCTCTACCCTTATAACTATATAATCAATGAATCCAGTTAAATTTGTTATGAACAACTATCATTTACTAACTAGCATAATGGGCAGCTCGATTCCCTTAATGTGTTAAGAAATTCTCGGACTGTGACAATACAATATGGCGGTAAACCTTTTAACTGCAGGATGCATGTTAATTAGAGATTGTCCGTATATATATATATATAATATATATATATATATATATATATATATATATATATATATATATATATATATATCCTAACTCGTTGTACTATATTTAGCTTGCTTTATTTATCTCTGAATTAGGATAGAAGATGCTGCTCGTAGCAAAACGTTTCGTCAATAACTGCCTTGTACTGGGCACCTTTATCTACACGAGCCTCTTTAATATTAGCGAGATAAATGCTTCCTTCATTTCACTCTGGTGTTGAAGATGCGACGTAATAGTAATTAATGCGTGATATTTATGTAGTATGTAGGATTAAATAAATGTAAATGCTTATTCATTTCCAGGGCAATATTATTACAGAGCAACAAGAGATTCTCCATTAACATAATTGTTTGACTGTGATGTTTCTTGTTACATCTTCATTATATTTTTAATTAAATATGGTTTGCTAATGAACTGTATATTGAATCAACTTTAATCATAGACTTCACCACTTACCCGCACTTTTTTATGACCTCGTCCGAAACAACTTCTAAAACTTTCTGGCATGACTTTGAAATTTTCAGCCCACAATAAACCTGATCTAACCCATTCCATTGATGAATTAAGTTATTTACTTTGGTACGTTATTTCCTGTAAATTGTCTAAAAATTGAGCATTTTCTCGGCTGGAATTGCATAGTACGCGAGAGGTAAGGGCGTACAGAGAAATTATGGAGTGTACCATTGAGGCTTACGTGAGAGATAAGTGTGATAGGGTACATGAGAGGTACATAGTAGTGTGTGGAAAAGATAGACAGCAGAGGACAGGGAAATCCGCACTGAGGTTATCTGCTAAAACCTATCTAGTTTTATCTTAAGTCTATCGTGTTTCCTAGATATATGAATTAATGTTAGAGAAGCCTCAAAGGGCACATGTTATTTGTAGAAAGTATGTTACTAGGCCGTACGTGAGGATGTAAGAGGTAAACCTCCAGGGAGAACGTGAGAGGTAAGGGCGTACTGCCAGAGAGTACGTGAGAGAATAGGGCGTACTACCAATGAGTACGTGAGAGGCAAGGGCGTACACCTGGGCGTGCATATATTATGCAAATTGTGTAAATTGATTCAGTGTCGTCCCGCCCAGCACCGGAGAGACCAGCTTCTTAGATCTCTTGAGTTGATAACTTTGTAGCACCTTACATCTGCTTTTGTTCAGCCAGGGACCCTTAAGGTTGTAGCGCTTCCCTCCAGTCTTGTCTTCGCTAGACTCAGGCGAGAAAAGAAGTATGGCGTTTTACTCCAGGAGGTTTTTTCTTCGCCAGACTCAAGCGGGAAAGCTCTTGACTATCTCTTGTGTCCTGCAGATCTTTCGCCACGTTCCATTAAGGCCAACACCCTACCAAGGTGACAAGTGGATTCATCGTTAAATTAACTGGATTCGATCATCGGCGCTCGCTCTACATAGTTATAAAATCTTCCCTGATTAGTAGCACACTGAGCATCAACTCTCTACCACTCCTTGAGCTTAATGACTCGCACAGACTTAGCGCTTCACAAAATATGTAAATAACTGCTATATTGTGGTGAACATAAATAAATTCACGTAATGAGTTGAAGATACACAGATAGTCGTTTTCTGGATGATTATTCGTTAGTTACGGAATTATTTACTACAATATATATTTCCTATGTAAACAACCGAAGTAGAAAGGTTTGCTGATTAGAAAGTGAACTGATTAAGAAGTTGTGGTCCATCTCAGACAGGTATATATAATTCTACCCGAATTAAACGACTTTTGAGAGCTAAACGTTTGAGGCCGCGACTGATGTCTCCAATAATTTTTCATAAACATTCATGATAGTGTGAAACCAATATAACATGTTACCAGGCACGAAACATTAAATTCAAAGTTTATTCTCTATAAGGATTGCAATGCTGAGTTTACAGAATTTGGTTATTGTGTGGTTTACATGTAGTAAAATAATAATTACAGAGTGTACCACTAGAACACCTAGCATGGCTAGGCATTTCGGGCAGACTTAGTTTAATTCTTAATTTTAAAATATTACAAATTATGAGGTAAGTTGGTATTATGGCTAAGTGACTAAATACTAGCTTGTGAGTTTAGCAATGTGAATGCTTTTGTTTTGGCAAAGTACATAGTTTTAGTATTGGAGTATCACAGGATTCATTATTTTAAGATTGAGATTAATATTTCTGTTTATGATCAAATGGGTGAGTGTAAGTGTGAACCACCAGGTGGTATTCGTGTAGTTAGTTGACGGGGTGTATCAGGGAGATAAGATGTTTTCTAATGGTAGTTTTGAAGGTGATGAATGTGTCTGCAGTTCTAGAGTTCTCAGGTAGGGTGTTCCAGATTTTAGGGCCTTTGACATACATTGAATTTTTGTAAAGGTTTAGTCGGACACAAGGAATGTCGTAAAGATGTTTGTGTCTGGTGTTATGCCTGTGGGTTCTGTCACAACTATCAAGAAAGCGTTTCAGGTCAAGGTTGATACTGGAGTTTAAGGTCCTGTAGATGTAGATTGCACAGTAGTAAGTGTGGATGTACTGAACAGGGAGTAAGTTTAGATCTATGAAGAGTGGGGGGGGGGTGTTGCCAGGGATGGGATTTAGTGATTATTCTTACTGCAGCTTTTTGTTGGGTTATTATTGGCTTTAGGTGTGTTGCTGCAGTTGATCCCCAAGCACAAATAGCATAGGTGAGGTATGGATAAATAAGTGAGTGGTATAGTGTGAGAAGGGCATTTTGCGGCACGTAGTATCGTATCTTGGAGAGGATCCCAACCGTTTTGGATACTTTTTTGGTTATGTGTTGGATATGGGCGCTGAAATTCAGGTTGTTGTCAAGGTTAGAAACCAATGTACAATGTTTCTAGATTCCAGAGAGGTTGTAGGGCCAATACAACATGTTGCCAGGTACCAGACAGATGTTAAGAAACAATACATGTTATTAGACACGAAACAGATGTTAGGAACTAATACAACATATTACAAGGCACCAGACAGATGTTAGAGAATAATAAGATATGGTATTAGACACTAGACAGATGTTAGGGATCAATATATATATATATATATATATATATATATATATATATATATATATATATATATATATATATATATATATATATATATATATATATATATATGTCATGCCGAATAGGCAGAACTTGCGATCTTGGCTTAAATAGCAACGCTCATCTTGCCATATAGCACAAGTGAAAATTTGTGTATGCAATATTTTCGCCAAAATCATTCTGAACCTAACGAAAAAAATATATTTCACAGTGTTTGTTTAGTATTAAATTATTGTAAACAAATCTAAAATATATTTAGTTGGGTTAGGCTAAAATAAATTGTTCTTATTATAATAAGGTTAGGTAAGTGTTCTAAGATTCTTTTGGTGCAAAATTAAAAATTGTTACAGCAACATTAATGAAAAAAATATGTCTTTAAACGTATAAGAGAAAATTTCAGAAAGGACATAATTTTAAATGAGTTCTTGCTAATTGACCAGTTTTACATATTCGGCACGACATTACATTATATATATATATATATATATATATATAATTATGAATTAACATTCCTGCTGTCTCCAAACCTCGGGTACTGTACTTCCCACCTCCTTGACTCAAGTTCAGCTAATCACTTTCCCTAAATCCCTTCAGAAATGTTGTCTTGCTCTCGCTCCATAGAGCACATCAAAACTCCACTTGCCTCTAATCACTTCTAATACGCTCACACAAACCTGTTGGATATGCAAACATCAAGCAATCAAAATTTTTTTTTATCCCCTCCCTTCAGTTTCTCCTAGGACAACTCTTATCCCAGTCCTATAGTTCAAAGTATGTTTATACGCCCTCCTCTTCATCCTATTTTACTATATCCTCTCTAAATGTCCAGACTACCTCAACTACCCCATCTCAACCCTCAGAGTAATACTTTTTCTGCCTTCAGCCGCCTCCTCGCCCCAACATTCGGAACTCATGCTTCACACCCTTATCACAATGTGGGTGTCACTATACTCTGGTGCATTGCCCTTTTTGCCTCCAAGGATGAAGCTGTATTAAAGTTGGCTTTATCAATCCGTAACGGGTTGATAAAGCTCCAGGAGAGCGAAACGTTGCCACATTAAAATGTCACATTAGTTGAACTTGTGTCATTTTACCTAAGGATAAAACTCTCTGTTTCCGCAGATGCTTCGATATATCACCTTCCTTTTTCTTTCGTCAGTTCTATGGTTGATCGTATTTCTCACAGAATCATCAGCCGACAATTCCTTTACCATGTATCTGAACACATTTGCTTCCTCCATAATCCCTCTCTTCAATCAAATCAATCAAATATTCAATCTCTCATTGCCTATATTAGATACTCTCATGCACTTCACCCGGTACGCTCAACAAACTAATTCCTCTATAATTCTCACACTCTGTATAAGGAAGAGGGGAATAAACGACAAAGGAACCATTTAAGCTCTTTGCCAATCCCTAGATACCTTCCATTATGCCATGCATATACTGATCAAATGCACTAACCACTCCAAAACTTTATCCCTACCACATGCTTTTAACATATCTGTCTTGAACTCATCACTCCATTTCATTCTACTCACTGCCTCACGTACCTCTCCCACACTCACAGCCTCACGTACCTCTCCCACACTCACATCTGACTCTTTCTTACTCCTAAAAAGTGTTAAACTTCACTGCCCAATGCAAGAAATCACTGCTTCCTTCTCTTTATTAACATTAACAATTTTTCAAAATATTTCCTCACATTTTCCAGTACTTCCACCTCCCATCTTTTCAACTGTTATATCTAACTTCAAAACCTCCTATTATCAGCAAAATTTGTTGATAAAACTTCTCACAGTATCTCAATAGCTCTCCTTCTGCACTCATTCCCCACTTTTATAATCTTTCGTGTGTGTTTCATATCCACCTCCCACCCTATGTCATTTCTACTTTGTAATATCCTTTCACATGCCAACTTTTCCTATCTTACCGCCCTCGTTACCTCGTTATTTTACCAATCACTTCTCTTCACTCCTGTATCCACCCTCCTATACCCGCACACTTCCGCTGCACACTATCAATGTATTTTTAAAACTACCCCACATCGGCAGTCTTCGGGTCTCCGGTGGTTTCAATGAGCCTGAGACCCAGTTCCTTAAGGAAACCTACGGCATGCTTGACTCACAAACCATGAGTTCCCGATCATGGAGAGACAAGTGGTATTGATGGGCCAAGTCCTTACACTTGTTCCTCTATGACCTTGTGATCTTCGCTATGAACTGCAGCACCACTCGGCTGACCAGCACTAAACGGAAAATAGGTGTCAGCCAGGATAGATGCCCAAATATAGTCCCACGGATCTCTCTCAGCTGGACACTGGAATGCAGCAAAGCTAGATGACCTAGTTGAGTTTAGTGTGTCTAAAATGTTAACCTTTGAAACTTGAAGAGTTCATACCATCACTTCCATTAGAACTCATTGTGAAAAGGGGTAGCAAGACAGCAAGCCTTTGCAATGGGAAAGATTCGCGGGTCGAGACGTGTGCTAGTTGCAGAGATGGGAACCATCAGGAAAAAGTCACCTGAGTGATGTTCACTCACAGCTATAAGACAAGCTTTCTCATTTGCTCACTTATATTCCGATATTTGCCATGCCTGTTTTATACATTAACTGCTGTGTGGTTTGTCTGTTAACAAAATTGTCACAAAATATGGTAGGACCATTATAGATTTAACCAAGATATTAACTAAAAGCCATTATCTAATTAACAGGCCTATTACAGCACAAGAATTCTGAAAGGAAAAAATATAGGATGATTACACTGTATGGTAAAGCAAGTATGTGTAAAATATTCTATACTTTTCTCCAGGCTGTTTTAATTTTTTTTGCTCGTTTCAGGAATTAGTCTATGAACTTTTTTGGGAAAGTAAGTTTGGCTTGAAGGGGCAAGGGTTATAGAGCAGAACAAAGGGTTTTTCCAGGTTGGACCACCTGTGACCTCACATGTGCTGGGGAAGATCGTCAATGCTTGTACTCGAGAACTGACCCCACCTAATATAATGCTAAATATTTGAATACCCATTTCCCCACCTCGGTAGTGGTAATCGCGTTTCTTCCTAAATATTTGGAAAAAAATTGTTTCTTAAAACGGTGTCTCTAAATTAAATATATCGTCTACGTTTTATTTTCATGTTCTAACAAGGGACTTTTATATAGTAGTATGTCACTGATGTCAACTAGGCCTATACACTTAGTATATGTGCTCGTAAAAATACAAATAATTATTTTAATCAAGGGGCAACGTTAAACCCGTAAAAAATAGGAAACCAAAGAATATTTCATCCTGCATATATATATATTTTATATATTAAAGTTCATTAAAAGGACTCAAAAATTTGTTCTCTTTTATTTTCTTGAAAATTCTGGTCATGGGAATCCCAGAGCTCATTGGAATTTTAATACAATGCCTTTAACCTAATGTACCCAAAAATCTGTCTAACTGGAAGGAGCACTTTTTACAGTCTGTAAAAGAAGGAACCTACACAACAATACACAAGTCGTTACTATCGAAATACATAAATGCTATTC
Source organism: Cherax quadricarinatus (assembly GCF_038502225.1). Classification (NCBI taxonomy): domain Eukaryota; kingdom Metazoa; phylum Arthropoda; class Malacostraca; order Decapoda; family Parastacidae; genus Cherax; species Cherax quadricarinatus. The sequence goes on from NC_091296.1 coordinate 24,995,848, forward strand.
AGTTTTTTCTTCTCTCCAAATTTTAAACATCACTATTGTACTTAAAAAAAAATGATGTATTAAAAGCTTTGATTAAGAATTTCCAAACAATGGTGACGGTGATTGCATCTAAAAGATTCCTTACGCAATGAACACTGACTAAAATTAAAGCAACAATAAAATAACATCTGATCTTACCAGGATTCGAACGCTCTGTTTATTCATTCATGAGGTTTGAATATTCTCATTAAAACAATGTTACATGCAAATCATTGCTTAAAGAAAATATAATTGAGTGTCGGTTGCTATCTGAACATCGGACCACGACTTTAAGAGTTGGATCCGTGTATTATTAACAAAATATGCGAGTGTTTAAGGTGATATTGACACAGACATCCCGGGGCCTTGAACCACGTCTCGTCTAGCGCTATGTAATCCAAGTTAAGAAATACCAGAGGAAGTAAGAACGTGTTTTTGAGGGTGAATTGGAAAAAAAAATTATGAACTGAACTTTGAGAAGCAAACAAAAGCTAAGATTTGTTAGACCTCTTTCTATCTCTGGAAGATCGTTGTATAATACAACTATTAAAAAAGAGTCATCTACTGTATGATTTCAGGATCTCTTTACCACTAAGCTGGTAAAGGAGTCCCGAAGCCTATCAAATCTTAACTTTTGTTTGTTTCCAGGAGTTCATTTCATAGTTTTTTTTTTAACATCAAAAACACGTCGGTACGTCCTCTGCCATGTTGTAGTATTTCTAGAACTATGTCATATTTTTGCCACTTTAGTGGTAAAGGGATGATATGGTTCTAGACTTCAGGATGTATGGTCGTGGGTGTAAATCTTACATTCATTACTTGTTCATTCCTGATGCCAGTTAGCAGGATGTTCTTGCAGGTTCAATTCCTAAAACAGCCCCAACGAAATATCACATTCAGTCCAGCAAGAACTCAATTGTTGATGTAATGACTCGGCCTTCACGATCTCTAGTGAAAGACGAAAGACTTTCCTAGTAATAACCCACTGGTAGTTTATACACTAGAACATCGGCAAATTTAATCACATTTTAACTGCAAAAAAATAATTTTAGTGTCTTTAATGTTAACAGTAATTTTAAACATGTATTTGCTTGCTTTCGACAGAGAAAAACGCTGATTCTTTGCGTTTTATATTTACAACGCCAACAAAGATTCTGTGCAATCAATTTATATATATTATTTTATCGAAAAAAGATATGCAAATAACTTGTCTGAAATATAATTTAGTTAAGAATATTTTATATTATATAGAGGCTTAGCGGATCATTTATAAAGGAATTTTAACAACTGATTAACGCTATCTATAGTGAATACAATGTCTGGTTATATATTCACTGTATAATCTTTTTTTAAGTGGAGTCAAATTTGCAGAGTAATGACAAGTGTATCATTCTTCACCAACCTCTGCAGGTCTCTGCCTTGGTACGTGTCAACCTAGGTACGTGTCGGACTAGGTACGTGAAGGACTAGGCACGTCTCAGCCTAGAAAGATCTCAGCCTAGGTAGGTGTCGGACAAGGTAGATGTCGGACTAGGTAGATCTCAACCTGGGTAGATCTCAGCCTTGGTAGATGCTGTACTAGCTCGCTAATCTTCTACAGGTATGGCTGGCTGGCTCATTGATTAGCTCTAAATAGTAACATCGTGGATGGGCTACACCTCTATTTGGTCTGCTCATAAAATATCTCATTATAACTATCCTGAATACGTCTAATCTCAAAATGTTTACCATTCCTTTTCGGCCATCTAGGTATATATTGTTTATTTGCATACAAAATATTATAAATAATGGACCAAATAACACACAACGGCAACAATAAAGGAAATGCATAATGAAGACCATAACATATATAAAGACCACTTATATAGTTTAGGATTGGTTACATGCCTGTGGGGCATCGCCCCAGTAGCTCGGTCCCAGACCAGGCTTCCTTCTTGATGGTCTGGTCAATCAAAAGCAAAAACAATATATACGTCGTGACGAAGAGGTAAAATTGGTCAATTAGCAAGAACTCATTTAAAATAAGTCCTCTCTAAAAAATTGTTTTATGCTTTTAAAGATATATATTTTTCATTTATGTTAATCTAAAAATTAATAATTTTCTACCAAAAGAACCTTAGAAATCATACCTAACCTTATTATAACAAGCGCAATTTAATTTAGCCTAATCTAACTAAATATATTTTAGCTAAATTTACAGTAATTTAATAATAAACAAACAATGAAAAATATTTTTCGTTAGGTTCAAAATGATTTTTGCGAAATTACTGCATACACAAATTTTCGCTTGCCTTATTTGGCAAGAAGAACGTTGCTATTTAAACCAGAATCGCAAGTTTTATCTATTCAGGACGATATATATAATCGGCACGAATATATATGTTAACTATATGTATACAGTGTGCTGTATACATATAGATAACCAACAATAACGAATTTACGAACAGGAGAGTAACGTCTGACAACGACACGTCGTCGTATTTCTCAAATTCAGTTAATCATCAGGCACTTCACACGATGACAAATAGTTACTGGAGGTAGAATGAAGGATAATCCTTTCAATACAAGGTATAACCTAAGTCTGGGCTTTATCCGGTATAACATTTAGGCGTCTTTATTGGTCTGGTATGAGGTCTGGACAGGCGCCTACACTTTAGGCTGTAGGGATTGATCAGTAAATACTTCCTAAAAAGATGACGGACTGATCACGTCAAAATGATTTCTTCCGTGTCCAGCGTTGTGTTCTGTATTCGACAGAAGAAGCCTTTTATGCAGGCTATACCCAGGTGTTTCACGTGTGTCTTATTTATCACTGTATATCATAATTTATATTATACAGGTATAAACGAATACACCGTCTGGTATGGCAAACTAGCACACAGGTCAGGCTAGAAGAAAGACAAGTCACATGAGAGGCCATAAAAATGCGAGATTAAGTAGAAGTGAGATCAAGTATTAGTGAAAGGGGAAGTGGGAAAAAGGTATCAAGGCTATTCTTATTATATGAATCACAGACAATGTGGGCAGTGGGTTCGGCCACCCCTAATAACCTGTCACTTGAACCCCACCTCCTACTCTCACCAGTACATAACCTCACCCGCACTTGATGTAGCATTTTAATAACTCACATGTGACATGTCTTTCTCCAAGGCTGACCTCAGGGTGCTTGTTTGCCTTATAAGAAGTCGTAACTGATTGTTCCTGTATACTTTACTAACCCACGTGTTTGGTGAAGCATTGTGTTAAAAATAGTCTCTGCTACCAGTGTCTATTTTCACTTGTCGGCTTTTGCCATCGTCTACTTAATGTAGACAAAGTTTTGATTGGGGCGAGTTTTATCAGATCCAAGACAGGGGACAACACAATATCAGCTTCTAAACTTTATGAAGCAGGTAAAGGGTAAAGAAATGAGAGTTGACGAGGTGTGGAACACGATTAATTGGAAACTAGGGGTGTACCGAAGTATCGGTGGGTATCGGCTAATTTTCATGCAGTACCGAAAAGATGACTAAGATGACACATTGGGCAATTAAGATACTCAAATGTTGCAAATGTGTCTTATTTATCATGGGCTAATTTTGAGGGTATCGGTGGCAATCTACTAATTAGGATGTTGTCAGACTAAAATTGAGAACCGGTATCGGCAAAATTTTGGTGTCGTTTCCTCACTATTGGAGACTGTTGAATAGTTTGGCTCCGCCCTGCAGTAATTTCCCAGGCGGTAAAGCGATAATAAATGTCACTTGGTTCTAGACTCTGGTGTCGAAACACTGGAATTGTACAACTTCTCAGCATTTTTTTTCGGTACTTGACGTCCTTTGTAACGATCGTCCTGGTGACCTAAGCCGTGAGTGAGGTGTGTTTGTCGCAGTGGATTAAACATGTGTCTTGTGTGCATTAGATACAACCGTGCTCCTGGATCCTTGTGTTAGACTTCATCAGATTCCACCTATATAAAGGCTGCTGTACTCTCACGGGGAAGAGTAACAATGTCGCTGACTTCCCTGTCACTGACGAGATATCCCTAATGGGTGTGAGTTGTCTGGTAAGCGAGTCTGACGGCGCTTGATATGAGTGGGAGACAGTGTAGTTATATGAAGGGAAGATGATGCATTTATCACCTTAACTCTCTTCAGTGTGTTGTTAAGCATATGTGATCTTTCCTCTACTAGTCCTCATAGTGCTGGAGAGTTCTTGATCAAGACAAGGGATCGACTCGTCTGGGTCTTCCCTCAGGGACTTCAGACAATCCGCCAACACAGACAGTCTTAACGTTTATGACGAGTTTTAACCCACATAATAAATTTAAATATAAAATGAACCATCTTTTATGAAACTGCTGAGAAAAATGTAGTATACATCAAGGGTACAAATACCAAGCCAGATGAAATACCAAGAAAAATATAAAAATCAAGGAACAAAGTGAACTCAAGTGACAAATTAGCTGAACTTTTTAGCCGAAAGAGAAACACATCAAAGAAATATAAACGTGGAAAACACGGAGACTATACAGAGTATACGAGATTATAGAGAAAATTTAAGAGTATTTTAAAAGCACTGGACATGAGGTAGAACACACAATACCTTACATTAAATACAGCCTGGAGGAGCTATTTAAATACGCAACAAGCAGGAAAAATGTAAAGGATGTTGTGAAGGCTCTTGAACGACAGTAATGGTAGGATGACAGAGGTAATAAAGAAATTGTTTCGTTACTTAACACATATTTAAGTTCGGTTTTCTCTGTGGAAAGTGATTCAAAAACATCGCAGTAGCACAGTTTCGCACATAGGTAAGTGACATCACTTGAAATATAAATGTTGCACTTTAAACAAATCAACTGGTTGTGATAAATTAAAAAAAAAATACCAAGTAGTAAAAATAATTTTTTTATTAACAGTAATTAAATTATAAAATTCAACAGTAAAGGAAGACAAATGATTGTAAAACATGAAATGTTTAGCATGTTCAGTTAACACCAATGTTTTGTTTTTATATTCAGGCCAGTTTCCGAACATAAAATATCTGATTAAATTCAATCATTTGCAACATACATTAACACTAAAGTTAGAATAAAAATCGTAAATCTAATGTTAATATTTCACTGGTACAGCTGCATTACCAACGTTCAGAGTCAGCAAGCCGTGTGCTTAGAAGGATGTGTTGCAGTCGAATGTTACACCAGACTGGATAATGTTTATTTAATTTTATGGCATGTAGGAATTTATTAAGCACATACAGTAAACAATGAGCTGAAAAACGTCTAGAATCCAGTTTACCTAGACTGACAACATTGCTAAAATTCCACGTTAATGATTAATGAGCAGAGTAAATTGAGGAACTTTAAAAAACTGACTGTTTTACCAAAGAGAACAACACATGGTGTTTCAGGTGAAGTATCGGAACGTCTGCGCTTAAATGGTGTACCTCAAGGACGGCCCTTTGTGCCGTTCTTGCATTATATTTACAAACGTTTTACAAAGAACTGTTTTAAAAATCAAAATATGTCAGTGACAAGGAAGGCAAGCCATATTTTAGGACGATTGTGTAGTATAAACATTGAAATAATGCTAGACAAGCTAAGACAATAGCAAATGATATCGGTTTGCAATGAAAAGTAGATAATTATAATGTGCTTTTGCAACAATTAAGCAGTAGTCCAACCTGCTTGGAAATGTAGAGGGTACAAAATGACAGAGGAGAGTTATTCTTTTTTTTTTTTTTTTTTTTTTTTTTTTTTTTTTCACCGGTATTCTCCCGACCCGGGTCTTTTCCAAGTAGTGGTGACCCGGCCTCAAAAATCGAACTGCTCCCAACACAACCAATTATGTAAGTGTATTTTTATAAGTGCTTTTATAAACGTATTTTTGAGGGTCTGAAATGGACTAATCTAATTTACATTATTCCTGATGGGAATAAATTCATTCGGTAAAGGCACTCGATCAGCCTTCTGGACTGAAGAAAGTTCGATATTTGAGGTTCCACTGTATATATAAAAAAATTATGTTTCCTGGGACTGTAATTTTAGTTTTTAGTTCCCCTATAGATAACATTTAAGTTTTGATTCAGATGAACAATTTTCATGTTGCTGGCGTCCTCCCTTAATTAAGTACCCTAGAGAAAAGATGCCCTGTATAGGGAATACTGGCACTTACTGAGTCGGCTCTATTCACTGCTTTACAAAACCATGGTGCTTAACAGTTTGAAAATAATGAACGGAGAAAGAGGGAGAAATAGAGGAGATAAACAGAAGAAAAAAGAAAGTTAAGAAGAGTTACGGGAAAACACGAAGGGTTAAGACGAAGAGGAAAAGGAAGGAGAAGAAAAGGTTGGAGAAAAAAAGATGAGCAAAACCTGAAGAATAAATTTACGAAGAAGAGAACTTTAAGAAAATAAAGAGTAAGGGAGAGTGAATTTAGTGGAAAGAAAACAGAAACACAAAAGAAAAAGTAAGTGATAGAATGCCATTTAAAAGCTGTAATATGATTAATGTTGGTATGATTTATCTTATACGCTAATGTAAGTGGTGAATCACATCAGCTAATTGATCTTGATCCATCAAATATGTTTACTGCATTAATTACCAACTGTCCTATTTAGTTCCCTCTCAACCTTTACGTTCAACTTGTCTTGAGTCGCCTAATCCCAAAATGTATTTAATTCCTCCACACTTGCATAATCTATCGTAAAATAGACGGAATGGTTGATGCTAAGTAAAATGACACAAGTGCAACTAATGTGACATTTTATTGTGGCAACGTTTCGCTCTTCAGGAGCTTTATCAAGCAGTTACAATTAATACATGGACACAGAGGGTATATTTAGGCTTAGAGTGAGGTGTAAGCCTATATATACCCTCTGTGTCCATGTATTGTTTGTAACGGCTTGATAAAGCTCCTGGAGAGCGAAACGTTGCCACAATAAAATGTCACATTAGTTGCACTTGTGTCCTTTTACCTAACATATTGTCGGTAATTCTACCAATATTAAACCGGAATGATATTTAAAGACTATATTTAGCCAAAATAGTCAGAATTAATATCTGTAAATTTTCAACTCCGTGCCGTTTGACTGGATTAATAGTAGAGAATCAGTCTTTTAGGATGCCTCACTCCATCATATGACGCTAATTTATTCAAAATTTTAGAAAACATCTCGTACTGGAGATGTTCTCCAGAATGTCACAGTATTTATTTCATAAATTTACTTTTTCTTTTTTTTTGTACAAAGAGCAAACTCTAAAATCTCCATTTCGCACAAATTATTGTCTGTCGAATCAATATAGTCAAGATAAAAACAGTGGGCACTTGACTTATATTGTCATATATATTGTCTCAGACAGACTCTTAAGGGTAGTTGATATCCAACACAGGTCGTGTTGCAAGCAACAAAACATTCATAGTCATTCTGAAGCGATAAAGAATCAGATTATAACCGCCTGAGGACCATAACCAGCCGCGGTAAGCATTTCGATACCATTCCTAATGCAGCTAATTGTGATTAATGCGAGGTTGGGCGCCTCCGGGAACCACTAGTTGTCTTAGGAGCAATCATTGCAAGTCTGCACCTCTGCTGGATCTACTAGAGCTAACGTAGAAGCAGTCTCTGCAAGCCTTGACCTCTGTTGGACTCACTAGGCTTGACATAGGAGCACATAGCACAGTTTTTCTTTTGGGCATTTTGAAAAGTACTCAAAATCTGGGCAATCGCTGAGCAGACACTGTCTCCATGTACGAGAACACCTCGGAGGAGCTGTGAAAGATGTTGAATAAGAGTGTAATAGTAGTGGTGCTTGTGTTGAATGTGGTTTTTAGTGTGGTGGTAGTGAGTGCAGTGGGGATGGGGGGGGAAGGTTGAGTGTAAGTGGTGCAAGTGTACTCGCCTAGTTTTTAGTTGTTGTTGTGGAGATCGAATCTCAGTTCCTGATCCCACCACTTCACTGTGTACAAGAGGCTTCACTACACAGATCCTTAAATCCTGCCTTATTGTATCTATCCTTACAGGTGTATATGGTTGCTTCCACCACCTTGTCTAACTCATATCATTATCTGACCACCATGAAGCTGTAGAATGAATTCCTAATGACCGCTGATATATTTTCACCTTTAACTTTTATTTGTTGTCGAACCTGCGCACTCCGCATCAAAGTACACAGTAATTTCGCCACAGCGAAAACCAATGCTTAGCTTCGGCTAGACATTGTAGGGAAACCAGGGTACGGGTGGAGTTAGAACCCATGGTAAGATTTAAAACTCCAGGCGAGTGCGTAACCCACTGTCATTGTTTCCCATAACCCGAAGCACCAAGCCTGTGATATATTGTTAAATTTCATCTTGCTACATGAACTAAACTTCTAAAGGGATTTTAGAATGCTTAGCAATTCGTTAATCAGCAAAATTATTTATAAACATTATCTCTCCGTCAAGAACAGGATTCGAACATGCGCTTTGCATCGCAGTACACAAAGCTTTCGCCACACAGCCAGACCCCTAAATAAGTATGGGAGCCTTGCGAATTCTTCAGTATTCTAAAAAATTTTTCAAGGTTTAGTGCATGTGACAGGTGAGATAAAGTAACTTATCACAAGCCTGGTGCTCCGGGGAATGAGAAAAAATGCCTAGCTTCGGCGAGGACACAATATATTTTAGGGGTCTGACTATCTGGCGAAAATGCTGTACACTTTAATACAAAGTGCACAGGTCTGAGTCCTGTTCCTTGTTCTGAACTATACAAATTTTTATATATATATATATATATATATATATATATATATATATATATATATATATATATATATATATATATATATATATATGCAAAACAACCACTGTGAAAGAGTAGTAAAATTCCAAGCGCTTTCGTGACTACTCACATTGTCAAGGAACTATCATAGTTCCTTGACAATGTGAGTAGTCACGAAAGCGCTTGGAATTTCACTACTCTTTCACAGTGGTTGTTTTGCATATTTTAAAATCACCTGTTTACTGTGGTCTTATTGCACATATATTATATATATATATATATATATATATATATATATATATATATATATATATATATATATATATAATATATATATATATATATATATATATATATATATATATATATATATATATATATATATATATATATATATATATATATATATATATATATATATATATATATATATATATATATATATATATATATATATATATATATATATATAAAACAGACCAGTTAGCAAGAACTCATTTAAAATTAAAATCTGACTAAAATTTTCTCTAATGCGTTTAAAGATACATTTTTTTCATTTATGTTAATGTTAAAATCAATAATTTTGTACCAAAAGAACTTCAGAAAACTTACCTAACCTTATTATAACAAGCGCAATTTAATTTAGCCTAATCCAACTAAATATATTTTGGATAAGTTTACAATAATTTAATAATAAACACAATGACATATATTTTTTATTTAGGTTAAGAAAGATTTTTGTGACATTATTGCATACACAAATTTTCGCTTACCTAATTCAGCAAGAAGATCGTTGCTATTTAAGCCAAAATCGCAAGTTTTACCTGTTCGGCGATTTTGGATTAAAAAGCAACGGTCTTTTTGCTGAATAAGGCAAGCAAAATTTTGTGTATGCAGTAATTTCGCAAAAGTCATTCTGATATCGAAAAAAAATTTATTTGGTGTCTTTATTATTGTAAACTTATCTATTGTAAACTTATTATTGTAAACTTATCTAAAATATATTAAGTTGGATAAGGCTAAATTAAATTGGGCTTGTTATATGGTTAGGTAAGTTTTCTAAGGTTCTTTTGGTACAAAATTGTTATTTTTTACATTAACATACATGGAAAAAAACATATCTTTAAACGTAAAAGAGAAAATTTTAAAAAGGACTTAATTTTAAATGAGTTCTTCCTAACTGACCAGTTTTGCCTATTCGTCACGACATATATGTGTGTGTGTGTGTGTGTGTGTGTGTGTGTGTGTGTGTGTGTGTGTGTGTGTGTGTGTGTGTGTGTGTGTGTGTGTGTGTGTGCACGCGCGCGCTTAAGAATTCACAAACGGATAAACTTTTAACAAATATTATCCTAGATATATGCAAAGGTTTTCAGATATGAAGCGATGGTAGAAGCAAGTGGAATCAGGTGCATGTGAGATGGAGTAGAGACGAGAGACTAAGACACAATGAATCAACAAGCAACGATTTTATTAACAAGAACAGCAGTTGAAGGTTATGGCATAAAAAATTGTGTCTAACAGCAACAAATAAATAAAAAGTCACACACGCACGAGAGAGAGAGAGAGAGAGAGAGAGAGAGAGAGAGAGAGAGAGAGAGACGTGGGAATACGTGGCAAAGGTAGATAACATAAGCTCTGTCTCTACTGAGGTTATCTTCTGAGGACTAACTACAGTTTAGGTCTACTTAGGACCCAGCTATTTTTACACCACTATGCTGTAAGTGGTCCTTGGGCAGTTTGAGCTAAATTCAAGTTAAGTACAAAAAGAAAGTGTGTCGTGTGCTTACCATACGGAGGATTGAACCTCCACCACTACATGCGCTTCTCATAAATAATAAATCTAGTGGCCACAACCAGCGCCTGAATTGTATCGAAGTGAATCCAATATTTTCCAATTCTTTATCCAAAAAAAAAAATCCTTAAAATAACTATATCTTAATATAACTATATCTATAGCTCTCATACTTAAAATTTCCAAGAGCAGTCTATTCAAGTGATCTCTGACTGTAAAACTACATCTTTAAGAAGCTAGTGTTACAACTCTTGCCTCTGAGTCTTACTGAATTACCTTGCATTTGAAATATTTCTTAGTGTTTGAGTGAGTCAGATTCTTTAGGTTTGCATAATTTCTCGTAATTTCCATTTCCTAGTAGAGAATAGATAGGGACAGAGAATTTTGTCAGAGGTTCTTGCGTAATGTATGTACGAGTTTGTTATTTTCTGCACTCCCTTCACTGTCCTTTAATCTTTTATGTAATTCGGGGACCAAACCTGAGCAGCATATTAGAGGCTTGAGAGGTGAATTATTGTGTCAGTATCGTCTGTGGTGTTTTGTACTCAAAATTTGTAATAATAATGTAGCATTCTGTTGCGTACGCTGCTCGTAGCTAGACAGTCGTTTAATTTAGGTCATTAGTAATCACTATTCCATGGCGCTTTTTCATTTCTGAGTTTCCAATCGTTTTATATTCATATCTGGCATTGTCAAAATGCAATAATTTGCCCTTGTCCACACTGAAACTTATCTTTCAATAGAGGAAGAGAAAGGAGTGAGGACAGGGAGGATAGATGGTGAACAGAGATAAAAAAATAAAAAAAAATCATAGTGTATTTAATACAAAAACACAGGGAATAACGTAGCCAAAACAGTCTAAATCTTGACTAACTGATGTCTACGAATATTAATTTCTCCCTTTTTACTAGTTCAAATGAGAAATGAATTTCGCTTTATTATACAAAAGAGATCCATTTTTACTGATCACTTTCAACCGCATCTAAATATTTAATTAACACAGTCCCGCCGTAAATATTGGAATACAGTTAGTAATGGTGTGGCATAGTTGATGACGCAAACAGCGAAGCAAAGCTTTAATGTACGGCGAAACATTTATCAGCGAAATAATTCTTCTCCATTATTCCTAACACCTCTTTGTGAGAGACGTCAGATGAATGGAGTCTCCTTCGCAAGCCTGGCCAGTCTCTCTCCCGGCACTTCTGGTCTTCTGGCGGTGTTGTGGGGATGACCACTGGAGACGACAGACGAGAAAGTGGTTTCCTAGTATCTGTGCAAGTCATTTTGCGAGCGACTTCAGTTTTTTTTTTTTTTTGTTCCCAGGGGCCAAACTCATTATCGAATCCATTTCGCGTGAGCGTTAAAGTTGACAGAATCTTTTCTGCAACCGATTGTGACATCAAAGGTGATGTAAATAAGATCTTTTGTGTCACCCCTGAAGTACCAAATGGAGTAATGACAAATGTTTTCACTACAGGACCTTCTAAAACTCAACATCATCTATGGTCTCAGTCGCACCTTGGCATTTTCTTCGTTTGTGCATCATGAAACTCAATAAAGATAATATACAAGGAGTTCATTTATTATATATTTATGAAGATATGTCATGAAGACATAACTTTAGATGGCATCTCTTACTCCATTGTAAATTTACCGTCTCGAGCATCAAGCTGAGCTTGATAAGTTGAGCGTGTCAAAAGTATTAGCACTCTCATGATCGCGAAGTTTTTGATAACATTAACCAAAAAAAGAAAACCCTTAAGCCTCTCTGCTGGGTCTCGATACTATATATGAGAAGTGCAGATGGCACTCACACGTGTGTTCGACAACATAGGCTGGAGATCCCCCACTCGAGATTCATTGTAAACTTGATTCGATTCAGCGTCATAATATAAGGAGACAATTGCTCGTTCATCCATTATGGGAGTTAATGGATATGCAGCTGATGCACATTTTCCTCAACTTATCTATCCACAGGTGAAAAATCCGATACATTAATTTCAACACGTCATATATTTCTTGTCAGCCAGGATTCTGATTTGCTTCAACATATTTTGCATATTTCTGCGAATCGATAATCAGGCAGGCACCTCAGGTCCAACCTTTGACCCGCACGTCGGCCTGCGGTTCGTTTTTCAGTTTTACTTATAATTCCGCTAGTAATGGGCGTGATAATGCGCTCGCACATCTTGTTCCCTTCCTGGTCCACGCCCATACCCACACCCATGCCCTCAAAGCTGCCCGAACATCTCAAGCCGTAAAGTGTGTGCAAATTATTCCTTTAAATTCGTTTTGGAGTTTTGCCGCAGAAATTAATCATGATGGCTATAGCGTTACATACTGCTCATTTATCATTGCCCTTAACTCCATATATTTTCAGGAGGATTGTATTAATATAAATATATTATTCACACTGATGATTTCACTTTTCTTCTGTATTATTCACCTCGACACACCAGGGAACACCATGGGCACCTGCCATACCATCCCATCCACACCAGTCACAAGATCAACACCATTCATACCACCGCAAACAGCCACACCACCCCGCGCCTTCATTATGTGCTCTCTACACCTGATGTTAATACCTGGCTTCACCACTGGGTTGCTTGTGGCTACATCTCTGGCCTATTTGCTATCACTCACTATTCATACCTCGTGAATCCTATGTTATCTAGTCTTAAAATTGTATACAGAACAAGCCAAAGGGGGATGGAAATCTTTAGCTCAAGATCTTTCATTCTCTCGTGCGTCGTCAGGAGCTATGCGATGCTGCTAGACTAGCAACAGATAGGAAGGGAAATTCTCTCTGTGGCAAAGCAGAAGCATCATAGAGAATTTCCCCTCCTATTTGTTGTTAGTCTTAGAAACACTGCATACCTCCTGACGACGCAGGAGAGTGATCTACAACTAAGGATTTCCATCCCCATGTGCCTTGTACTGCATTAAAACTCTTTATGGATTTCTTCTATCACATTTTCATATGAATCATTTCACTTCCTTTTTAACATCGATGTGACTTATTTGTCTTCAATTTCTATTCACAAATAACCCACCCTTAGGGAAGGAAACTTCACACTATGTTTTGGTCTGTCCTGCATCGCATACTGAAGCGTCGTTTAAAGTTTTCTCACCAAACTGTGGGTTACTTTAAAACTGTTCAAACCACGATAATGTTGCTTTTATTCTTCAGTGTTTCCGCCTTGTTCCTTTACCCCTCCTTTTGGCTCCTTGTGCCTTTACCCCTCCTTTTCGTTTCTTGTTCCCTTACCCTTTCTTTTCGTTCCTTGTTCCCTTACCCCTCCTTTTCGTTCCTTGTTCCCTTACCCCTCCTTTTCGTTCCTTGTTCCCTTACCCCTCCTTTTCGTTTCTTGTTCCCTTACCCCTCCTTTTGGCTCCTTGTTCCCTTACCCCTCCTTTTGGCTCCTTGTTCCCTTACCCCTCCTTTTGGCTCCTTGTTCCCTTACCCCTCCTTTTGGCTCCTTGTGCCTTTACCCCTCCTTTTCGTTCCTTGTTCCCTTAACCCTCCTTTTCGTTCCTTGTTCCCTTACCCCTCCTTTTCGTTCCTTGCTCCCTTACCCCTCATTTTCGTTCCTTGTTCCCTTACCCCTCCTTTTCGTTCCTTGTTCCCTTACCCCTCCTTTTCGTTCCTTGTTCCCTTACCCCTCCTTTTCGTTCCTTGTTCCCTTACCCCTCCTTTTCGTTCCTTGTTCCCTTACCCTCCTATAAACAGTATATCTCTATGTGGTCCATCGAGTCCTTTGTATTTCATGCACGTAATCATATTTTTACTGTTTCTCCATTTACCTAATGGTGTAATAGTTTTTTTTTACTCTCCGTAGATTATTCCTCTTTGCTCCGGGACTACTATCACAGCGAATCTCCGGACTTTCTTTATTGAGAAAAGATTTTTAAGGTGATGACTACATACTGTTTCTTCATATTCTGTTAAGGCCCCAAAATACTTCGCATACAAAGTCCTGAAAAGAGTCTTTGCTGAGATACCTGGATGCAGTTCTTAGGTTTGTCAGTAGCTAGTTTGCTACCAGGGATATTCGGCTAATATTCACCTTAGTTTTTCTTTTCTATTTGTCTATTTGCCTACGTAAAACGTCACCAGTGATAGCTTCTTCCTTAGGCAAAAATGTAGATAATGCCTTTTGTCTCAGCATCCCTGCTATTTGCACAGTAGTTTATTTCGTAGGTCTGTATTGTGTAACCTTCTATCTCTCTCTCTCTCTCTCTCTCTCTCAGCTTTTCATAATTTGCACTTGCTCAGCCTGAAGTTCAATAATCACGTGTCTAGCCCGCCCTGCAGCATGTCAAGTCATCCTGCAACAATGATTCTGCCTTCTCCAGTTTTAGTCCTCATTAGCCTTGCGTCTCATTTATATAAAAAAAAGCGAGAAAATACCTCGTCATGCATTTCATTAACAAAGAATAACAAGGCACAATACCGGGACTCGAACAATACACAAATAACCCGCACGTAGGAGAATGAAACTTATGTCGACGCTTTGGTCCGACTTGGACCATTATCTAAACACCGTCATACGTTTCATTCTCCTATGTTCGGTTCATCTGTGCATTCCGTTAACATGCCATCAAGAGAACACTACTGGATTCAGTGGAGCCTCCTGGAACACCGCTCGTCATCCTAGTACATCCTGACTTTTTCCTGAACCATGACTTCTTCCACTCAGATGTTCCTTAATCCAGCGAAATACAAATCTTTTTCTGTGGATTTACAGTAATTGTATCGATTACTTTTTAATAATTTTCAGACAATCGATTTTATTTCATTTCGTCTGACAAGCCATCAACGTATATTAGACACATTATCAGGATAAGAAGCACCACTTGTGGCACCCACAGAAGACATTTTTTTTCTTATTTCTGCTTGTATTTTATTTTCAAAATAAAGAAGAGAAACTATCATCCACTGTAACAATCAGCTACTTATTTCTCCTAGGTTTTGTGTTTTCCAGATTAGTTTTGATGCGGACCTAGACATCTGCCTTTGAAATTCATATATTTGAAATCTACCCATTCATTTCTTAAATGGATAATTTTTGTGACCGTTGTTCCTGAGTGAGCGATGTTATCAGACGTGTTATATAGATGTGATTATTATTATTTCCTTCCAGGTTGAATAAACAGACTATAGGACCACCGACAGCGCCGAATCTCAGAGACACAGTAGCAAGGAACACCAACAGTAACAAGTTAGTAAAACAAGCTTTTCCCTGTCTCTTTCCCTCTTCCTCAATCCTTCCGTACATTCTCCTTCCCTCCCTTCTTCTAGGCCCCTACCACCCCCATCTCCTAAACACCCATGCATAAAATTATGGTGTCGCTGTATATCACCAACTTTAGTATGAGACTGTAGTATAAGCGAGAGGGAGAGAGAGTGGACACACATCGTTGCTAATTTAAAGTCGAATTGTCATTCCGCTTGCGGAAAACCAGCCAAACAGGTGGCGATCTGGCCCCATCTGCCAGTTCAACGATCAATTAGGAGGCGAATGATTAGCTCCTCCGGCTTGGAGCTTCTTCTCTAAGCTGGAGAGACAAGATTTACCATCAGAGATAATGGAAGTGATAGTGGCGGGTAGTGGTGGTGGTTGTGATGCTGTTACTGGGCCTGACACTATGGCGACGGCTCTTCCTCCTGTAGTAGTAGTAGTAGTGGTGGTGATGGTGGTGGTGGTGCTGGTCGTGGTGGTGGTGCTGTTGCTGGTCGTGGTGGTGGTGCTGTTGCTGGTCGTGGTGGTGGTGCTGTTGCTACTGGCGGTGCTGCTGTTGCTGGTGGTGGTGGTGGTGGTGGTGGTGCTGGACCGTGGTTGCAGCAGTGGTGGTTGTGGTCATGTTAATGTTTCTTGTGGGGGTGGGAAAGGTTTTAATGGTAGTAATGATGTAAATGGTTGTAGTAGTTTTTGTGGTGTTGTGGTTGTATTTACGATGGTGTTGTGTAGATGGTAGGATTAACTCTCGTAACAATAGATTTTTGTGGCGGTAATGGTGTCCGTAGTGGGGTAATCGTATTGCGGTGCTGGTGGTAACGGTGTTTACAGTGGTGGAAATATTTGTGGCGGTGGTGGAAATGTTTGTGGCGGTGGTGGAAATGTTTGTGGCGGTGGTGGAAATGTTTGTGGCGGTGGTGGAAATGTTTGTGGCGGTGGTGGAAATGTTTGTGGCGGTGGTGGAAATGTTTGTGGCGGTGGTGATGATGTTTGTCGCGGTGGAAATGATGACATGGAAATAATATGTGGGCAATAACGTTGTGGTGGTAATAATGTTCTGGTCGTAAATTGGGGTGGTAATTATGCTGTGGTATTAACGATGTCGTGAGGGTAATAGTGTCGTGGCGGGAATAATGTTGTGGTGGTAATAATATCGTGGTGGTAATAATGTCGTGGTGGTAATAATGTTGTGGTGGTAATAATGTCGTGGTGGTAATAATGTCGTGGTGGTAATAATGTTGTGGTGGTAATAATGTCGTGGTGGTAATAATGTCGTGGTGGTAATAATGTCGTGGTGGTAATAATGTCGTGGTGGTAATAATGTCGTGGTGGTAATAATGTCGTGGTGGTAATAATTTCGTGGTGGTAATAATGTCTTGATGGTAATAATGTCGTGATGGTAATAATGTTTTGGTGGTAATGCCGTGGTGGTAATAATATCGTGGTGGTAATAATATCGTGGTGGTAATAATATCGTGGTGGTAATAATATCGTGGTGGTAATAATATCGTGGTGGTTATAATGTCGTGGTGGTTATAATGTCGTGGTGGTAATAATGTCGTGGTGATAATGTCGTGGTGATAATAATGTCGTGGTGGTAATAATGTCGTGGTGGTAATAATGTCGTGGTGGTAATCATGTCGTGGTGGTAATAATGTCGTGGTGGTAATCATGTCGTGGTGGTAATCATGTCGTGGTGGTAATCATGTCGTGGTGGTAATCATGTCGTGGTGGTAATCATGTCGTGGTGGTAATCATGTCGTGGTGGTAATCATGTTATGGTGGAAATAATATTGTGGTGGAAATAATATTGTGGTGGTAATATTGTCGTGATAATATTATACTGGTAATAAAATCGTAAATATTGATGCATATATATAACTAAGTAAACCGAGCCATTAATGAAATAAATATGGGTGGTCACATTATTGAAGATCCACCTCAGGACTATATTCTGACGAACATTATAAAAGCACGTATTAAAACCTGTTAAAAAACAATAACATGCCAGAATGGGAGAATTGGTTTACTATGGAGTATATGTGATTGTTCACTGGTTTAGAATGGGGGAATATTGAACCGTATAAACCGGCATTTAGAGTCACGTTTGTGGCTGGCACAAACATTTTCAGATTAGAGAGTTTCACGGTACCACTAATTACCGTATGTAGTGTAGTTGTAATATATGATAATAACATCATGCACTAGAATTCCGACATTTCATTTCAGTTTTATGTATTATAATATGGGGTCCACCTCTGGTGTAAATTATGGGAACCATAGTCTCGGAGAAGTGGATAAAAAGGCTTCAAGGAAGAATATTTGGATTTCTTCCTGAAGCCGTTTGAATATTTCACTTCCCATACCACCCCATCTTTTCATATTTTTTTTTACCAAAAGGAATATTTTATTACATAATATGGTACAGAAGATTTAAGAGATACATTGTTGATATAAAGGTGGCATATACGGTACATGTTACGTGTGTATCACCGATTATAAGGCGAAAATCTCATCCAGCTCCTCAGAGCTGGGGCGTGTGCCCAAAATACAGCAGGCATTACCCCTTTGAACAGCCGCACTGAGCTGCTGGAACAGAAAACTAGCTGCCCTGGGATCCCTAGTTACCCTGATGAGTCTTTTACCCAGCTCCTTAAGGAATTTAGATGCACTCTTTCCCCATGAGCCAAGGGTCTCTGAGCCTATGGGAACAAACATATAATGATGGGCAAGTTCTCCATATTTTCTAGACTTTTGGGACTCCCTGAAGCTGGCAGCTGCCCCTCCTTCCTCCCTGGTGTAATGGAGATAGGTATCAGCCAAGGTAGATGCACATGTATAGTCCCACACCACCTGCTTCCCGTCTGTCCAGGCTTGAAGGATGATACCATCTGGACGCTTCTGGCTGCCATCAGATCTGCATAGCTGGGGTGGCTCCCTTACTGCTGGGCATCCGGCTGTTGTGAGGCTCCTCTTGCCTCTTGATAATGTTATTAACCTCCTCATGTCTTGCAATCTTTCCCTCGGATTTACGGCACACAAGACCATGGTACCCGAACGGTCTGCTGCTTCACTGCCACAAATACACCTGTGTTCGGCGAGAATAGGGGCGGCAAGTCGAAGGGCAACACCGATGCGGATGGTCTGTGGGTCGAGGCGTGTGCCAAGGCTGGAGTTGGGAACAGCCAACAAAAAGTCCCCTGCATGAGGGGCTCTCACTGCCAGGAGGCGGGCTCAATCCTTCCCTGACAAACTCTGAAGCATTGGTGAGGCTATATTTTCCACTACTGGACCATTCCAGTGCGATTGTTTGTAGTTGTTGGGGGGAGCAGGTCTGGTTTCAGAGCCCGTTAGATTATCCCAGATCATGGCTCTGTCAATGAACTTTTGGTCCTGGACTCCAATCTTGTCCCTAAGATGTTCAGAGAGAATTGCTGCTACAAGCCCTCTGGATGCAATACATGAGGACAGAAAAGCAGGTAGCGCAATCTGTGATGACTTGCGGACACCAATGCCTCCTAGTCTGACTGGAAGTGTAGCTTGGTTCCACTGCCCGTCTTCTAGAGTATGGTTAAGTGCTTTCGTAAAAATCTGCCTCAGAATACTGTCATATTCGTGCAGTATAGGGTTATCATATGAAGGTGCACATCTTAGGAAATATGTCAACCTGGGCAGACTCAAGCACTTTCTGAGAAGGTACAAGGCATCGTGGGTGTCAATATTGCCTATTCGTTGTTCCATTCTCCTTAACTCTTCCAATTTCTTCCTGAGAATTGTGTCAATGGCATTGCTTCCCAGAGGTGCTCCTAGCAAGACGCTGTTTGTGGGGGCAATGACTATATGTGTGTGTGTGTGTGTGTGTGTGTGTGTGTGTGTGTGTGTGTGTGTGTGTGTGTGTGTGTGTGTGTGTGTGTGTGGTGTGTTTGTGTGAGTGGGGTGTGTGTGGTGTGTGTGTGTGTGTGTGTGTGTGTGTGTGTGTGTGTGTGTGTGTGTTGTGTGTGTGTTTGTGGTGTGTGTGTGTGGTGTGTGTGTGCTCACCTAACTGTACTCACCTAATTGTGGTTGCAGGGGTCAAGACTCAGCTCCTGGCCCCGCCTCTTCACTGATCACTACTAGGCCCTCTCTCTGCTCCCTGAGCTTTGTAATGCCTCGTCTTAAAGCGATGTATGGTTCCTGTCTCCACTACATCACTTGCTAGGCTATTCCACTTCCTGACGACTCTATGACTGAGGAAATACTTCCTAACATCCCTGTGACTCGTCTGAGTCTTCAGTTTCCAACTGTGACCCCTTGTTTCTGCGTCCCCTCTCTGGAACATCCTGTCTCTGTCCACCTTATCTATTCCACGCAGTATTTTGTATATCGTTATCATGTCTCCCCTGATTCTCCTGTCCTCCAGTGTCGTTAGTTCGATTTCCCTCAACCTTTCTTCGTAGGACATTCCCCTGAGCTCCGGAACTAGCCTTGCTGCGAACCTTTGTACTCTCTCTAATTTCTTGACGTGCTTGACCAGGTCTGGGTTCCAAATTGGTACTGCATACTCCAGTATGGGGCCTGACGTACACAGTGCACAGTGCCTTGAACGATTCCTAAGGTATCGGAACGCTATTCTCAGGTTTGCCAGGCGCCCATATGCTGCAGCAGTTTATCTGGTTGATGTGTGCCTCCGGAGACGTGCTCGGTGTTTTGGTCACCCAAAGATCTTTCTCCTTGAGTGAGGTTTACAGTCTTTGTCCACCTAGCCTATACACTGTCTGCGGTCTTCTTTTCCCTTCCCCAATCTTCATGACTTTGCATTTGGCAGGGTTGAATTCAAGAAGCCAGTTGCTGGACCACGTGTCCAGCCTGTCCAGGTCTCTTTGTAGTCCTGCCTGACCCTCATCTAATTTAATTCTTCTCATTAACTTCACATCATCTGCCAACAGGGACACTTCAGAGTCTATCCCCTCCATCATGTTATAAACATATATCAAAAATAGCACTGGTTCTAGGACTGACCCCGGTGGAACCCAGCTCGTCACAGGCGCCCACTGTGATACCTCATCACATACCATGATTCGTTGTTGCTTAAGCATACTAATGCCTCTGTACCTATCACTGATCGCTACTAGGTCACTCTCCCTGAGCCGTGAGCTTTATCATACCTCTGCTTAAAGCTATGTATGGATCCTGCCTCCACTACATCGCTTCCCAAACTATTCCACTTACTGACTACTCTGTGGCTGAAGAAATACTTCCTAACATCCCTGTGATTCATCTGCGTCTTCAACTTCCAACTGTGTCCCCTTGTTACTGTGTCCAGTCTCTGGTACATCCTGTCTTTGTTCACCTTGTCAATTCCTCTCAGTATTTTGTATGTCGTTATCATGTCCCCCCCTATCTCTCCTATCCTCCAGTGTCGTCAGGTTGATTTCCCTTAACCTCTCCTCGTAGGACATACCTCTTAGCTCTGGGACTAGTCTTGTTGCAAACCTTTGCACTTTCTCTAGTTTCTTTACGTGCTTGGCTAGGTGTGGGTTCCAAACTGGTGCCGCATACTCCAATATGGGCCTAACGTACACGGTGTACAGGGTCCTGAACGATTCCTTATTAAGATGTCGGAATGCTGTTCTGAGGTTTGCTAGGCGCCCATATGCTGCAGCAGTTATTTGGTTGATGTGCGCTTCAGGAGATGTGCCTGGTGTTATACTCACCCCAAGATCTTTTTCCTTGAGTGAGGTTTGTAGTCTCTGGCCCCCTAGACTGTACTCCGTCTGCGGTCTTCTTTGCCCTTCCCCAATCTTCATGACTTTGCATTTGGTGGGATTGAACTCCAGGAGCCAATTGCTGGACCAGGTCTGCAGCCTGTCCAGATCCCTTTGTAGTTCTGCCTGGTCTTCGATCGAGTGAATTCTTCTTATCAACTTCACGTCATCTGCAAACAGGGACACCTCAGAGTCTATTCCTTCCGTCATGTCGTTCACAAATACCAGAAACAGCACTGGTCCTAGGACTGACCCCTGTGGGACCCCGCTGGTCACAGGTGCCCACTCTGACACCTCGGCACGTACCATGACTCGCTGTTGTCTTCCTGACAAGTATTCCCTGATCCATTGTAGTGCCTTCCCTGTTATCCCTTCTTGGTCCTCCAGTTTTTGCACCAATCTCTTGTGTGGAACTGTGTCAAACGCCTTCTTGCAGTCCAAGAATATGCAATCCACCCACCCCTCTCTCTCTTGTCTTACTGCTGTCACCATGTCATAGAACTCCAGTAGGTTTGTGACACAGGATTTCCCGTCCCTGAAACCATGATGGCTGCTGTTGATGAGATCGTTCCTTTCTAGGTGTTCCACCAGTCTTCTCCTGATAATCTTCTCCATGATTTTGCATACTATACATGTCAGTGACACTGGTCTGTAGTTTAATGCTTCATGTCTGTCTCCTTTTTTAAAGATTGGGACTACATTTGCTGTCTTCCATGCCTCAGGCAATCTCCCTGTTTCGATAGATGTATTGAATATTGTTGTTAGGGGTACACATAGCGCCTCTGCTCCCTCTCTCAATATCCATGGGGAGATGTTATCTGGCCCCATTGCCTTTGAGGTATCTAGCTCACTCAGAAGCCTCTTCACTTCTTCCTCGGTTGTGTGCACTGTGTCCAGCACTTGGTGGTGTGCCCCACCTCTCCGTCTTTCTGGAGCCCCTTCTGTCTCCTCTGTGAACACTTCTTTGAATCTCTTGTTGAGTTCCTCACATACTTCACGGTCATTTCTTGTTGTCTCTCCTCCTTCCTTCCTTAGCCTGATTACCTGGTCCTTGACTGTTGTTTTCCTCCTGATGTGGCTGTACAACAGTTTCGGGTCAGATTTGGCTTTCGCTGCTATGTGTGCTATGTGTGCTATGTGTGTGTGTGTGTGTGTGTGTGTGTGTGTGTGTGTGTGTGTGTGTGTGTGTGTGTGTGTGTGTGTGTGTGAATAACTAAAGTGTAACGAACACTTGTCACTCCTCAATAATATCTGCATGGAGACAGAAACAAAGGACATTAATTGATTTGTATATTTCTACCTCCTCCTGGGATTCTCTTCAAAACGAGGGTCGAAATATACTGATCATTTAATATCTGAATTTCTATCTCCATGTGGGTGTATTATGGAACATATAATTATTTTCATAACTGCATAGGTATATATATATACATATATATATATATATAAATATATATATATATATATATATATATTT
Organism: Cherax quadricarinatus; assembly: GCF_038502225.1. Lineage (NCBI taxonomy): Eukaryota > Metazoa > Arthropoda > Malacostraca > Decapoda > Parastacidae > Cherax > Cherax quadricarinatus. The sequence continues at coordinate 25,018,864 of NC_091296.1, forward strand.
ATATATATATATATATATATATATATATATATATATATATATATATATATATATATATATATATATATATATATATATATATATATATATATATATATATATGCACACTTCTCTCGAACACACAATTTCCTGAACACACAGCAGCCTTCCCCACTACAAATATTTGATCTGTACTATTCCTATACCCCGCAAAATCCAACTTGTTCATCAGTGACTAGTTTTTCATACTTTCTTTTTATATACACTCGTTCAATCACCCTCCTGCCACACCCTTAACCCACAACACTTAAGTATACTAATGCCTCTGTAACTATCACGAGATATTATTTATTCATGTTATCTGCGTTCATGCAGAGGATGCATTTAAACATAATCCCCAATTACGCTCTAATGTAATAATATTACGGGACGACTGATTATATTACAATACTATTAGTAATTATCATAATTAAAACAAACAACTGGGCATAACATCAGAAATAACGTCATAAAATTAAATATTTACTGTCCTTTGCTAGCGTCGGAGAACAATTGACCAGAATGAACACCAACAGTGAAATATTTAAGGGAATATACGCACCAGGTTATTAATTAAATAAACATATTTAATTATATAATAAAGAAAAATGAGTAATGGTGAGTAATGTAGGGATTATTTTATTTGTGTAGCGCTCAAACCCGTGTGGACTACTCTGTAGAAGGAGTGTTGAAAGCTCAATCCTCCGTTACACTAATCACGAGACACTGTTGTGCTCATCAAACTCGCGAGACGGTAAAGTGTTAAAAATATGAGAAAATACAAAGAAAAACGAAGAGTGGCGAAGGAGAGATACAAGTGACTTACGGAGGGGAGAGAGAGAGACATACAGTAGAGAGAGACAGACGGAGATAGACACACACACACACAGACACACACACACAGACACACACACACACACACACACACACACACACACACACACACACACACACACACACACACAGATGTAGGTAGGGGACTGGGAAAAGAGAGGGGGGTAGGGTGGTGGTGGAAGAGGTAAAGAAGAGGTTAAGGGAGGGGTTAAAACGAATGGAATGGTGACGGGGGTGTTGGAACTGTGTGTATGTGTGTGTGTGTGTGTGCTTGTGAATGTATGTCGATGGAGGGATGGAAAGGCGAGGAGGCTTGGAATATTAGACGGGGAATGGAAGGGATTGGATGGAAGGGGTTGGGAGAAAAGGGGTTGCAATACGACATAGAATGAAAGGCAGAGAGAGAGGGGTGAGGGAGAGCGTCAGGTACATTCATGTCCACGACAGGGGGCTCCCTCTCTCACTTGAATAACCTATAAAAAAGGTCGTGACTGCAGTGATATTTTTTTCAGCATCGAACTGACAATCGTTAAATTGGAGTACCTTCGTGAGGAAACAACCCTTGTCGTCGATCTCAGCAAGGGCGACCAATGCCCAGGCTTTAACTAATAATCTCGACCATCGTGTACGTTCCTCCTCTGTATAATTCTTAAACTATCACGCCAAAAAACCCTGGCTAGTTCACAGTGGAAGACCTGTTGCGTGAGATAAAGAGGAAGCTGCAAGACCTGAGAAGGAAATACGACGTAACGGGTTGTATTTACCCAGCGAAGAGCCAACGTCACCCTTACGGGAGGTTATCTCTTCGGATCACTTGTCGTGAGCATTGAAATCTCTGATTCTTTTAATGATGTATGTGTGGGGGAAAACAAATAGCTGATAACAGAGAACAAAACTTTCTGTATAGTTTATTTCCATGCACCAATATAAACATATCTGATTCATAAAACGCAACCTTACGAAAGAAAACAAATACAATATCTGGAAAAATTCGAGGGTAAGAGGAATTTTAAGGCATGTAAGCAGTTTGTGATTCATATATCCACTTTGTGAAGATTGATCCAGCTGTCTCCTTGAGTATTACGCGTGTCACACACTTGATGGTGCTCATTAAACTTCCTCCTCTTCCTCAAAGCCCTTCTCATAGAAGTCGAACAAGTATTCTTCTGAATACTCTGGGCCACAACATCTTTCTTGCAGCACCAATTTGTTACGAAAATATTTAAATATGCAGCAATGAAGTTACGTGACCACGACTGTGCATTACGTTACATTATATATATATATATATATATATATATATATATATATATATATATATATATATATATATATATATATATATATATATATATACTGTATATATATTCCAAGAGAGCCTAACAAGACTGTTTCATCAGATCTAAGACCCAATAATTCTTCAGAATAGAATACCATTTACTAGGCACGTAATAAGGCGGATAGAGAGAGATGAGTTGACTCGTATTGTAAGCCACCCATTATACGAAACGTCTATTGTATCTTATCCCTGTAAAGATGTATGGGATATAATTTTACTCTGTGTAAAACTGGTAGTAGCCTAATGGGTTATTAACTTAAAAATTTATTATACAATTTATTTCTGACAAATTGCATTCGCTTTCAATTTTGTTTCTGGAATAGTTTAAACAAAAGGTCACCTAAGCACTTTTAAAAGCCCATTAAATATATTTCTATTACAATAATTAAGTTTGTTCAGGTATACGTACACTCGACAACTCCACGGTGTACACCACGTACACTCGACAACTCCACGGTGTACACCACGTACACTCGACAACTCCACGGTGTACACCACGTACACTCGACAACTCCACGGTGTACACCACGTACACTCGACAACTCCACCAGTGCACACCACGTACACTCGACAACTCCATCAGTGCACAGTACTTGTACGTGACAACGCAGTAGGTGTACACCTTAATCGGAAAGTTTCCCTACATCAGATGCCGCTGTTACCTTACGGGGAAAAATATTACAAATTCTCATAATAATAGCGAGGATGAGGTACTACGAGTGCTTTTTTTATCCTTACAGCTACAAATAGTTTTTGTATAAACATGTCTATTCTCTGTATCTCCACTTAACTATGTTTAATCCCTATCTTCCCCCCCTCTCTCTCTCTCTCTCTCTCACTCTCTTTCTCACTCACTCACTGTTTCATTAACTCCCTGCCTCACATGGGGTTAAGGTGCCTGTGCTATGAGGGAATAGAAATGATAAAATTAGGAGTCAGATGAGTTACAGGGATCTTAGGAAGTATTTCCTCTGCCTCAGAGTGGTCAGGAAGTATAATAATCTGGACAACAGGTGTTAGAGGCAGCAACTATGCATGTTAGTAAATATAGGTATGAGAGGGCTCGCGAAACCAAGAGAGCGTAAAGCCAGTAGCACTCACGTGCGCACACGCACCCGCGCACGCACCTGCACCCGCACCCACCCACACCCACACCCACACCCACACACATTAAAAATTTTCAGAATCTATTAAATATCAAATGGTTTGCAACGAGACTAGTCAAAGAGTTGTTGGGGTTGTACAGGGTGAGGAGATACAAAATAAACTGAACCTCACGACCTGGGAAAAGAAGGAACTAGAGATGATGTGATTACAACGTAGAAGATACTCAGAGAAATTGATAGAGCAGATAAAGATAGACCGTTTGAAGTGCAAGGACCAGGTACAATGGAACACAGATGGAAGCTAAATACACACAGCAGGGATGTGATTAAGAAGAAAATAAAAAATATGAAACTAGTTTGATAAAAGTGCCGGAGGGAGAGTAGGGGAGGAGGAGTCTCTTCTGCTTTTTTTTTTGAAATACTAGTTGTTTGGAGGATGCATGTGGTAACATATTTTTACTGGTTGTGTACATCATACAAATCAAAATATTCAATATAAAAGTGTTATACCTTATTCAGTTTAATACATACTACAATTTAATAGCGCAGATTATATACTATATTAATTTTTATCGTAGTGTATGCAGTAATTTTTTTAACACACTGGACGTCTCTCACCGAGGCAGCTTGACCCGAAAAAGAAAAGCTTTTCTTCCTTCTGCATTTAGTAATTTATACAGGAGAAGGGGTTACTAGTCTCTTGTTTAAGAGTTTTAGTCGCCACTTACGACACTCATGGCTTACGGAGGAAGGATTCTTCTCCATTTTCCCATGGAGAGATATGCAGTAATATTATGCTTATAAAGACCAGTTGGAATTATCTTACAATACAGCACAAAACATTCACTAATAAATAACAGAAAATTATTGATTTCGGTAATTGTATAGATGACATATATTAAGTTTTAGTTAATGTAAAAATAATCTAATCTTATCTTCATGATTCAGAAGAGACTTCTTCGGTGGTGATTCACATGAGAGTACGTGGGTGATTCACATGAGAGTACGTGGGTGATTCACATGAGTATGTGGGTGATTCACATGAGAGTATGTGGGTGATTCACATGAGAGTACGTGGGTGATTCACATGAGAGTACGTGGGTGATTCACATGAGAGTACGTGGGTGATTCACATGAGTACATGGGTGATTCACATGAGAGTATGTGGGTGATTCACATGAGTATGTGGGTGATTCACATGAGAGTACGTGGGTGATTCACATGAGTACGTGGGTGATTCACATGAGAGTACGTGGGTGATTCACATGAGAGTACGTGGGTGATTCACATGAGAGTACGTGGGTGATTCACATGAGATGGCCTGGATGTCCTAAAAAGTTTAAATTCCTGAATAAACCTGAAAAAAATATCCTACACAGTGATGTTAGTAAGTGGGATGCGGAAGTGGTGGAGGTGAAGTCAACAGATAGTTTTAACATTAAACCCCTATACCTGGCTCCTGTACCTGACCCTTCCTTCACACTGACCCACCAACATCAGATCTCTTTACCTCCCCCAACAACAGACCAGACCTCTTTACCTCCCCCAACATCAGACCAGACCTCTTTACCTCCCCCAACATCAGACCAGACCTCTTTACCCCCCCTCCCAAACAATTCAACCCTGACACCCTCACCGTCACCCATATTCTCTTACAACTTAGTAATATCTCTCAGCTGCGGAGCCAGGAGCCAAGATTCACCCATCGGAAACTTAGATCTGAATGAACTAATGGCTTCTTTCACTTCACCTCCCTTCCATTTTTAACAATGATTCCCGCTTCTTATCCCTCCAACATTACCCTCACAATACCATCTTTACATCATTCTAAGTCATTCTAGATGGCCTCTCAACCCATTCAAATAAAGATACGTACGTGTTGAACGTGTTTTTTCATTCGCATATTACAACGTTAGTGTACATTGTATTAACGCGAGTACATAGTATATCATGAGTACTGAGTACATATACCACAAGGTGAGCACATATACCTCATGAGTGCATATATTACAAAATGGGTACATATACTGCGACCTGAGTACATATATAAAAACCTGAGTCCATATGACACAACTTGATAGCATATCCAACGTGAGTACACACATCATTTCGGTACATATACCATAAACATCAAGAATAATTATAAGCCCAAGAAGAACACTAACATCTTTTTACGCCTCCAGTTTGTGTTATGATAAGCAGAATCAGCAGGAAGTTCGAATTAAAATCTGATCATAGAAGCTATAATTAACTCAGTCCAGAACAGTAAAGAAACTTCAAACTGGACGACAGGACCAATTGACAAATTATATATCCAGTTATCTCAGATAACAACGTAGTGATGCACGACCTTACTAAGAAGTTGAGATTCTCTACCACTCCTAAAGATAAACTCCAGCCTGAACATGAACGCATCCTGATGCAGCAGTCAGTGGTGCACGAGAGCGGTTAAGTAATATATCACGTCGTTATATCCAACCACGGTACTCAAGATGATCACTTAGACTAATTCAAATGTAGTAAAACCGTAAATTCAATACTATTATCTAAAGTGCCTCAAGAATGAAAACAAATAGCAAACGAAACTTGAGTATTAAATAATAAGTCGACAGAATAAATTACTGAAATCTTCCTGACGTGAAAAGAAAAATTACTGACAAGGCAGTTTGAACAAAAGTAAATCTTTTCAAAAGGCATGCCATATGGCAAAACCAGGAAAGTACATGAATGACTTAAAGATTAGTTTACAGGGCGAAAACTAGTAGTAGTAGTAGTAGTTAACAAGTGAAGATTTGTACTAAATAATTAAATGTGGAGCACCACAGGGGTTGTTGTTCGGACTCGTGCTCTTCCTAATATATCTTATGTGCCTCGACAACATAAAAAAAAAATAAAAGTTGATCTTTTTAGGTATTTATAATTAAGTGAAGAGCATAGTTAATGTCTTTCACAATGCGCAAGAAAGAAATTATGTTGAATCAGGGGATCCCTGGTGACTAACTCACTTGTAAGAATCTACAAAGGATGAAGGGGAAAGTAGGGATAGGTGAAGAATAGAGGGAAGAGAGAAAAGGAAAAGAGCAGGGGCTAGGCCCCGTAACAAAGGCGTTGTATGGCATCAGCTGTATATGACTGGTCAGGCTCGGGAGCATAGGATCGGACAGCATGGCGGCCCCAGACTACAGTTGGCAATACAGGTCCACACCTGCAACGGAGAGAGAATCTCTGCTTCCAATCTAAATTGACTTCTGCGTACCGAATGGGGGCGTGATCAAAGACCTTCTAAACTTCATTCTTTAAGCTAATGTCAACCCAAATGACTTGTACAAAAGAGATGATGTCTACTGCTCTGAGATTCATCAATCACCAACTTGCAGCTACAGTATATCTGCCTGGAGCAAGCGGTGACATTTGGTGGTTACATTTGGTGATGCGAAAGCACAGATGATAATCACTAGTCAACATGGCGCATCTTCCTTAACAGTGTGAGGATGAATGAAAAACACTTGAGCATTCAATAATGAAATGGATATTCTGTTGCGGGTAATTTAGAAACATACGCAAGGCAACCCAATATTATTCGAATTTAAGGAGCATTTCTCTTCTTTCTCGACGCAGTATTTGCTACATAATTCCAAACTCGTTCAGATTGTGAGTGTACATCATTTTCTTGGGTTACTTTATTTTCATCCTGTCTCTAACTTTTTGACAAGGAGTTCAACACAAGACAAATAATCTCAAGCCTCGACACGTCTTGGCTGGACATGTGATGTCAACAGATCCTTAACATCAAATGAATGTCAGTGATCAAAATGAAATGCACAAGGCAAATGTTCCCAAAGTTTGTTTTTCACAATTTTACGAAGAAACGGAGGACAGATATTATACTCGTACCAAAAACCGATCAGCCTCTGGCATTTTTATTTTGGCTGTACATCATTCCTCGCCTGACTCTTATTTGAAATATGCAATCGCAATCGATTTTATTTTTATTCGAAGAATCTATATCTATATTAGAAGAATCACCACTCCCTCAATATGACTGCTGTACAACGTTAAATCATGAAACAAATGGCAGGTGCTATCGTTCTGTGAAATCTATAAACCTTATGTTTATTTGATGCCAATAAGACATTTCTCAAATCATATATTCCTAATAGATAGTTTAGACCAAACATTAATGACCTTAATATTTGTTGGGTGAAGATTACACACATTTACAGGCGAAACAAAATAGTTCACCTTATTGACCAATGGAGACAAATCAGAAAAGGAATAATGGTTCCGAGGAAATCAAAGATCAACCCAAGGGTTTCTTTCAGGTTTACTTGAATGTAACTTGGCTCATCTTACTGATACTGACAAAGAAGCGGGTACCATTTTAAACCCTTATTTTCTCTGTTTTTACGTAAGAAGATAAAAACGAAATCCCAGAAATATATAATTATACAGGTCAGAACGAAAATAAATTATGCAGTATTTTGGTGACTAGTGACATGTATTTTAAAATTCTAGACAAGTCACCGGATCCTGATGAGCTGTTTTCAAAGGTTTTAAATGAATGTAAGGAGAAATGTGCCAAACCATTAGTTAGTTTTTTCAATAGATCACTACAAACCTGGTAAATGCAGAATATCAAATATGATACCCATTTACAATGCTTGAAATAGGTTCTTAGCATCAAATTATAGGCCAATAAGCCTGACGTCAATTGTGGGAAAGTTAATGAAATCAGTTGCTGACACAGTTCGAAGCAACCTGAACGATATAATTTCATCAGAGAATCTCAGTACGGTTTTACAATCTGACATTAAACATCTAATAACTTTTCACTAAGGTATCTGAGGCGATAGACCAAGGTAGGCAATACAACACTGTGAATATTAATGTCAGTAAGACCTCTGATAAAGTTCTGTACAGGAGACTGATTAGGAAGTTTCAGAACATAGGAGCCGAGATACGGCTGACCAGTAGGTAACGGAAAATTTCCATTAATTAGGAGAAATTAGAAGTGGTGTGCTGTGTCATTGGTGGGACCCTTTGGTGTTAACAACCTACATAAACATCGTACTGAGCGCATAAATAACAACAAAAGTCATTTTTGTCGATGAAAAATAAGCTGCCAAATATTTTCTGATAAGGACTTTAAAAAGTAACAGGATAACCTGGAAAGGTTGTCGTTGTGGTCGAAGAGTCAGATGCCGTTTAATGCAGCCATGGCCTTAGTCCTAGGAAAACAAAATAACTAAAGTAGATCTAAGTCCAAGTGAACGAGAAAAAGATTTAGGGGTTCTGGTTAGCAGACATTTAAAGCCAATATAGCAACACAAAGTATGTGTTCATAACAAAGTTGATAGAATTTTTGGCTTCATATTGAGAAATATAAATAACTGACACCCTAAGATTATACTTATTTTTTTCTGTATATTCTTGCTAAAGCATCGTTTGGATTAAGTGTTCAGGTTTGGTCTGTTTGTTACAGAATGGACATAAATGTGTTCGAAAACATACAGAAAAGGATGG
>NC_091296.1:25032683-25095183 GCF_038502225.1 Cherax quadricarinatus
CTTAAATCTCTTAGGACTGTTGAAGATTATAACCCAAAAATTCATCCCAGAGAGAGAATTAAAACTTTATTTTTCACACAAGGGAAGAATTTTCCGTGCACGACGTCATCTAGTTTATGAAAAGACCGATGGAGCTTTCACACGCCCGCTCGTCAGCACGCCCACACGCCCACTTGCCAGCGCGCCCACTTGCTCCTGCACCCACACACCTACTCACAGGGCTGGTCCTGACACTAACATCTCCAGCTGTAATAAACCAATCACGTTCTCACGAGGCATGAGTGCTTAATGTTGAGAGTATTGTAATGAGCTCTGCTAATCTCGCACGAGTCCACAGCATTATAACCTAGGGTCACAGAGACAAGGTCACACCACCTTCACCCAGCACTACACCCTGGTTCACAGACAAGACCGCAGCATTATAACCCAGGGTCACAGAGACAAGGTCACACCACCTTCACCCAGCACTACACCCTGGTTCACAGACAAGACCGCAGCATTATAACCCAGGGTCACAGAGACAAGGTCACACCACCTTCACCCAGCACTACACCCTGGTTCACAGACAAGACCGCAGCATTATAACCCAGGGTCACAGAGACAAGGTCACACCACCTTCACCCAGCACTACACCCTGGTTCACAGACAAGACCGCAGCATTATAACCCAGGGTCACAGAGACAAGGTCACACCACCTTCACCCAGCACTACACCCTGGTTCACAGACAAGACCGCAGCATTATAACCCAGGGTCACAGAGACAAGGTCACACCACCTTCACCCAGCACTACACCCTGGTTCACAGACAAGACCGCAGCATTATAACCCAGGGTCACAGAGACAAGGTCACACCACCTTCACCCAGCACTACACCCTGGTTCACAGACAAGACCGCAGCATTATAACCCAGGGTCACAGAGACAAGGTCACAGCACTTAAATCTTTGGTCATAGAAAATTACGTAACATCACCTCTCATCACTGCAAACACTGGTTACAAAGTGGCAGCACCTCCAACCCAGCACCATAACCCAGGGTTACAGATACCAGCACCATAAACTCCGAATCACAACTTCGGGTTACCCAGCACTAACCTAGAGTCATCCAGCACTATAACCTTGAGTTACCCAGCACTATAACCTCAAGTTACCCAGCACTATAACCAAGTTACCCTGCACTATAACTTCCAGTTACCCTGCACTATAGCCTCCAGTTACCCAGCACTATAGCCTCCAGTTACCCAGCACTATAACCTCCAGTTACCTAGCACTATAACCTCAAGTTACCCAGGACTATAACCTCAAGTTACCCAGCACTATAACCTCAAGTTACCCAGCACTATAACCTTGAGTCAATCAGCACTATAACCCCCGGGTCACCCAGCACTATAACCCCGGGTAACAGATACCAGGTCGAAGCATGTCCCAGCACTATAAACTCCGAATCATAACCCCTGAGCACCCAGCACTATAACCTCGAGTCAACCAGCACTATACCTCGGGTCAGAGCCATAGTTCCTCCGACAAGCATAATGAGCTTCGCCCTAACAAGTCTCTCTCGTATAGTGACAATACGTGAACCAGTCTTGCCTTTGTAGGTACACATCCAACTATACATTCTAACGTTTGAGGCCTTAGAGAAACATTCTTCCAACTCGCTTCCCTTTATCGTCTGTCTTCAGGTTTGTAATAGACTCGTTTCTTTGGTATTATTTACTAAACCCAGGTTAACGATCTATAATTTACCTTCTTTTATAAGGACAGCGTGATAAATCGACCGTGACGGTCGACGTTGATGGGTTAATTATGGCAAAAAAAAAAAAAAACTGCAGTAGTAAACAAAATATGCAGCATAATCTAAGCGAGCTCAGTATTTCATTAACCTCAAGTAGAAGAGAAGCCCCGGAGAAATAAATCTGAAAAGTAACTCATAATTATAAAGCGAGCTTGAGTTATGATCATTAGAGCTATGAGAAACTTTTCATAGAGTATTTATGAATGCCAATCACAGGAAAACTTGACGTGAATTTTGGACCATCTCCTCACTGCCAAACATATATACACCGATGTAATTAGCGAAATTATGACCCACACAGACATGTAATTATTTGGTAATGGAGCAAAAGTTCCCCTTGTGCTCCAAACTTCATGGAACGTCGAGACTGAAGATCAAATCTCTGTCCTCTCCACTCTAATAGAGGAAACCTCAAAGAGGTGTCAGGTACTATTAACACTCGTAAAAATCCTATTGCTGGCTGCGTTATCTTGGCAAAGATTACAAGAGAGTAAATAAACCTTTCGTACCTGGCTAGATATACCTAACCCTCACGCTAATGCTGCATTTTCCCCTCAGGTCCCTGGTAAGCGTCGTCGTCTCATGCCACTGGAAAATTATATATCGACTCTCATGTCCTTGTGAACATCTATATTTACTACTCAGCTCTTTGAAAAATCTCTATTTGCACCTCACGTCTCTGGAAAGATATATATTTACCCCTCACCTTCCTGGAAAGCTTAGAAATGACCCCTCTAGGCCCCTGGAAATATCTATATTTACTCACGTCTCTGGAGAGATACATATTTGCTACCCCTCCCTCTCACATCCCTGGAGAGTTATATTCACCCTTCACGTCCCATGAAATCTAAAGCAACCCCACAGGTCAACTGGGTTTTAAAAGTGCTGAAAGTTTGTGTCAAGCCGAGTTGGCATTAGTCGTGGCGTGGCGGTGATCTGGGAAAAGATAAGGAGCCCTGTTTGGGAGTTCCCGCTGATAACGCAGATAAATAGATACGTTAGTGAAGGAGACAGAGTGAGTGTGTTGGGTCGTGGAGGAGGAGATTACCGTCTTCTTGTTTGCATGCTGGAGGAAATAGCTAGTCTCAGCCTTTAAATTTTTGTGCGCGCCCGCACACGCATGTGAATATGCCGGATGTGCGACTGTACCTAGTAGTGTATTTTTTTTTTTTTTTTTTTTTATAGTGTGTGCGTGTGTGTGTGTGTGTGTGTGTGTGTGTGTGTGTGTGTGTGTGTGTGTGTGTGTGTGTGTGAGAGAGAGAGAGAGAGAGAGAGAGAGAGAGAGAGAGAGAGAGAGAGAGAGAGAGAGAGAGAGAGAGCTAGCTAGCTTTCCCTGTTTCAAAGGCACTTGTCGGAAGACACAGATATTGTACTTTTTGTGTGCGCATGTATGCTTATAGGTTTGTGCGCATGCACGTTCTATTTAATATATAGATGTGCTTTCTTTGCTTTATAAAAGGTTAGGCCAGTGAACATACAAGAATAAGTAGCATTATGTGCTTACCTTATTCTCCAATCCTTTTTAAATCATACAAACACCCTTAAACAATTAAATGATAAAAAATACTAGTTACTGAAATACACTATACTCATACTGTTCATAGCCTAACGCAAAATTTGTGGAGGCCTTTCTGGTAGCAGAAGTAAGGCAGTCTCTTGCCTCTCATTAAGCAAAATATTCCACTACTTTCCCATCCAGTACCATGTCAGCCCCTCTAGGCAACGTGATCTGCCCTTGTGGGTTGCTTTTTTTAATTAATATATTGCTTTGTATACTGCCTTAAGGCCTGAGAATTTGAAATTCTACCAAGAACATTAATTTGCTGTCTGTTCACAATATAAAATTAGCATCTTCGGTGAACACAGACATATAGGTTATACACATAGGACTGATACTTCTAATGCTTGCTATTTAAACAGTCCATATGCTTTGTTCCTCATTCAGGAATTCCTTTAAGATTCCTGCCTGTATCTTTACTTTTTCAGTCTCCAGGGGGATAAAGATTCGTAAAGTAGTTTCTGTCTAATTATTTGTTGTATAGCTGCATCACTGCATCTTAGTACACACAGTGACATCCTATTAGCATCCATTGTCATTACTGTTATTCAAGTGTGTAAACATATACATTCGATGTGTACTAAACTGTGCATATTGTGCGCTTTGCGGGGAAAATCAACATTGCTAGCGTTTTGCCTTGTTAATCGGTCACGGTAAAGGGTTGAGATGTACACTAGAACCAGTTAACATGTTGAAAACCAAATCACTGTTATACACACAGTTTTCCTTTCTTAATGAAACACATTTACTTCCCTTCATCTGTTTAGCTTTGTATGTTTTTCCTGTCCACCGCGATTACAAATTTCTTTTATACTTACACACATTTACATGTACTCTATTATTTTTGATCTTATATTCTTCTCTCACTCACAATTTCTACCCAAGTTTCCTTAGTTTCTGCCTTTTTCAGACAACACTATTCTTCTAGAAATACAGAATACATCGTTGCTAATTATCCAAACACAAATTGTTCACTGGACAGAGTGGTCACGTTATACTTCCTAAATCGCCTCCGTGTAAACCTCGATGAATTAATAAGCATCTCTCGCCTCACTGTCAGCATCAGAAAGGGTTTACAAAGGTTACTACTAGCAGGAACATTTCTCTGTGAATAAAAATCTTTATCTGTGGAGATGTTTTATTATTAGTAAGAACCAATTTGCGTTATTGGAACGTTTCAATATCAGCAAACTTCCCAGCACTTTGTTGTCGATTGCCTGATCAAACTGCAGAACGAATTGCCGGAAAGAGCGAGACACATGAGCACATCTGCTACTCTTGTATATTTAACAGAAAGTATGTAGTTTATTTTCGTGGATCACATCCTGGCTAAAACTACAAGGGAAAATAATGAGAATGAAGGTGGTAACTATTATTAAGTATTCTTACACCTGCTGTTTGTGATGTTGTCTACGATGTCGAAGAGAAAAATGCGCAAAAATGGAGTTAGAGTTTAAATGGATTCTACGAAGTAATAAAATAGAAACAAACCTGTATAATGGAGGCTGAAAATTAGGAGTGTTAGGCGTTCACGTTTGAAAGAAATGGTACTAGTAAAAGCGACCTAGTGGGTCGATGCTTGGGGAACCGAAGTAAGCAGCCATGTGGCGTGTCTTGCTGGGCATCTGAAGTAGCTATGTATTATGATACTCTTATGTCATGTCTGTTGAAGAACGAGCCAGCAAACAACAAAACAGAGAACCATTAAAAATGTTCACTACAAATGCACCAGCATTTGTCAGGGCGGTTCTTTCACGTAGGACAGTGACAACTGCAAATTTTCTTTAATGGACTTAACTCGGCTCATGGACGAATAGGTACCAGCAACAACAACACTGAAAAAAATAATGTTAGAGAAATATGGCGTCACTATAATAATATCAGAAGCTACATTTAAATCTATTATGTTTCTATGACACTCGAGACAATTCCGATTCTCGGAATTTTTCAGAAATGAAAAACGACGAGCATGAAGAACGTTTAAGTAAAAGGACACAAATGCAACTAATGTGATATTTTATTGTGGCAACGTTTCGCTCTCCAGGAGTTTTATCAAGCCCTTGCCACAATAAAATGTCACACTAGTTGCATTTCTGTCCCTTTACCTAACAAGAACGTTTAAGAATAGTTTGCAAAGCAGCAGCCATTGCAAGGGAAACTACAAGGTCACTGGTGTGTGGCGCTGACGACTACCCAACACTAGCAAACCAGTATGAGGCAAGAAAAGTAATCCAATCTCATCGAATATTTTTGAACGCTGTCATCGTAAAAAACAGAACTGGAAAAAAGTTTAATGTCGTTGCTCTCTATATCATTTCTGCCATCATGCCCCGATCTTTATCACAAATTTATATCGGTCTCGGTGTATATACACAGAAAATTTAAATCTAAGTTGATATTGGATATTTTGCGAAAATTAGAAGTTTGTTCTTCATATATAGAAGCGGTTATGTATGAACCCTCAGTCGTCATGCAGAAGTCTCCAGAAATTATGCAAAAGTATATTTTTACAGTTTATTTTTGGCAGTGACGACTTTGAGGTGTAAAGTGGTGAGGCCTATAACGCGTTCCACTCTATGGTACACATAAAATAAAAAAAAATCTATGAAAAAAATTAATGCAATACCAAGTCTTAAATCTATACCTATTGTAGCAGCTATTGCTTCAACCAAAATAGTCAAAGTTATCCAAAGAATAGCGATTTAGGATGGAAAAAAGGTCATATGCAGTTATCTGCTAATATTTCTTATGCTGCTGTTGCAGGGAATGTCACATTATTTTTCCTCACTGCATTGATTCGAGAGAGCAGGGAAATATTTCTCTTTAAGGCAGACAAGGATAAGATCAAGAATCAGCTGTAGTCCTCCGTAGAATAGTAAGACCATTTTTGTTACACATAGCAAGGGTTGTGATATTTTCAGTGCTTCAAATGGGGAAGCAAAGTTCCAGTCATTGTTAACAAAACGTGATGACTTACCTTCTCTACTCAGCATATTCAGTGAGGAGAATGCCTCTTTGTATTATATTTGTATTATATCTTATTGTATTATATTGTCACATCGTCTTCACATCTCTACTGCTTCTGCCTGCTTTCTGTACTTGGCTGAAGAAGCCTACTGTGTAGGCGAAACGTTTCGAAATGAAGTTGCCTAACTGTTGCCTATGTGTCTTACCTACCAGCCATTGTCAAAGGAGAAGTTTTCCTTCTTGCACTGTGTGATGCACCTAGGAGTCGAACCTTTTTAAATTAGTTTCGTATCAAGAGCTTCAACGAAGCGCTTCGTCACAGTAATAATGAAGTTCAACCTGTAAGACTTCCGTCTGCAACAGCAACTTCAGGCACGTACTTTCTATGTATTTACCATTAAATTTAGCAGCAAAGAAGGATTCATTTGCTGAGCCTCGGATTGCTCCCCATCCTAACTCTTGAGGTAGCATCTCTGGAGTAGCTTCTGATTCCATTGTAGTGAACATGTTGGAAGGATTACCATGGCCAATGCAGATACTAAACAATAGTTGGCTTGAGATGCTCAAATAATCGCAGCCATTGTCAAGGAGCCTTAGTGTAATCAGGAATTGGAACAATTTAGAGAGCGAAGTAGTAGAGGCAGAGTCCATACAGTATGCTACCAATGTTTCCTGCACTGCTTTCTTCGAGGTGATTTTTCTAATCTTGATATAATTGACGATTTCTCGGTAATTGTTGTTGACAGTGGAGACAATGATGCTAATGAAATCATTACAATTTTGAGTGTGTGTGTGTGTGTGTGTGAAAGAGAGAGAGAGAGAGAGAGAGAGAGAGAGAGAGAGAGAGAGAGAGAGAGAGAGAGAGAGAGAGAGAGAATTATGATGCTACCGATGTTCATGAGAATGAATGCGCTTGTAATGCTGAACTAAATATTCACCGAGGAATTGAATTTGACTCAATTTCGTATTCAACCAATAATACTGAACAAGTCAAGAGAACGAAATTTTCATAAAAAACAAATAAACAATATTTGTAGAATAGGAGAACGCTGGATACCAAGCACAAAAAAATAGCGTCATGTACTCCAGCTAATGGGCGGAGTGGTAATGGATAACAGAAGACGTATAAAAAATAAGGGCATCTGGGCGTAGCAAGTGTGGAAATAAAATATTAATTCTCTCACATAGTCTCACAACCAAGTCCATTCCACAAAGCTTTTCCTTTCACTTGCACCCTGATTTATGCATCACATAGTCAAGTGCTGTCTGTAACTGGCTTCTGTCAGATTCACTTCGCCAAGCCTTCTCTCCCATCTGGTAAAGCATCCCTTTCTGTCTTCACTATGCTCTCAAGAGAAACCAATACCCAGGATTCTCTACCACCTGCCTTTTGTCTTTTCCAGTACTTACTAATACCCCCACCTGCACTCTGCCATCACCACCTGGTAAAGCACCACTTGATAATCCTTTAAAATGTGCAAGAGACATGTGGTTAAATGAGACACCGTTTAATGTATGATATTAGTGCATGGTGTGTTTATGTTCACAAGTGTTCACTCAAGAACCTGCCGCAGTGGTGGCGTGAGTGTGTCCAAACGAAGATTACACGACTCTTCCTGGAGGCTGGCACGATCTGCCAAGTGACTGATGACAATTACCTTTGAAGAGTGCAAGGGTTTTCGTATTACCACACAAATTATAGCTAACACAATATTCGTTGACAGATTGCGTTTTAGAGAGATAAAGTCGTATATTCAGGTGTTGTGTACAGCTGTACAATGTTCCTAGGTGTGAACAGTGATAAATGAACGTCACTGGATGGCAAACAACACAAAACATTCTCTCCACTTTGAAGGTAAGTGGAAGTGTGCAACGCCACTTAACTACCAGAGTCGATGACCCACAAGCAATGCCGTGCAATTGTTGTGGCTTGTAGCTCAGTGCTCGGGAACCAATAAAAGAACCCGGGTTCGATTCCTGGAAGGGTAAGCCAGCTAACACCTACTAGCCTTCTTAAATTAGGAGTAAATAGGCATCTGAGTGTTAGTTGACTACTGTGGCGTAGCATCCAGGGAAGGCAGGTAGTATTAAAATGTCTGGCTACGAACCGTTGTGAGGCGGGAAAATCCTGGTGATGGTTTACTAGCGGTAGCGAACACACACACTGACGCGCTGAGATCTTCATTTCCTGGTGCATTCCTTTGCAGTTTCAACACCTGGAATTAACACTGAAGTTTGCCTATGGTTTATGCTGCGCTCTCCCATTCACTATTACACTTTCTTTTAATCCCTCGCAAGCTTTTGTTAGCGCTCAAGCACAAGTATCTTCACCTGCCCCCAGCATAACTATACTCAGAAATGATGGATGCTCTCTAATACGAAGAAATGGATAGGTTTTGAATGTCAAATTAAACCCACCACTTGGTAACTGTTTCTCATGTTTAAAAAATTTACGATCTTTGCGTTCGCATATGTTGAAGCTTAGCTTAAACAACCCTGACTCTTAAATGAAAAACTATGTAAGGCAGAGTGTTTTACAACGTCAAAATGTATATTCTTTTTCTTTTTTTTTTTACCATTACAGAAAATTACTCAAAATTTTACACAGGAGAGATCTGAGACACAGACATGACTGAGTTAAGGAGCATGTTCGGAGAACCAACAACACTAACAATTCTTATGCTGCAAATCAGGACCTACGTTCCCACTGCATATACCAAGCAACAACAATGATAACTGCTAAACCAGGTAAATCTGGAGCTTTATAAGGACTTATTCACATGGAGCCACCATTGACCTTACCTGTGCTGGGGAAGATTAGTAACACCTATACTTGACAGGTGACTTCTACCTCCAAGACATGCGACCTACGAAGACCTTAATCCTCTCCTCTTTCCAATATGTTCACCCCGTTTTCTGTTCCCTAGATAATAGCATCCATAGCGATTGATTGTAAAACGCATTCTCTACCTTGCATAGTATTTTGTTTAGTCTGGGTCGCGTTCCGCTCCTCAAAAAATTCTAACTCAAAGAATACGGGAAAAATAGTTTAGTGCCTGGTTTCCGACTTGCTTCAGCTTTATGTACATATATCATGTTTATTATATCTATTCAATATCTGGTAAGTACGAAAGTTAGATATCAAGAAACCGTAGTTTAATGTTATGAAACTGAAGAAACTTACTGTATTACAGTATGACTAAAGGATATCTTTAAAATATTACACTGCCGTGTACAACCCTATTGTGCATTGTTGTTAGGTGTTCAACCTAAATCAAACGTAATCTAAGATAGAAATGACAGTATTACAGAACAGAGGAATTTCATGGACCAGAAGTAATTTCACAGACCAGACGTAACATCGTCACTGACTAAAATTAGCAATTTTACAAACTAGAAATAATTTCACAGACCGGAAGTAACGTCTTCACAGGCCAGTAACAATTTCAGACCAGAAAACTTCTTCACTGACGGTAATAGTTTCACAAAAGCAACAATTTCACAAACCAGAAGAAACATTTTGACAGACCAGAGGTAGCAGTTTCACAGACCAGAAATTGTTGCTTCTCGTCTGTGAAACTGACGACCAGATATAACAACAGAAAATGATAATGGTAAATCAAGGTCTTTATTCTTAAAAAAATTAACTCAAACTATTTTTTAATTAATTGATGGAGAGCTAGACTTAGTGTTGCACCTGGAAACTAATAACTATAAAACTGCTATCACAGACCAACTACGACTAAACTATCACAGATCAATCACAACAGAGCTACTATCACAGACCAATCACGACTAAGCTACCTTCACATACTGCCATCACATACCCGCCGCCTTCACACACCACAGACCAGCTACATCACTGACCCCAATTACCAAAGACCATCACCAGGGATCACCACTACGAACCACCACCACTGCTACAGACCACTGCCACAGATCATTACTACGGACCACCACTACCACAGACCACCATTACCACAGACCACTACCACCACAGAGCTTGTGAGTGCCGTGTTATGCTTCACCCCATTACTTTATGCTAACAACGCGCTGCCCCGCCGGATTACCCCGTGGCTCCGCTAATGACAGTCTTCTCTCACGCGTCCTGCCCAACTTGAAGGAGACCCTGCAGACTCGCGCTCTCCCCCGCCCCTCCTCCTCCCTCTAACTATTAATTTACTACGCGGTTTCCCATACTGAGCCTAAGGTAATCCTCCAGCAAAGCCCATTTTTTCATTTGTCGACACCATCGCGAAACTGAGCTGTATAAGGTTAAGGATGAAGTGCCAGAGTTGCGTCTCCTTCAGGGGTCGCCTGGTGAGGGTTCATCTGCATTGTGAGCGGGTGGGGGAGATTGACCCCTGTGTCGACGGTAACTAGAGAGAGAAAACGCGTGTTTGGTCCCATGCGATGGTTGGCCCTCAGAGGTGAACACGAGGGCTCCAAGTGCGTTAATAAATTAATGAAGATGTTTTCATTATCAATATTTACGACAGCAAATGATCCTTCTCAAGTTGCCGACTAAAACCCGCTGTCGAGTCGCCATCATGCCGCCGCCTTGCTTTCCCTTGTAATTAAAGCGGACAATGTTATCATTATGAGAAAAGAAAACATTTTGCGACACGCTGTGAAGATTATATTCCAGTGGCTGCGAGAGGGCGATATTTTCCCTTATGATAACAGAGGTTACGGTCTAGGGACGCAGTACTGAGCATATTTTCTTCTCAATCGAATAACTGCTTAATTAAATACACCCAAGAGAAGGTGCCTCAAAACTGCTCACAAATTAAGAGCCGGTGAGATGATCAAGACATTTGTTACGTCAGATGATTTAGGAGGCAATTGACGTAACGCGTGACAAATTGATGGTCAGGTCCTCCTCACAGACCGGCTTGCTGAGAGGCGGTCCTAACGAGCATCCACTTGCAGACGGCCTTTGTTCTCATTTTTATCGGATGCGAGAGTATGGTGTAAATAATTTAATGAATTAGATTAATAACAGGCTTTGATAACCCATCGCATCACTGATTATACGTGCATTCTAAATAAAGCCTGCAAATAACTAGTTTATAAATATATGTATCTCACGTATCAGATTTTGGAAAAGAATGAAAGAGTGACTAGTTGAAGGTAAGATGAGGTCAGGTTGATGGAGGTGGTGCAGCATGCACTGAGTCACAGCCAGAGGGAAGAAGACCTTTTTGTATAAACAAATAAAACAATGAAAAATAAATGAATACAATGTAACCAAAACAATACCAGTGAAAGTTGTTTTTCCATCTGTGACGTGAACCCGTATCCAAGTGCGAAGAAAACACGGCTATCACCCCTCCCTCGAGACGATGATAGTGTGGATGTGTTACCCCGTAACTGTCTTTCTCAGTACTTTGTGAACACTTAAACTTGACGCCGATGAAGTCTCTGTAAATGTCAGTTCCATTTGAGCTTGGACATGTATATTTATCCATGCACACATGCCCGGGCACACCTGCTTTTTCAGAATGTACCGGGGAGAAGCTGTAATGATATGGCAGGTTTTTCTTCTCTTATGGAAATCACTGAAGGTTACGAGAGCGCCATTATTAATCAATCGTGTTGGAGAGAGGTGTCAGCCATTATAGTGTACGTCACTTATACCTTACCATCTGTCAAGTGCAGCATGGGTGCTCCTGGATCATTTCAGCTACAGATACGAAACACATCTACGCAAATTAGGAGGGAAAAATACACTCACTATGAATTGACCCCTGCAACCACAATTAGGCGAGTACGTACACACACACACACACACACACACACACACACAAACACACACACACACAAGGAGGCTGAGGAGAGGTTTGTACCCAAGGGTAACAGGAATAATGAAAAAGCCAGGATAAGCCCATGGTTTACCCAAAGGTGCAGGGAGGCAAAAACCAAGTGTGCTAGAGGATGGAAGAAATATAAAAGGCAAAGGGCCCAGGAGAATAAGGAGAGCAGTCGTAGAGCCAGAAACGAATATGCACAGATAAGAAGGGAGGCCCAAAGACAATATGAAAATGACATAGCAGCGAAAGCCAAATCTGACACGAAACTGTTGTACAGCCACATCAGGAGGAAAACAACAGTCAAGGACCAGGTAATCAGGCTAAGGAAGGAAGGAGGAGAGACAACAAGAAATGACCGTGAAGTATGTGAGGAACTCAACAAGAGATTCAATGAAGTGTTCACAGAGGAGACAGAAGGGGCTCCAGAAAGACGGAGAGAAGGGGCACACCACCATGTGCTGGACACAGTGCACACAACCGAGGAAGAAGTGAAGAGGCTTCTGAATGAGCTAGATACCTCAAAGGCAATGGGGCCAGATAACATCTCCCCATGGGTATTGAGAGAGGGAGCAGAGGCGCTATGTGTACCCCTAACAACAATATTCAATACATCTATCGAAACAGGGAGATTGCCTGAGGCATGGAAGACAGCAAATGTAGTCCCAATCTTTAAAAAAGGAGACAGACATGAAGCATTAAACTACAGACCAGTGTCACTGACATGTATAGTATGCAAAATCATGGAGAAGATTATCAGAAGAGTGGTGGAACACCTAGAAAGGAATGATCTCATCAACAGCAGCCAACATGGTTTCAGGGACGGGAAATCCTATGTCACAAACCTACTGGAGTTCTATGACATGGTGACAGCAGTAAGACAAGAGAGAGAGGGGTGGGTGGATTGCATATTCTTGGACTGCAAGAAGGCGTTTGACACAGTTCCACACAAGAGATTGGTGCAAAAACTGGAGGACCAAGCAGGGATAACAGGGAAGGCACTACAATGGATCAGGGAATACTTGTCAGGAAGACAGCAGCGAGTCATGGTACGTGGCGAGGTGTCAGAGTGGGCACCTGTGACCAGCGGGGTCCCACAGGGGTCAGTCCTAGGACCAGTGCTGTTTCTGGTATTTGTGAACGACATGACGGAAGGAATAGACTCTGAGGTGTCCCTGTTTGCAGATGACGTGAAGTTGATGAGAAGAATTCACTCGATCGAAGACCAGGCAGAACTACAAAGGGATCTGGACAGGCTGCAGACCTGGTCCAGCAATTGGCTCCTGGAGTTCAACCTCACCAAGTGCAAAGTCATGAAGATTGGGGAAGGGCAAAGAAGACCGCAGACAGAGTACAGTCTAGGGGGCCAGAGACTACAAACCTCACTCAAGGAAAAAGATCTTGGGGTGAGTATAACACCAGGCACATCTCCTGAAGCGCACATCAACCAAATAAATGCTGCAGCATATGGGTGCCTAGCAAACCTCAGAACAGCATTCCGACATCTTAATAAGGAATCGTTCAGGACCCTGTACACCGTGTACGTTAGGCCCATATTGGAGTATGCGGCACCAGTTTGGAACCCACACCTAGCCAAGCACGTAAAGAAACTAGAGAAAGTGCAAAGGTTTGCAACAAGACTAGTCCCAGAGCTAAGAGGTATGTCTTACGAGGAGAGGTTAAGGGAAATCAACCTGACGACACTGGAGGACAGGAGAGATAGGGGGGACATGATAACGGCATACAAAATACTGAGAGGAATTGACAAGGTGGACAAAGACAGGATGTTCCAGAGATTGGACGCAGTAACAAGGGGACACAGTTGGAAGTTGAAGACACAGATGAATCACAGGGATGTTAGGAAGTATTTCTTCAGCCACAGAGTAGTCAGGAAGTGGAATAGTTTGGGAAGCGATGTAGTGGAGGCAGGATCCATACATAGCTTTAAGCAGAGGTATGATAAAGCTCACGGCTCAGGGAGAGTGACCTAGTAGCGACCAATAAAGAGGCGGGGCCAGGAGCTTAGAATCGACCCCTGCAACCTCAACTAATTGAGTACAACTAGGTGAGTACACACACGCACACACACACACGTGTTAAGAGCTTCGTAGGTAAATCAGATCAAAGAGCATTCAGTAAGACTTTTAATCCAACAGTTTAAACTAATATTTTAGAGTACCAGACACAACAGGACAGAGGAGCGCGAGCATAATCCACTGTGTCCACACCGCATCCATACGTCAAAGAACGCCCCGGGTTTGATGACTACGCTAACAGTTACACACCAACACCATCCTGGGTGGTTACTGGTCGCATTATCTATATAGACACAACACCCTGAAATTTACAAGACGTCTCAGTTACACATACACATTTCTGTATTCCTAGTGGGTGATATTAACAACACTCAGCATGAGTCAGTAAGAAAGATATTTCGCCGTGATATTTGCCTGACAACGTTATGGTCTGGGCCTGTGATAAGTTCTTAAACGGCCACTCAGGATTAATTTAAATTGTTAATGAAGAAATAGATTTATTATAACAGGGCAGAAAGTTTGAAATAAATCATGACGGGAAGCAGAGCAAACGTTGGAGTGAGAGGCAGGTTCAAGAACAAAGGAACCTGCAGTCATTGCAGTTTGCTTTTTTTAAGCCGAGTTAAGCTCATTACGTTCATTCACGCAGAGCCTCTCACAATGACGCATTTAAAACACGATAATTTATAGGTTTAGAGTGATTGAATAAATTAAAGTTTATTCTTTTTTACCTAAATCGGTTATAATACCGATTACCAAATTCAGAAGACAAATAAAAGTTTAAAAATGGAGAGGTGTACATAGCGGTCAGCTCGGGTAAGCCGTTGGATGCCTCCACACACGGCCAACAAGTGGAAATTGTTCCACATATTAAGTGGACACAAATCTAGATTAGCAGTCATGATCCTTTCGACACATTTCTATCAGAGAACCATTAAATATGGCGTATCATTCACCATCTCTGAAACTCCCACAGTAGATATATAAATACGACACAAACTAATGTAAAATTTATCTTCAGGATCTTAATCCGCGAATTAGAGACACGTCTTCCTAATCCTGCCGATGCTTGTGATGCTACACGGAATGAAGTCGCGGAGCGAATTGCCTTACACTGGCTGGCTCAATGAAGATAACGAGAGAGAGAGAGAGAGAGAGAGAGAGAGAGAGAGAGAGAGAGAGAAATTATATATATATATATATATATATATATATATATATATATATATATATATATATATATATATATATATATATATATATATATATATATATTATACAAATGCTTAGGAAAAAACCAAGATTTTAAAACTGAGGAACCGAGAATTTGGATTTACTCTCACATTAAAAATAAATTACCTGTGATATAATTCTCGTTACCCTTATTTTAAATATTAGGCCTTTTGAACAGAAACACCCCCCCCCCCAAAAAAAAAAAAATAAACCCAAGACCCTCAAAAAAAAAAAAAAAAAAAGCCTATAGTACGCCTTTTAGTGAAATAGATTTGTAGCGGTCTACCAAAACACTATCGGTGCAAATTTGCAATAAATTCAAAATAATACGCGGTATAAATGAGTCAGCAATCGCACCATTACACGAGAAGAAGTTCCAGGCGGATGCTTCCGTTATGCCCAGCACAATAAAAGGCAGCAAGCGACCCCCGCCACACCCTTCCACACTCACGCAACTGCAAGCAAAAAATATATCTTCTCGATAAACAAGAGCCTCAGCAGCGTTTTTATCGAGTTGTAAATGCTCATAAGACTGTGCCATAACCCAGCTTAACTTGTCGTTGAATTGTGTTTTACGTACACGTACGTGCGTACGTGTATGTGCGTGCACCCACCCTCACACACACACACACACACACACACACACACACACACACACAAAATGCTTCAGAAAAATATCACTTACAATGTCCAGCCGTATAACTGGACATCCCTAAAAGGGAACTTTTGTGTGATTTTGAGATAAGTGGTGCTGATTTCCCTGACATAAATTGGAGAATAGATCCCCTTAAAAACTTAAAAACAGAGACACTGAACACTGAAATAATTTTCATTTCACAATTTTACAGGGTATCAACAGTCAAGTGTCGCCGACATCAGATTTCCAGTTTACACAAAACATAAATTCATTGTTTGCCTCTGAATGTTGTAGCTGGTATTGTTGGTATACGAGTTACTGGCGATGCTACTTCTCTTGGTAGCAATATTCTCTGAGGTTATGGTGATGGAGGTAGGTTAAGGCGGTGCTGTCGCCACCGGTGCTTCTGCTGCTGACTTATTTTCTGTGGAGGTAGTAGTGGGGGCGGTGGTCCTGTTACTCCTCCTGTGACGGCGATGTTGGTGGTGATGATTTCATAATAACCCAATACATCTTCACCAGAAAAGAACACAGCCCTGCTTCGCAGAGGGCCACTTTCACCATGTTCACCACGGAACCTCCATTCCACCCTAGCTCACTAGCACTCACCCCAACCTGTTGTAACCGCTAACAAATTAACATAAGCATACATATTCACACCCAGACACTTTTGCCTTACGATCAGATGCCTTACCAGACACAAACAAAGACCTTTTCTCCTCGTGATCTTTCTTCTTTCCTTTCCTCTTTCTCTCTCTCTCTCTCTCTCTCCTTTCCCTAGTGATTTACCCAGAATGTTTACTGTTTTTGCTATATTGTACTGAACTATGATAGACTGAGGAAGAGTGAGAGAGTGAGAATGAACATTGAGTAGAGAAATATCTCCCAGAGAGACGGTAGATTAAGTAACCAACCACACGAAGTAGATCGCTAAGTCTCTCCCTGGAACACCTTCATTCCGGCGGCTCCATCTGACGCTGGGGTAATTTCCAAGTATTTAATTATTGCCTGTAAAACGCAGCACACAAAAATCCTCATTCTTGGGAGTAACCACCGCCGATCTTATGATACCTTCGCCGAGGAGAAATTGTAGGCTAGTAGACTGGTTCTTAATAACGAAATGCCTATTAAGATGTTATCTCAACGATGAACTTATAACGAAAAAATTTATTAAAAGTCTTTCGACAAAATCCAGAACGAAAGCATTGACCCGTCGTCATGTGTCGTCGAAAACCTCACGAAGAGGAACACATCACAGCCTCTCACAACAATGAAGCCGGGCTGCTGCCACTCGATTGAAAGGAAGAGGTGGCTAGGTCGAAGATCCTCATGTATACTTTACCAATCCATATGATCCTTAGAGGCATTATCATGACGCCAGAGTAATTAAAACTTCAAATCTTACTTCTTTCCCAAATATGTAGCAAATAATTTTTTACCGGTGTCCAAAAAGCTTAAAACATCTATAAAAGTTTACCAAGACCAGTGATTGATTGTATCATTTGTAACTTTCTCAGTAAATATATATTGAACTTTGACACCACCACGTTTATTGAGAGAACAGACCATTATATCTTAAATAAGCCATAATTCAAGTTAAGACAACACAATAGATAGTCTAAGCTATTTAAAACTCATTTATACAGAGCATAAATCAAGGCTGGGAGTTTGTGAAACCAAACCTGACTCTCACTGCGGTTATTACTCTGCTTCTATGGATGAAGAGACGAGTAGAGCCTTAAGTGAGAATTGCGGCACTGTTAGATTGGTGAAGAGGCTACTGTTGGTCTAGTTCAGAGACGATCGTTGGTCTAGGTGCAGAGGCTACTGTTGGTCTAGTTCAGAGACGATCGTTGGTCTAGGTGCAGAGGCTACCCGTCAAGCGCAGAGCGTATTGGTCTAGTGCAGAGGCTACTGTTGGTCTAATGCGCTGGGTACTGGTCTAGTGCTGTGGGTATTGGTCCAATGCAATGAGTACTGGTCAACTGCAGTGAGTAATGGTCTACTGAGTGGGTACTGATGGTCTAGCGCAGTGAGTACTGGTCTAGTGCAGTGAGTATTGGTCTAGTGCAGTGAGTACTGGTGAGTACTAGTCTACTGCAGTGGGTACTGGTGTACTGCACTGGGTATTGGCCTAGTGTAGGGGGGTACTGGTATAGTGTAGTAGCTACTGGTCTAGTTCAGTGGGTACTAGTCTACTGCAGTGGGTACTGGTGTACTGCAGTGGGTATTGGCCTAGTGTAGGGGGGTACTAGTCTAGTGTAGTGGCTACTTGTCTAGTGCAGTGGGTACTGGTAGGCTAGTGGAGAAGGTACTGGTAATGTAGTGCAGAGGGTACTGGTAGGCTAGCGCAGAGGGTACTGGTTTAGTACAGCTCACAGGACAGTTTAGAACACAAGCAAGTGTAACATGGGTAGTCTCTACCATGTTACACTCTGCAAGAGTAACACGGTAGTTTATCTATTCTCCGAGTCCGGCCATGGGCCGGACTCGGAGTAGATAAACTCTCGAAACTCTTCAAAGGTATAACAAAGGTACATATGGCTGCAAAGACTCAGGTAGAAATTGAGTCGTTTCATCCATTTCTTTTTAATTCTAGACTATTTATAATACTGTTTAGTACTACTGGCGACATAATGACATAAAGGAATAGGATGTATTGACAAATATATATGTCGTGCCGAATGGGTAAAAACTTGCGATTTGGGCTTAAATAGCAACGCTCTTCTTGTCGAATAAGGCAAGCAAAAATTTGTGTATGCAAGAATTTCGTAAAAATAATTCTGAACCTAACGAAAAAAATATATTTCATTGTGTTTATTAAATTATTGTAAAAGCATCTAAAATTAGTTAAATTAGGCTAAATTAAATTGCGCTTGTTATAATAAGGTTAGGTAAGTTTTCTAAGGTTTTCTCGTACAAAATTATTAATTTTTTCATTAGCATAAATGCGAAAAATACATCTTTAAACATATCGGAGAAAATTTTAGAAAGGACTTAATTTTAAATGAGTTCTTGCTAATTGATCAGCTTTTCCTATTCGGCACGACAAACATATGCAATAGATATATATATATATATATATATATATATATATATATATATATATATATATATATATATATATATATATATATATATATATATATATATATTATATTATATTATATATATATATCCAATACACCAGGGAGGAAGGAGGGGCAGCCGCCGGCTTCAGGGTGTCCCAAAAGTATAGAAAATATGGAGTACTTGCCCATCATTATATATTTGTTCCCATAGGCTCGGAGACCCTTCGCTCATGGGTAAAGAGTGCATCTAAGTTCCTCTAGGAGCTAGGCAAAAGACTCATCAGGGTAACTAGGGATCCCAGGGCAGCTAGTTTTCTGTTCCAGAGACTCAGCACTGCTGTTCAGAGGGGTAATGCCTGCTGTATTTTGGGCACGCGCCCCAGATTCGAGAAGCTGGACGAGATTTTCGCATTATAATCAGTGACAAACACGCAACATCATGTACTAGACATGTATCTCTCACACCTCATGTACTGTATATGCCATCCTTATATCAACAGTGTATTTCTTAAATCTTGTGTAACATATTATGTAATAAAATATACCTATTGGTAAAAAAGAATGAGAAGATGGGGTGTTAGGGGAAGTGGAATATTCAAATGGTTTCAGGAAGAAATCCAAATATTCCTCCTTGAAGCCTTATTAGCCACTTCTCCGAGGCTATGGGTCACACAATATACACTAGAGGTGGACCCCATACACATATAGAACAACCACTGTAAAAAGAATAGTGAACTTCCAAGTGCTATCGTGATTTCTCACATTATCAATGAACTGTGCAAATGAAAGATCAACAGAAAGGCATATATAAAGACGAGATTGCACCTCGCGGTCAACTTACAACACCTGACCTTTTTATGATGTAGGTAAGTAGTCAAGGATCAGACAACTTATATTCCACCCAAGCTTTAAGATTTTAACTTCTCTAATGTATCTTAAATTCTTCTGAAAATTTATTAATTATAAATGAATCTCATTTTTATATTCCTAAAGTAATATTCATATTAGTTTCAAAATTATCTTATCATATTTCTCTCGACCATGGACCTCCCTAATACAACTTTCTCGGCCTATTGAAAATAATTGGATGGTTAAAATCTCACACATGAATAAACAGAGCATTAGACACTTGTACTTTTCTTATGCTATATTTATGTTGTTATCTTAGTTCAAGACTTTTAACAGTTTGACCGTAATAAACTTTATCACATATTTTACAAGAAATCTTGTAGATGAATGGTTCAGAGAACCGACATGTTGATAAATTAGACACATGTGCAACTCTTGGGTATCTTTATTAAGGAAACGTTTCGCCACACAGTGGCCATCAGTCCATACAAAGGAGAATCTTGAAGAACAGGAGGAGAATGAGGTAATCAGTCCCTCAACCTTGAGTCGATGTGGTCAGTCCATCAAGATTGATGGACTGACCACATCGACTCAAGGTTGAGGGACTGATTACCTCATTCTCCTCCTGTTCTTCAAGATTCTCCTTTGTATGGACTGATGAAGCCACTGTGTGGCGAAACGTTTCCTTAATAAAGATACCCAAGAGTTGCACATGTGTCTAATTTTACAAGAAATCTTATAGACACACCTGTCAACATTTGTTGGGATTTTATCATTTTTTTTTACCATATCAAGATTTTTAAATACAACTTCGAAATTAAAATTCGTACGTAGAAAAGATATATCAAGAAAGTTAATATATTTTTAGTTGAATAAGGTTTTGTGTCATTTTTTGAATTGTAAAACGTATTTCTAGCAATTTTAAAAGATTTATCAATTAAGTGTTTTGGGTATTTTAGATTCTTATTTTATAAATCTTCAAAATTTCTTCCTCTATCAAATTTTGGGCAGCAAATAAGTAAAGTTCTCAAGACATTGATGAAAATACAGAAAGTTCAACTACAGTGATGTGAAGAATAATGTAAATAAGAACAGTTATTTGTTGGTTTTCTATCAATTTTAAATTTAAAAACATGGTTCCATTTAATAATTAATGTAATAGAAATAGGAATAATTAGGAGAAAGGGTGGGAACCCTGTCATTTGTGGTATTTTGCCAAGGAGAGGAGTTGGAAATGAATGGTTGTCCAGGGCAATTGGTGTCAATTGCTGGCTGGACAAATACTGTAAGGAAAATGCGGTAACATTCATTGACAACTGGGACCTCTTCTATGGCAGAAATGACATGTATGCCAGGGATGGGGTTCACTTATCTAGGTCTGGGGTGGTAGCACTGGCAACTGCAGTGGAGGGAGCAGTTAGGACTTTAAACTAGGAATAGTTAGTGGTATGGGTTTTGACAGGAAAACAGTGAAGTCCCAGTGTAGTAATATTACGAGTTCTAGGGGAACTAGTAATAAGCAGAACGAGGTAGATATTGAAAAGCCAAGGACTTTGGGTGATAAGGACAGTAATAGGTTTAGTAGAAAAACAGAAATGAGCAGGAAGGGTAAAGAGAAAGGAGAGTCTTTCAATGTTTATTATGCTAATTGCCGTAGTGCTAGGAATAAGATGGGCGAGTTGAGATTAGTTGCTAGTGCAGGTAACATTGATGTATTTGCCTTAACTGAGACGTGGTTTAATTCAAAAAGTCGGGACATGCCTGCGGAATGTCATATTCAGGGTTTTAAATTGTTCCAAGTAGATAGAAGTATCGGGAAGGGGGGTGGGGTGGCATTGTATGTCCGAGATCGCTTGAACTGTTGCATAAAACCGGGTATTAAGTCTGAAGTAACACATACAGAGTCTGTTTGGATAGAATTTTCAGAGGGGCATGAAAAACTGATTTTAGGAGTGATATACAGTCCCCCAAACTTAGATAGGGACCAAGGGAGACTACTATGGGAGGAAATAGTTTAGGCCACAAGGCACGATAATGTAGTAATTCTAGGAGACTTTAACTTTAGTCATATTGATTGGAATTTCTTGACTGGGAATTTAGAATCATACGACCTCTTAGAAGTAGTTCAGGATTGTTTTTTGAAGCAGTTTGTGACAGAACCTACAAGAGGAAATAACCTGCTTGACTTAGTTATGGCAAACAATGAATCCCTTGTTAATAATTTAGAAATTTCAGAGGAACTGGGTGCTAGCGACCACAAATCAATTACATTTAGCATTGAATGGAAGTACGATAGTAGCGATAACTCAGTAACAGTCCCAGATTTTCGCTTAGCAGATTACGATGGGCTTAGAGAACACTTATCATCTGTTGACTGGGGTAACGAAGTGAGATATCAATATGACAGTTTTCTGTACACTATACAAGCTGCTCAAAGAACGCTTATCCCATATAAAGAAATTAGATCAAATAGAAATGACCCAAAATGGATGAATAATAGGCTCAAATATCTACTAGGGCATAAGAAAGGAATTTATAGGCGTATCAAAAGAGGTGAGGGTCATCTTATGAATCAGTATATTGACATTAAGAGGGACATTAAAAAGGGGATAAGAAAAGCTAAAAGGGACTATGAAATTAAAGTTGCTAGGGATTCTAAAACTAACCCAAAAAATTTTTTCCAGGTCTATAGAACAAAAGTTAGAGATAAGATAGGTCCCCTTAAAAATAACCTTACTGACAAAGAGAATGAAATGTGCTCGATTTTTAATAATTATTTTCTCTCAGTTTTTACACAGGAAGACACTAACAATATTCCAGTAATTAATTTTTATAGTGGGCTAGAAGAAGATAAATTATGTAACATCACAGTCACTAGTGAAATGGTTGTGAAGCAGAGAGACAGACTGAAGCAAAATAAGTCGCCGGGTCCTGATGAGGTTTTTTCAAGGGTTCTTAAGGAATGCAAAATGGAACTCTGTGAACCATTAACTAATATTTTTAATTTATCTCTTCAAACAGGTGTAGTGTCTGATATGTGGAAGATGGCTAATGTAATTCCTATTTTTAAAACAGGGGACAAGTCGTTACCGTCAAAATACCGCCCAATAAGCCTGACCTCAATTGTAGGCAAATTACTAGATTCAATTATAGCTGAGATTATAAGAAGCCATCTCGATAAGCATAGCTTGATTAATGATACTCAGCATGGATTCACAAGAGACCGGTCTTGTCTAATTTATTAACTTTCTTCAGTAAAGCTTTTGAGGCTGTTGACCACGATAAAGAATTTGATATTATTTACTTAGATTTTAGTAAGGCTTTTGATAGAGTTCCGCACCATAGACTGTTAAAGAAAGTGGCATCTCATGACATTGGGGGAAAAGTGCTCTCGTGGATCGAGTCATGGCTCACTGACAGGAAGCAGAGAGTGTCCATAAATGGGGTTAAATCCGAGTGGGGATCTGTAACAAGTGGCGTTCCACAGGGATCAGTCTTGGGCCCGTTGTTGTTTATAATATATATCAATGATCTTGATGAGGGAATTACTAGTATTATGAGCAAATTCGCCGATGACACAAAGATAGGTAGGATAATTGATTCAAACGTAGATATTATGGAACTTCAGGAGGATTTAAACTCTATTCTTGGTCAGAAAAGTGGCAGATGCAGTTCAATGTAGATAAATGCAAGGTTCTGAAGCTTGGGAGTGCCCATAACCCTAGTACTTATAAGTTAAATGATGTAGAACTTAGCCATACAGATTGCGAAAAGGACTTGGGGGTTATGGTGAGCAGCAACCTTAAACCAAGACAGCAATGCCTAAGCGTACGTAATAAGCCAAATAGATTACTGGGATTTATTTCAAGAAGTGTAAGCAACAGAAGTCCAGAGGTCATACTGCAGCTTTATACATCATTAGTAAGGCCTCACCTAGATTATGCAGCTCAGTTCTGGTCTCCATATTACAGAATGGACATAAATTCGTTAGAAAACATTCAGTGTAGGATGACTAAATTAATACATAGCATTAGAAATCTTCCTTATGAAGAAAGATTGAAGACTCTTAAGTTACATTCTCTTGTTAGACGAAGAATGAGGGGAGACCTGATCGAAGTGTATAAGTGGAAGATAGGTATTAATAAAGGGGATATTAATAAGGTCTTGAGGATGTCTCTCCAAGAGAGAACCCGCAGTAATGGATTTAAATTAGATAAGTTTAGATTTAGAAAGGACATAGGAAAGTATTGGTTTGGAAATAGGGTAGTTGATGAGTGGAACAGTCTACCTAGTTGGGTTATTGAGGCTAGGACTTTGGGTAGTTTCAAATTTAGGTGGATAAGTACATGAGTGGGAGGGGTTGGATTTGAGTGGGACTTTCACATCAGAGCTTATTTCTTGGGTGGCATTGAAAATTGGGTTGGGCAAATGTTTTGTTAGTGGGATGAATTGTAAAGGACCTGCCTAGTATGGGCCAACAGGCCTCCTGCAGTGTTCCTCCTTTATGTTCTTATGTTCTTATGTTAAAGCATCTAGAAAAGACAGCGAGTTATTTTGTTCAAACTCAACAGTAAAATTTATGGAATGAGTTAAAATATTTAATTTAACAAGGAAAATTTTTATATCTATATTCATAGGCATTAGACATAAAACAAACATATCTGTATCACTGAGCTCTATTGGGAAGGATTTTTTTAAGCAATCTTGTTTCAAAATATTCTATGTGCAAATTACTAAGGACAGGTGAGAGGGGATTTCCACATTGCCATAATAAACTTCTGAGTTTAAAACTCGCCGTTAAACACAAACTTTGCATCAACAATACAAAGTTTAATAAACTCAGTGGCAATGGTACATCTTAATAAGTTACTCAGAGAGGAAGGTAAGACACATATGCAACAGTTAGGTATCTTTATTTCGAAACGTTTCGCCTACACAGTAGGCTTCTTCAGTCGAGTACAGAAAGGTTGATAGAAGCAGAAGATACTTGAAGACGATGTAATCAGTCCATCACCCTTAAAGTTTTGAGGTGGTCAGTCCCTCAGTCTGGAGAAGAGCATTGTTCCCTTGTCTGAAACAATATTGTTTCAGACAAGGGAACAATGCTCTTCTCCAGACTGAGGGACTGACCACCTCAAAACTTTAAGGGTGATGGACTGATTACATCGTCTTCAAGTATCTTCTGCTTCTATCAACCTTTCTGTACTCGACTGAAGAAGCCTACTGTGTAGGCGAAACGTTTCGAAATAAAGATACCTAACTGTTGCATATGTGTCTTACCTAACAATCTGTCGGTATTTCATACCATTTTAATGTTCACTCAGAGAGGAAACTTAATAAATCTTCAATATGAACTTCTTTGAACAAAAAAGTAACATCAGAGCTAACCATATTGTAATTATTTAAATCAGTCATGGTGATTAATTTATCCAGTATAGATTTAGTGGATAAACTATACACCATGGCAGAGAGAAATTTATATTCTGATAAAGAGTGAGATATTTAACAATATGTGGCGATAAAAACAGAGTTCGAGTGTAAAAGACAAGACGATGTTTAAGAGTCAAAGAATAAAAAAAAAAAAACAAGAATCTTGAGAGTGGTTGCCACAAGACCGGTTGGTGGAGACTATGTATGTGTTCTGGGTAAAGCAGCAAGTATTAAAAATTTTTTGGATAATCTATATAATGGTCAGTTTCCAGAGAGAAAAGATAGTAATTCCGACAATACGTGAAATTATGAGGAACACATATTTCTAACAGCACTGAGAAGATATGTAAGGTTGAGAATAATTAAGTAAGGATAAATGATTCGAAAAAGTCTCTTTAAAGTAAGCCATAAATTTATATAAAAAAAAGAGGTTCACTAACCTGTGTTTGGTAGTAAATTACTGGAAATTATTTGCCAAGGTAATAAGAAAAATGGTAACAATCTATATTATCCTGTGAACCGCTTAGCATTTTTTCGTGTGTGTTCAGCAAAGTTTTTGTAGTGAAGTGGAGTAGCTCTGCTCTGGAAATGTTAAAGTTTTCAAATATGATACAAGTGAAAAACAAATACTTATCTTTCCTAAATTATATATATATCGTGATTTTAGGGCATAACCTACAATTTTATATTACATAGCAACTATCATTTTGGAAGTGTAAATTCAGTGCTACAACAGCTTCGCGAAAATCAGTTTGAACACGATGAAGTTAATATGTAAGATTCGTCAAGAAACAGGACAAGTGTTTCCTGAGTCGAGTCTTAGTCATATAGTGATCTGGCACTGGAACTTTTAGTCATCTGACCGAGACCTTCCACTGAAAGTAAATATTTTTCTCTGACGTTAAATAATCAAATTACGGCGGGCCTAAATGAGGTTTAGCTGGATTAAGCTAAATTATATTATGATAATTTTATCAAAGATGCCAAGTTCGTAGTAGAGCAAAAATAAAATTATATAAATTATAGTCAGGCATAAAGCAATCTAAATATCAATACTTAAGAGTAAATGTTCAAAAATACCAACTTTTTGGAGAACATTTCGGTTATCTAATAATTTGTGTTGACAAATTAAGCCATGATGATATTTTGTTGTTTCTCCTGTTTGCTACTGCTTCATAACTGACTAAACTCGATGTTTCACAGCCTAACATATATACAGTCGAGTCAATACTGTGTGCATGGTATTCACTGCCAAACTTGGTGTTAAAATAAGATTTTGTTAACCTCTGAGTGTTACCCACCCAGAATAAATCAAGAAAATCAGTGCATCATCGAAGACTGTGTCTTATTTCAATTGGAGTTCTTCAGTCTAATCCCCCAGAGTGGACCGAGTGTTAGTCCACACCAGTCGACTAACACCCAGGTACCTACTTGCTTGCTAGGTGAACAGGGACAACAGATGTAAGGAAACATGCCCTATGTTTCTATCCTGCCGGGATCGAACCACGGACACTCAGTGTGTGAGGGGAGAGCGTTGCCAACCAGGCCACGAGACCATTTTTATCACCCACAAACACTTTACTCTGATCATAACTGGTGCAATATTATAAAATGTATTGTCTATGCTTTAACTGCTCTGTTTTGATGTGCACTTTGAGAAGAAGCGAGTGTTAGTGCTGATGCCTCCATGACTGGTGTGATGGAAGAACCTAGTACAGTAAAACAGTCATGCTCCGAACGTTGCTATATGAAGCATTCACGTAAATGGCATGGGAGAGGTTTCGTCCATCTTTAAAACTAAGTCATAATGAAGACTTTTATCCCCTGAAAGAAAAACTCGAGGCCATGAGCAATATCAGTGAAGATATTTCACGATCTATATTCAATAACGTGCTAGCGAACAAGTCATGTGCACATATCCTGAAGTGACTTAAACTCACTTAAAGACAGAAAACAATATAAAAAGAAAGGGTAAATATTGATCTCCATCCTAAATGATATAATGAACAAACCAACGGGTCACAAGACTGTTAAGGGTACAGGAGTAGCTCACCAGTGTCGGTGCAGTAACATTGCTCATCACTAAACAAATTTATTGAACTCACGAAGCTGTGAATTTCCTCTGTCATTTTATGAATAATGAATTCTTCAATCAGAAAACTGACTGTAGCCTGAGGTTCCCACTTTCAACGCCACAATCCAATCTTTAAAAGGAATTCCTTGAAACTAAATTACTGCAAGGCTTCAAACCCACTTTAATGACGCAGTGCATATGTGGACATTTTCACTACCTGGAACAACTAAAGGAGAAAAAATTCTCCTTTTTTTTAAACAAATAAATCGGTTCTTTCCCTCAAATTTAGGGTGAAAAGTCACTAACAAATTACTCTTCTTAACTGTATTAGTTACCATAACTGATGTATTATTTCGCCTTTTAATATAAAGGTCATACCTACAAAAAACTTTGAGTACTCTAAGCTAGTCTAGA
Source organism: Cherax quadricarinatus (assembly GCF_038502225.1). Taxonomy (NCBI): domain Eukaryota; kingdom Metazoa; phylum Arthropoda; class Malacostraca; order Decapoda; family Parastacidae; genus Cherax; species Cherax quadricarinatus. The sequence continues at coordinate 25,060,556 of NC_091296.1, forward strand.
AAATACATTGTCCATTCTAACTCTATTCCTAGAAACATTACATATTTGCAGGCCCAGGTTGTTAGCTCAACAGATTTCCACTATACATCTTGACTCCTCCATTCAAGCTGTTTTACACAAAGCTAACCAAACCTGCTACAAATTAACTATACCGACTCTTAAAACGATGGAGAGAAATGCTACAGTATGAAAGACCTACAAGATATGATGGAAAATGAGAAATAAGTGCAGAATAATGAGATGTAGTACTGACCACATTTCTCCCACAGAAGGGCTTTATCAAGTCACGACTTGATGCAGTATGTGATTCTATATCTTTGTGTGACTTTGATGCCCACTGTGTGAGTGAATCTTTGTCAATAAAGGATCGCATAATATTGTATTTATGACTTTTCCCAAAGAAAACATCGAACATTAATACTTATACCTTACCAAGAATGATCTTGTATTAATACTGGTAGAATTACCGACAATATGTTAAGTAAAAGGACACAAGTACAACTAATGATATTTAATTGTGGCAACGTTTCGCTCCCTAGGAGTTTTGCCAAGCGTTACGGCTTGACAAAGTTCACGCATTGCCCACACGCATTGCATACACACCCACACACCTAAATACCTACACACACAAGCATACACATATATACACACAGGGCAAACCATACCATGAGCGGGGCTTGAATTCGCTGTTAGAGAGAGTCGTAAAACTCCAGACCGAGTTTCGTGAGTCGAGGCACACAGGGCAACTGAAACCCGTCAGAAAAACAGCGAATATAATTCCAATACAGATAAAGGGGGACAGACGGACAGACAGGTGACAATGAATTTGAGGACAGGGCCACTAACATGCATAATATTTCAGGTAATAGTGAAGATTATCAAGAGCTTAGTCTGGAAAGGAATGGATTCATTAATAACAACCAGCATGGTTTTCTTGTATATGATATGGTAGCAAAAGTTAGGTTGTGAATAGAGGAATGGGTGGACTGTATATTTTAAGATTCCAAGAAGACGTTGATATAGTACCCGACAAGAGACTGGGTAGGCAGGAATAACAAGAACAGCACTGCAGTGGATCAAGGAATGCTTACGGAAAGAAAGCAACAAGTTACTCAGGAATGAGGCGTCGGAATGGACACTTTTGACGAATGGGGTTGCACAAGGATCTGTACTTTGACTAATTCTGTTTTGTTTAAATGAACGAGCCAGGTGTGTCCCTGTTTTGCAGACGATGTGAAACCAATGAGAAGAATACAAGCAAGAGTAGACCAGAAGCCTACATATGGATCTGGACAAGCTGCAAGTTTGGTCTAACAAGTGGGTATTGGAATTTAACCCCAACAATGAAAACTGGAGAAAGGCTAAAACATCTGGAAACAGTGTAGAGACTTAGGAGACAATAGCTGCTAGCCTCCTTGATAGAAAAAACATTACGAGCATAGGTGTAGACTACTGGCCTGCACACCTTGCCGTAGCATAATAATTAGGACCGAGCGAAAAGGCAGCAGAGAGAATAAATGATTGTATTTCCTTAACCAAAACAAGCTGCTATTTACAGTGTATATAATCTATGTACAGTATCTATAACTACGTACTATGAGGCGAATGCGAGCATAAGACACGGTAAGAACAGCAGCGACCAGCTGAGAAGGTAAGTCTGCCAAAGGTGCTTCACAAACGTCCTACGTCGCTTCACAGCTTTGGCGGGTTCCCTTGTGATTGGCGGGTTGAGCCAAAGGTACTGGTATAACGATGGGGCTCCTTCTCGTTAAACCCTTAGCACCTGGTTAGCTGGTCGGGAGGCATGTCTATATGGGTGTGTGACATAAGCAGAATAAAATGTAACATGCTCTTAGTATCCCAGAAAAGGACTTTGGTGTAACCATAGTCCCGAGTATTTCGCAAGTGGCGCATATCAACCGAATAACCGATGCAGCAAATGCAAAACCCACAAATTTAAGGATAGCTTTCAAGAACATTAACAAAGAAGCATTCAAGCTTTATACCCGGAGTGTGTCAGCCCCATCGTGGAGTACGCAGCGCCAGTATGGAACCCGAGTCTGGTAAAGTATGTAAAGAAACTGGGAAAAGTTTAAAGGCTTGCAGCAAACACTAGTCTCAGAGTTGAGGTGTATGACCTACTAGTAGAGTCTAGAGAAACTAAGCTAACATTATAGGATAGAAAGATCAGAGTTATCACGATTATGATAGGGTGGATCGGGGAGATTACAACTGAAATTTGGAAATAGAGATAAGTTACGGGACTGTTAGTAAAGACTTCACCTTAGAGTGATCAGGAAGTGGAACCCCTAGACAGCGGAGTGACAGAAGAAGAAACCACCATAACTTTAAGAATAGGTACTCAAGGGCTCACGCAGCCAGGAGAGAGAAACTAGTAGAGGCAGAGTGGCAGGGCCAATAGGAGCTTAGGATCGACCTCTATAACCGCAATTAGACGAATGTAGTTGAGGACACACACATGCACTCACGCAAACACACACACACACACACACACACACACACACACACACACACACACACACACACACACACAGCTTTGCATGACCCTAATAGGTTTGGCGATTCTTGATAATAACACACACACACACACACACACACACACACACACACACACACACACACACACACACACACACACACACACACACACACACACACATTTTCAAGACAGTTTAAGTAAGGTCATATCATACATCATATACAAGGACCAGACACATACACTGGACACGTGAAGCCGATGGATGATGGTGTAGGAGGCTGGAAAAGAATGGGGAAGAAAAGTTACGGAATATTGATGAGGAGAATATTGTTAGGAGGAAGAGAAGACGAGTGAAGAGGCGGCTGGAGGTAGGTATTAAGAAAGCATTACAATATTAGTCTATACATGAAGTGAGGCGACGATTGATGTGTTTGAGGAAGTTTATATATAGGTCCTGCGCTGGTGGGAGGTCCTGTTGATGGAGAGTGATAAGTGTACTCTCACTACCCAGCCATGAATACATTATAAACTGGAAATCCACTTTTAGAAACTCATGCGCTAACAAAGGCGTTGGTTTAAAAAATAATAAAAATATATACCAATAATAAATCAACGTTAAGGTCTGTAAAAACAAATTTATCAATAAAGAGAATGGTTTGTATTGTGTAAAACAGTAAATGATCGATTTTTTTAAATCAAATTTCCCAGGTTTTTAAACGACAAAATGCACATTTTATTTATTCGATGTTTCTCCCAGCCATCGGTTAGAGAAGACAAGGAGCTTGAACGGTATCATCAATATAAATGTCAAACGGGAGGATATTTTCATGGGTATTGAAAAACAGCCCTGTGCAGTCGGTTCAGCATATAGCCTAGGCGAGGTTATATGCTTGACCGTAGTGGAAGAAAGTACCATTTGCGATTTGACGCATTAGAATGTAAACAGTTTTATCTATCAAAAGACTGAGTTGAAACCGTTTTGAAGGTGGGCAGTAGGGTGAAAACCAGGTGGGGATATTGTAGCGGGATAACATCAATGATTCGTGATGTCTGTGTCCTTCTGTAAAGTCAACTAGGGAGCGAGTAAGTGTGAAAGTATTCTTTTTTTAGGTCACTCTGCCCTACATAGATGATCAGGCAGCAGGACAGTGGTACACACTTAAACCAAGGTGGGACTCCTGTCAGTCTGTGAAACAGTATTATTTATCCAAACGTTTATTAAAAGGATCGTACTGCAGTTCTTAAAACCTAAAACGACAGTCTGTTATAGTGTTCCATGAGTACTGGTCAAAATAGCCTTTGGTCAACTTAACATCACATCGCTTACCCCCTGTGTTCTATATGTTATAGAATCACTTTGCACATCAAATAACTTCTTATTCGAGATACTGTCTCTGCTTATAGAACTGAATGATATTTCCTCACAGTCTCTTCCTAAGAGAAAACAGGTTTTGTGCCTTGCGTCTCTCTTCGAAAGTTTTAATTGTTGATTTAATTACAAACTTGGTCGCCCTTTCCTGCACTCACAGCAATTTTTAGTTAGAGAGAGAGAGGGAGAGAGAACCTTTTTTTCAGTGCTCTCACTCCACATCCAGACAGATGTCTGTTGCAGCCAGGTAACTGATCTCAAGACCTTGATAATTTTAAATGCACTTGTGAGCCATTTACAACAGGTTTATCCAACACAAGAATACGAATGTGAGGGATCACATGAAATTTCCAAAGACAAACACCATTGGTCCATATTGCAAGCTTGCCACAAAGAGTCATAATACAATGCACAACAAATGAAGCAGGATGTTAAGTTAAAGCTTACAGGAAAATTGCCAGGCTTGGAATTTTCACACTGAAAGCAACACAACAAAAACAGGAGTGAATCTGGATTACGAAACCCTCTAAGTATAACAGGAACCCATACCATCAACATCGAAAAACATAATGCCTCCACTGTAATAACTGACTTCACTTACTAACGAAAGAAGCCTTATAATTGACAAATTCACTTCATCATCAGCCAATATTTAAAACATCATTGCACCAAAACTCAATATGTGACAAGTTTACAGTCTAGACCAGTCTAGACTAGGCTTTCTTGAATGACACCATCGCATCCCCTACCTATAGGTATGGTAAGGCAGACGTTATCAGTCTCTGGGAGCTAACGTTCCTCCTAGGTATGTCTTGTCAGGTAAACGTAGCAATGTGTCAACATGGCGAGGGACCACCTAGGTATGACGCAACATGGTTAGGGTACACGTAATTATGTGTCAACAATGTGATGAGAGGATGGCCACATAGCTGTATATCGATGAAGATCAACCTAGCTGTATGTCAACACTGCAAAGGACCACGACTGAAAAAAAAAGACAGGATAACTCTCAGACTGTGTGTATATTCCCTGCATAATCCTTAACTAAACAAATTAACTGGAGATAGATAGATTAGACAGATAGATAGATATAGATAGAGAGAGAGAGAGAGAGAGAGAGAGAGAGAGAGAGAGAGAGAGAGAGAGAGAGAGAGAGAGAGAGAGAGAGACAGAGACAGAGAGAGTGAAGATGTAAAGGCCCCTTCAGACTCTCAAAGAACATTTGAAGGAACTCCCTCCTCCTTATGGAAAGAAAACAGAAGAATAAATGATAAGAAAATAAGATACACAAATTTTATTATATATAAGCTAATTTCTCAAAATACAAAACAATGAAATGTGAACTTGTCCTAACTGAATCAAATATTGGAAAATTAAATAAATCAAATAAAGCAAGCCTAATATGTACAAAATAATTGTCTGCTAAATCTGCCATTGGTATGGCAAGGCGCACAGAAACAGCTGAAGTGGAACGGGAAGCTAGTGATAGTGCTGTGTGGTCACAGGTGTTGGTAAGTATTGTGAAGTCCAACTCCAGAAGGTAACAATGCCTATGAAGGTGCATAGCTAGCAGCTCAATTAACGGAATTGGCTTCCGGCAGTGGTAGACAACTGGAGATCAGCAACAGAGCTATAGAGAACTTGCCAAGTTCCTCAAACGTAGAATCTTTTAGAAATAGTAGCTCTGTCCTGGTGGTATGAGAAAAGCAGAGTTCTCAAGAAGAGGGCTTTAAAGAGATCGTTGACCTGCACAGAAGTAGCACACCAGCAGAGCTCTCGTAATGATGTGAACCCAAACCAAAGGTGGAGGAACAGCAGAGTTCCCAGAATGACAGATTACAACGTTTCTGATCTATGATTAGATCGAGCTGCTCTTCTCAAATCGCTTCTGTTGGGTGACCCAAACCATACAGCAAGGCTAAGAAGAAAATAAAAGGAAATTACGAACGGACAAGAAGTCATTCACATGATAGGCTGAAGGCCTTAAAAGATATGTTAATGACTTTAAACATTACGTTATTTGTGTAAATATAATCAAGTCCGGACAAACAAATTAAAAAAATCAACAAGAGCAAAACTCTTGTCTTTATTAAATTAAGTAAAAATCGAAACATGAAATAAGGGAGAAGGGAGGGGGAGGGAGGGGTAAAGGGAACGGCTCGTATACCCCTCTCTGAACAGTCATACTACCTCCACCACTCATTCAGTTTTCCACTCTTATTTAAGGAACTTTTCCCTCACAGAGAGAGAGAGAAAGACAAAGAAAAATGAAGACCACCTGCTGGACACAGCACACTCCCTGTATAAGTAAGATGACATAACACGCAAAGTCGGTGACCCAGAACACCTAACACAACCAGAGTAAGAACACACAATACACTACCAGGGAAAGAAAACAGATAACACACTACTAGGGTGAGAAAGAAACATAATATACTACCAGGGTGAGAAACAAACATAACACATTACTAGGGTGAGAAACATAACACATTACTAGGGTGAGAAACATAACACATTACTAGGGTGAGAAAGAAACATAATACACTACCAGGGTGAGAAAGAAACAATACACTACCAGGGTGAGAAAGAACGTACAACACTACCAGGGGAAAAAAGAAGACAGAATACACTTCCAGGGTGAAAAAACACACAACACACTGCCAGGCGAGCCAGATGATACAACACTAACAGGGTGAGCCAACATAAAAACACACTCAAGGTGACCCAAATAACACGACGCACACTACCAGGGTGAGACAAGGAACACACATCCTTTCAGAGTGAATCAAACAACATGACACACAAAGTGGGTGAACCATACAAAACACCCTACCAGGCTGAGCCAGATACGACAACACAGCAGCAGGGAGATCTCGACAACACACCGATGATGAACCAGACAACACAACACACTCCCAGGGTGAACCAGACAACACTACATACCCCTGGGTGAGTCAGACAACGCAACACACTCCCAGGGTGAGCCAGACAACACAACACATTCCCAGAGCGAGCCAGACAACACTACATACCCCTGGGTGAGTAAGACAACGCAACACACTCCCAGGGTGAGTCAGACAACACAACACACTCCCAGAGCGAGCCAGACAACACCACATACCCCTGGGTGAGCCAGACAACACCACATACCCCAGGGTGAGCCAGACAACACACTCCCAGGGTAGGCTGCAAAGCAAGCGAAACACAATCCCGTGGTGAGCCAGACAACACAACACACTCCAAGGGCGAGCTAGATAATACAGCAAACTCCCAGGGTGAGCTAGACGACACAACAAACTCCCAGGGTGAGCTAGACAACGAAACACACTCCCAGGGTGAGGTAGACAACGAAACACACTCCCAGGGTGAGCTAGACAACGAAACACACTCCCAGGGTGAGCTAGACAACGAAACACACTCCCCGGGTAAGCTAGACAACAAACTCCCAGGGTGAGCTAGACAACGCAACACCCAGGGTGAGCTAGACAACACAACAAACTCCCAGGGTGAGCTAGACAACACAACACCCAGGGTGAGCTAGACAACACAACAAACACCCAGGGTGAGCTAGACAACACAACACCCAGGGTGAGCTAGACAACACAACAAACTCGTAGGGTGAGCTAGACAACACAACAAACTCCCAGGGCGAGCTAGACAACACAACAAACTCCCAGGGTGAGCTAGACAACACAACAAACACCCAGGGTGAGCTAGACAACACAACAAACTCCCAGGGTGAGCTAGACAACACAACAAACTCCCAGGGTGAGCTAGACAACACAAACACCCAGGGTGAGCTAGACAACACAACAAACTCCCAGGGTGAGCTAGACAACACAACACCCAGGGTGAGCTAGACGACACAACAAACACCCAGGGTGAGCTAGACAACACAACAAACACCCAGGGTGAGCTAGACAACACAACAAACTCCCAGGGTGAGCTAGACAACACAACACCCAGGGTGAGCTAGACGACACAACAAACACCCAGGGTGAGCTAGACAACACAACAAACACCCAGGGTGAGCTAGACAACACAACACCCAGGGTGAGCTAGACAACACAACACCCAGGGTGAGCTAGACAACGCAACACCCAGGGTGAGCTAGACAACACAACAAACTCCCAGGGTGAGCTAGACAACACAACAAACTCCCAGGGTGAGCTAGACAACACAACAAACTCCCAGGGTGAGCTAGACAACACAACAAACACCCAGGGTGAGCTAGGCAACACAACAAACTCCCAGGGTGAGCTAGACAACACAACAAACTCCCAGGGTGAGCTAGACAACACAACACCCAGGGTGAGCTAGACAACGCAACACCCAGGGTGAGCTAGACAACACAACAAACTCCCAGGGCGAGCTAGACAACACAACAAACACCCAGGGTGAGCTAAACAACACAACAAACACCCAGGGTGAGCTAGACAACACAACAAACTCCCAGGGTGAGCTAGACAACACAACAAACACCCAGGGTGAGCTAAACAACACAACAAACACCCAGGGTGAGGTAGACAACACAACAAACTCCCAGGGCGAGCTAGACAACACAACAAACACCCAGGGTGAGCTAAACACAACAAACACCCAGGGTGAGCTAGACAACACAAACTCCCAGGGCGAGCTAGACAACACAACAAACACCCAGGGCGAGCTAGACAACACAACAAACACCCAGGGTGAGCTAGACAACACAACAAACTCCCAGGGTGAGCTAGACAACACAACAAACTCCCAGGGCGAGCTAGACAAGTCAGACTACACTGCTACACCGGCATTATAAAACATGGCGTCCGACACGCAGCGACAGGTAATAACCCAATATAAATAAACCGAGCTTATAATGATAGCAAGATGAAGCGATAACCAAAATTTTAAGGAAGATAAGGAGATACGGAGATAATGAAGATTATGAGGAGAACACGGCTAGTGGATAATATAAACATCAGGTGATTACTCAATAAATAACACTAACAAAATATTAATATAAAAATAATAGGAAGGTGATCAAAATTAATGAATAGGTTACAAGCTGCTAATAAATACCAATACGTAGATATTAACATATAATTTGTATATATTATTAACGAATGCATTAAGTTATTTCTCTCTACATGCATAATATATATATATATATATATATAATATCGTGTCGAATAGGTAAAACTGGTCAATTAGCAAAAATTAAGTCCATTCTAAATATTTCTCTTTTATATTTAATGTATTTTTTAATTTATGTTAATATAAAAATTAATGATTTTGTACTAAAAGAACCTTAGGAAATTTACCTAACCTTGTTATAACAAGCGCAATTTAATTTAGCTTAATCCAAATATATTTTAGACAAGTTTACAATAATTTAATAACAAACAATGGAATATATTTTCTTTCGTTAGGTTCAGAATTATTTTTGCGAAATTACTGCATACACAAATTTTCACTTGGCTTATTCGGCAAGAAGAGCTTTGCTATTTAAGCCAAAATCACAAGTTTTACCTATTTGGCATGATATATATATATATATATATATATATATATATATATATATATATATATATATATATATATATATATATATATATATATATATATATATATATATGTGTGTGTGTGTGTGTGTGTGTGTGTGTGTGTGTGTGTGTGAGTATGTGTGTGTGAGTGTATGTGTGTGTGTGTGTGTGTGTGTGTGTGTGTGTGTGTGTGTGTGTGTGTGTGTGTGTGTGTGTGTGTGTGTGTGTGTGTGTGTGTGTTTCTGTGTGTTTCTGTGTGTGTATAAAACTACTGCAGCATATGAGCGCCTGACAAACCTAAGAATAGCGTTCCAATACCTCAGTAAGGAATCGTTCAAGACTCTGTATACCGTGTACGTCAGGCCCATATTGAGTATGCAGCACCAGTTTGGAACCCACATCTGGTCAAGTACGTCAAGAAATTAGAGAAAGTGCAAAAGTTTGCAACTAGACTAGTCCCAGAGCTAAGAGGAATGTCCTACGATGAGAGGTTAAGTTAAATCGGCCTGACGACACTGGAAGACAGGATTGTTAGGGAAGACATGATAACGACATAAAAAATACTGCGAGAAATTGACAAGGTAGACAGACAGGATGTTCGAGACATGGGACACAGAAACAAGGGGTCACAAATGGAAGTTGAAGATTCAGATGAGTCAGAGGGATGTTAAGTATTTCGTCAGTCATAGAATTATCAGGAAGTGGAATAGTCTGAAAAGTGACGTTGTGGAGGCAGGAACAATACATAGTTTTAAGACGAGGTTTGATAAAGCTCATAAAGGAGGAAGACAGAGGACATAATAGCAACTAATGAAGAGGTGGAGCCAGGAGCTATGGATCAACCCCTGCAACCACAAATAGGTGAGTACAAATGAGTACACACACACACACACATACACACACACACACACACACACACACAAACACAAACACACACAAAAACACACACACAAACACACACATCAACAGCACCCAACATGGTTTCAGGGACGGTAAATCCTGTGTCACAAACCTACTGGAGTTCTATGACATGGTGACAGCAATGAGACAAGAGAGAGAGGGGTGGGTAGATTGCATTTTCTTGGACTGCAAGAAGGCATTTGACACAGTTCCACACAAGAGATTAGTGCAAAAACTGTAGGACCAAGCAGGGATAACAGGGAAGGCACTACAATGGATCAGGAAATACATGTCAGGAAGACAGCAGCGAGTCATGGTACGTGGCGAGGTGTCAGAGTGGGCACCTGTGACCAGCGGGGTCCCACAGGGGTCAGTCCTAGGACCAGTGCTGTTTTTGGTATTTGTGAACGACATGACGGAAGGAATAGACTCCGAAGTGTCCCTGTTTGCAGATGACGTGAAGTTGATGAGAAGAATTCATTCGATCGAAGACCAGGCAGAACTACAAAGGGATCTGGACAGGCTGCAGACCTGGTCCAGCAATTGGCTCCTGGAGTTCAACCCCACCAAGTGCAAAGTCATGAAGATTGGGGAAGTGCAAAGAAGACCGCAGACGGAGTACAGTCTAGGGGGCCAGAGACTACAAACCTCACTCAAGGAAAAAGATCTTGGGGTGATTATAACACCAGGCACATCTCCTGAAGCGCACATCAACCAAATAACTGCTGCAGCATATGGGCGCCGTTAGGCCCATATTGGAGTATGTGGCACCAGTTTGGAACCCACACCTAGCCAAGCACGTAAAGAAACTAGAGAAAGCGCAACAAGACTAGTCCCAGAGCTAATAGGTATGTCCTACGAGGAGAGGTTAAGGGAAATCAACCTGACGACACTGGAGGACAGGAGAGATAGGGGGGACATGATAACGATTTACAAAATACTGAGAGGAATTGACAAGATGAACAAAGACAGGGTGTTCCAGAGATGGGACACAGCAACAAGGGGACACAGTTGGAAGTTGAAGACACAGATGAATCACAGGGATGTTAGGAAGTATTTCTTCAGCCACAGAGTAGTCAGGAAGTGGAATAGTTTGGGAAGCGATGTAGTGGAGGCAGGATCCATACATAGCTTTAAGCAGAGGTATGATAAAGCTCACGGTTCAGGGAGAGTGACCTAGTGGCGACCAGTGAAGAGGCGGAGCCAGGAGCTTGGACTCGACCCCTGCAACCTCAGCTAGGTGAGTACAACTAGGTGAGTACACACACACACAAACACACACATAAACACACACAAACACACAACACACAAACACACAACACACAAACACACACACAAACACACACACACGAACACACACACACACACACACGTGCATATACAACAGGCCTAGTGTCTAATCGACATGTGCCTAGGACAGAATGGTAACTAACACACAATGTACGTACATCATATTTGCCTACAATAGCCTTGAAAGTCAGAGCAATAAACTGTTGATTTACTTGATATAAAACACAGACTCATTCCCATAGACTAGCTCTTCTGGTGACAGATCTGAGAAACATACCAAACTGACGCCTATACACGCCACCTTGCTTCCAGAAAGACTCCTGTTTCCAGAGTTATTATGTCGAGAGACGAAGTTTGTCACAGTGAAAAACAGGCAATAAAATCAATGATGTTATAAGACGCCACATTGTGTTGGTCATTCAAAGGCTTACAACTTACAATAAGTCCGTGCACATACACGCATCTAGAAAACAGACGCGTTGACCCTCCTTCCTACCACGCAACACTGATAGCATCAGTTTTCATAAAATGCTCATGAAACAATAATACATATTCCTGACGCGAAATAAACACTTATTTGTGTCTCTGTCTGAAATCTTACTGCTTCTGATATTTCAGACTAACAGGGAATAAATATAAGTAGTGGGGGAGACACTGTGGATGTAGTGGTGACAGCGCTTGTGTTGGAGACACTATGTTTTTTTCGTGGACATTAATTGTGGAGTGGACACTGGTAAAGTGGTTGGGTAATTAACAGGAACATTACACCAGATACTGTCACTGGATATATTCGCCGAGAAGTGTATTTCTTTTAGCTTATATTTGTTTAGTGCTTAATTTAATCCTTATTTTAGGGTTAAAAGTATTCGTGTCTGGTGGTGAAAAGGCTACTAGGAGCTGTAATTACCCTAGAGTAGTCTACAAGCATTAAATCCCATTAACTACCGAGATGCTATTCTAAGAAAATACCACAGTGAACAGTGTGGTCAAGGGCAGAACCAAGTCTACACAACTCGGTACTCACTCCAAAACAAGGAATTGCATTAAGACTTCATTAATTATATATCAACACAGAGTCTGGTACAGAGAAGTTTTCACTGCTGCTTCCACTTCTTAATGGTATGTCTGAAGAACAGAGACATTAAAAATTGTATATTTATGTAACGGTGAATGGGCATAAATTATTATAGTCTATCATCATCGGTACATCAGTTATTTCTTATACAAATCACTAAATCTTACTTGTTTATGAGGATGCTCAACATTTTTGCAGTGCTCGTTACAAGATGATATAAAACACTTGTTAATACAATATATACACCAAAGTTGGCCATTATACGGCTGGCACTACTGCTTAGCTATACTGCATCTCGGTGCATTGTTAGTGTGGAGGAATGTAAGCAGAGATGTAAGGACGTGGGTGGTGTAGTGGACGTGGGTGGTGGTGTGGTGTTGTGGACATGGGTGGTGTAGTGGACATGGGTGGTGTAGTGGACATGGGTGGTGTAGTGGACATGGGTGGTGTAGTGGACATGGGTGGTGTAGTGGACATGGGTGTAGTGGACATGGGTGTAGTGGACATGGGTGGTGTAGTGGACATGGGTGGTGTAGTGGACGTGAGTGATGTATTGGACGTGGGTTGTGCTGTAGTGGACGTGGGTGGTGGTGTGGTGAACGTGGGTGGTGGTGTGGTGAACATGGGTGCTGGTGTGGTGGACATGGGTGGTGGTGTGGTGGACATGGGTTGTGGTGTATTGGACGTGGGCTGTGGTGTAGTGGACGTGGGTTGTGTAGTGGACGTGAGTTGTGGAATAGTGTAGTGGATGTGGGTAGTGGAATGGAGTAGTGGACGTAGGTAGAGTGGTGTAGTGGATGTGGGTAGTGGAATGGAGTAGTGGACGTAGGTAGAGTGGTGTAGTGGACTTGGGTGGAGTGGTATAGTGAACGTGGGTGGAGTGGTATAGTGGACGTGGGTGGAGTGGTATAGTGGACGTGGGTGGTGGAGTGGTATAGTGGACGTGGGTGGTGGAGTGGTATAGTGGACGTGGGTGGTGGAGTGGTATAGTGGACGTGGATGGTGGAGTGGTCTGGTGGACGTGGATGGTGGAGTGGTATAGTGGACGTGGGTGGTGGAGCGGTATAGTGGACGTGGGTGGTGGAGCGGTATAGTGTACGTGGGTGGTGGAGTGGTCTGGTGGACGTGGATGGTGGAGTGGTATAGTGGACGTGGGTGGTGGAGCGGTATAGTGGACGTGGGTGGTGGAGCGGTATAGTGGACGTGGGTGGTGGAGCGGTATAGTGGACGTGGGTGGTGGAGCGGTATAGTGGACGTGGGTGGTGGAGCGGTATAGTGGACGTGGGTGGTGGAGCGGTATAGTGGACGTGGGTGGTGGAGCGGTATAGTGGACGTGGGTGGTGGAGCGGTATAGTGGACGTGGGTGGTGGAGCGGTATAGTGGACGTGGGTGGTGGAGCGGTATAGTGGACGTGGGTGGTGGAGCGGTATAGTGGACGTGGGTGGTGGAGCGGTATAGTGGACGTGGATGGTGGAGCGGTATAGTGGACGTGGGTGGTGGAGCGGTATAGTGTACGTGGGTGGTGGAGCGGTATAGTGGACGTGGGTGGTGGAGCGGTATAGTGTACGTGGGTGGTGGAGTGGTATAGTGGACGTGGGTGGTGGAGTGGTATAGTGGACGTGGGTGGTGGAGTGGTATAATGGACGTGGGTGGTGGAGTGGTATAGTGGACGTGGGTGGTGGAGTGGTATAGTGGACGTGGGTGGTGGAGTGGTATAGTGGACGTGGGTGGTGGAGTGGTAGTGGACGTGGGTAGTTGAGTGGTATAGTGGATGTGGGAAGTGGAATGTTATAGTGGACGTGGGTAGTGGTGTAGTGGACGTGGGTAGTGGAATGGTGTAGTGAACGTGGGTATTGGAGTGGTGTAGTGGACGTGGGTATTGGAGTGGTGTAGAGGACGAGGGTATTGGAGTGGTGTAGTGGACGAGGGTACTGGAGTGGTGTAGTGGACGTGGGTGGTGGAGTGATGTAGTGGATGTGGTTATTGGAGTGGTGTAGTGGACGTGGGTGGTGGAATGATGTAGTGGACGTGGGTGCTAGAATGGTGCAGTAGACGTGGGTGTAGTGGCCGTGGGTGGTGTAGTAGACGTGGTTAGTGTAGTAGACGTGGTTAGTGTAGTGGACGTGGTTAGTGTAGTGGACGTGGTTAGTGTAGTGGACGTGGTTAGTGTAGTGGACGTGGTTAGTGTAGTGGACGTGGGTAGTGTAGTGGACGTGGGTAGTGTAGTGGACGTGGGTAGTGTAGTGGACGTGGGTAGGGTAGTAAACGTGGGTAGGGTAGTAAACGTGGGTAGGGTAGTAAACGTGGGTAGGGTAGTAAACGTGGGTAGGGTAGTGGACGTGGGTAGTGTAGTGGACGTGGGTAGGGTAGTGGACGTGGGTAGGGTAGTGGACGTGGGTAGGGTAGTGGACGTGGGTAGGGTAGTGGACGTGGGTAGTGTAGTGGACGTGGGTAGTGTAGTGGACGTGGGTAGTGTAGTGGACGTGGGTAGTGTAGTGGACGTGGGTAGTGTAGTGGACGTGGGTAGTGTAGTGGACGTGAGTAGGGTAGTGGACGTGAGTAGGGTAGTGGACGTGGGTAGGGTAGTGGACGTGGGTAGGGTAGTGGACGTGGGCAGTGTAGTGGACGTGGGTAGTGTAGTGGACGTGGGTAGTGTAGTGGACGTGGGTAGGGTAGTGGACGTGGGTAGGGTAGTGGACGTGGGAAGGGTAGTGGACGTGGGTAGTGTAGTGGACGTGGGCAGGGTAGTTGACCTGGGTAGGGTAGTGGACGTGGGTAGGGTAGTGGACGTGGGTAGTGTAGTGGACGTGGGTAGTGTAGTGGACGTGGGTAGTGTAGTGGACGTGGGTAGGGTAGTGGACGTGAGTAGGGTAGTGGACGTGGGTAGGGTAGTGGACGTGGGAAGGGTAGTGGACGTGGGTAGTGTAGTGGACGTGGGTAGTGTAGTGGACGTGGGCAGGGTAGTGGACGTGGGTAGGGTAGTGGACGTGGGTAGTGTAGTGGACGTGGGTAGTGTAGTGGACGTGGGTAGGGTAGTGGATGTGGGTAGGATAGTGGACGTGGGTAGTGTAGTGGACGTGGGCAGGGTAGTGGACGTGGGCAGGGTAGTGGACATGGGTAGGGTAGTGGACGTGGGTAGTGTAGTGGACGTGGGTAGTGGTGTTTTGGATGGGGGGGGGGGTGGGAAGTGGTCAGCTGGGCTGGAACATTAGCTGCCTGAGCTACTCACTTAAGACAATCACTTGCTAATACATTAATGCCGGACATGAAAATATGGAATATATAATAGAAACAGAAGCAATTCACGTGAACTGCATGTATAGTTGTGTAGCGCTGTGTGTGTGTGTGTGTGTGTGCGTGTGTGTGTGTGTGTGTGTGTGTGTGTGTGTGTGTGTGTGTGTGTGTGTGTGTGTGTGTATTCGTGTATGGCTGCAGAATTCGAATTTTAGCTCCTGACCCTGACTCTCGAATTGCCGCTTAACAGATTCATTCCCTCCTAGTCTTGTGGGCTCTACCGTATCTGTACTAAAGCTATGTATGGGGCTGCCTTCTTCACGTCTTCATTGAAATCATTCCGATCCTGACCAACCTTAAACTGAATTATTATTATTATAATCAATGGGGAAGCGTTAAACCCGGAGGATTATACAGCGCCTGGGGGAGGGATGTGGAAGGCATTCAGGGTTCGGGGAACTGGAGCACAGATCCAATTCGCTAAGTCAAGAGCCCCTCACCAACAACAAGGAACCTTCCTTGAGGGGAACTGAAGAAACGTCTCTCCTACCTCTTAACATACTTTATTAAACGGTTCTGTATTGGTGCTGCGCACTCCAAGATTGGCTGGAGATTCCTGAAGGATACTCTTAGATTTTTCCAGACGAGCATTGGCTGCAGAGGTCTTTCAGTTGACGTCAGATTCTGGCGATTTGCTTAGCACAATGCTCACCCGTGGGTTATTTTCTCTCAGTAAGATCTGACTCCGTGTCCCGACTCTTTACCCAAGTCAGTCTTCTTGTCTTTTCCCAATCTTCATAACCTTATATTTGTTAGTTATGAATTCAAGCAACCACTTTACCGACGTATCTTGCAGTTTGTCCAGATCTATTTTTAGCCTTTTCCTGTCATCAGCAAACAGGAACAGATCTTACTTAGTCCCATTTGGCATTTCATTCATATGGCCCTAATTCCTATTCTTGTGGAAGCCGGCTTGCTACTCTTCCCCATTCCATCATCTCTTTCTGTTCTGTTCTGCTCTGTTTCCTTCCACTACATTATTTTCTTTCATGGTTCGCACTTCAGCTTTTTTACCCAATCTCTAGTGGGGCATAGTATCAAATGTCTTCTTATAATGTAAGAAAATGCAATCCACCCTTACTTCTCTTCTGTCTAACTTCTGTTAATTAGTCATAAACTTTGGCACGATGGTAAAAATAGATTTGCCATCTCTGAATCAGTGTTCTTTATATCATTTATGAAACCACATCTTCCCAATTGCTCTGCCAGTCGCCTTCTGATTATGTTCTCCATTTCCTTGCCTGGTATGCAAGTCACTGATATAAATCAGTAGGTGAATGCTTCTTCAGTGTAAGGACTGCATTCGCTGACCTCCAACTGGAAACTGTCCATTATTCATCTGTTTGTTATAGATCTCAACTAGTAGTAGTACAGTGTTTCAGTCCATGGTAGCACCTTGTCAGGACCCATCGCTTTCGATCCATCAAAAGTTTTTTCCACATATTCCATTGTAGTATACATGGTGCATAGTAAATGTTGGTGTACTTTTCCCCCCTAGGCTTTCTAGTATTGTCTCGAGTGAGAGAGAGAGAGAGAGAGAGAGAGAGAGAGAGAGAGAGAGAGAGAGAGAGAGAGAGAGAGAGAGAGAGAGAGAGAGAGAGAGAGAAGCACCATGTACTGTATGTGCGTGTGTTAGACACCCCTGCAGTAATTTCTACACATCAATCTCAGAATTGCGAGAGTAGCGTGGCTATATATACACCAGAGACCTGCAAGTCGACCTGGTACCACCATGAAGACATCTCGCCACACCTACTGATCTGTAGGTGCCTCCCTGACTCTGTATATGCGTGTGGCGTGTGATTACCACTATTGCTACATTTATGGGGAAATGGTAAACCCATAGGTTTCGTACAGCGCCTGGACAGGGGGAAGAGAATGGGAGATAGTCAAGATCGAACAGAGGAAAGGGAGAATAGGTCCAGTTCCTTGCATCCAGGGGCGTAAAGTGTGTGAAATTATAAGGACATAAAAAAGGAGTAGCACTGTAGCAGGCCTGCTGGCTCATGCTAGGCATGTTCAACTCACACCCACCCACACCGATTCATGTACTTGTCTAATCTATTTTTAAAAGCTATCTAATGTTTTCTCTTCAATTATTTTCAATTTGTAGTTACTGGAGCAGTTATATTCAGTAGTAATGGTTGAATTATCGACAAAATGTCATATTAGTTACATCTGTCTCCATTTACCTCACAGTTATACTCTCCCCTTCACGGAAGAGGCAGGTGCATTGATGCTGAAGGCTCTGCTTCCAAGAAACTGGAGATACTGTCCTCCTCCTTGGATTAGACCTGATTGCTTAACATACTGTAACCTGTATTAATATTGGTAGAATTACCGACAATATGTTAACTGAAAGGGCACAAGTGCAACTAATGTGACATTTTATTGAGGCAACGTTTCGCTCTCCAGGAGCTTTGTAACGGCTTGGCAAAGCTCCTGCAGAGCGAAAAGTTGCCGCAATTAAATGTCGCATTATTTGCACTTGTGTCCTTTTACTTAACATAGTGTACCCTGTTATACTTTCCGGAGGCTTTAGCATATCACTTATGTATACAATTCCAGAGCTTAATCACTGTGTAAATAAAAGTTTTTAGTATCTTTCAGCACATTTTCTTAATTTCCAAATGTAGATTAGAGATTCCGAGTGAGAGCAAACGTGCGAAAGAGAGAGAGAAGGGGGAGACCACCAAAAAGTGAGCTTCTGCGCAAAACGGGAGAAGGGGAGGGGGAGACCACCAAAAAGTGAGCTTTCACGCAAGACGGGAAAGGGGGTGAAACCACCAAAAATGAGCTTCTACGCAAGACGGAAGAAGGGGGGTAGACCCCTAAAAAAGTGAGCTTTTAAACAAGACGGGAGAAGGGGGGTAGACCCCTAAAAAAGTGAGCTTTTAAACAAGACGGGAGAAGGGGGGGGAGACCACTAAAAAGTGAGCTTCTACGCAAAATGGGCAGGAAACAGCAACAACACTGACTGTATCTTACTCCAAAACATCACTTTTCTGAGATCAATTATTCCTTGGATGACTCGAGTCTGGAACATGTTCGTCCAGCATAATGACAGCGAAATAAAGTCAGTTAAACAAATGAAATCGCTGGTCCACAGATGGGTCGAACTTTGTCCTGTTCGCTATTTGTATGTCTCATAACAATAAAACGGCTCTTAGCTTGTAAATAAAGTTAGGAACCCTGTGTAAAAGAAGAGAGAGAGAGAGAGAGAGAGAGAGAGAGAGAGAGAGAGAGAGAGAGAGAGAGAGAGAGAGAGAGAGAGAGAGAGAGAGAGATGACAGAGACAGAGTAAAAAGAATAAATACTGAACGAAAGTGATATGCAAAACAATTTTTTAGTTTTGTTGAAAGTTATGAGCGTGTGCGTGCTCTTCTGTACTTCCCTCTCTGCATCACTCCATGTTTGTACTTCATTTCTTTATCTCCTTTTAGTTTCAGTGGATCGTATACTCATCTGTCACACTCTTCTCAGCTTCACACTTTCACCATTTTCTTGTTTATTTATTCTCCTTCCTTCCCTCCCTCTCTCTCTCTCTCTCTCTCTCTCTCTCTCCACTCTGCTCGCCTCTTCCCTGGAATGCAACACTTCACTAAATTTGCCACTTTCTCCGCTTCAAATACCTGACATCAGAAGAAGTGTGACCTGGACATAGAGACTAATTAAGGCAGCAAGGCACAAGAGTCTCCACGCCCAGCCACACGGCTCCCACCACATTAACAACGCCCACAAAATTATGCAAAGATGGTTGTTTTTATGTTCAAGCGACTACGAATTTTTCTGAAGAGGAAAAATATGATGGTTTTGACACATCGATGATAAATGATGTGAAAATATCGATGTGAACATCATAAGGAAATATAATATTTGCCTTTGCACAGGAAAATCTAAAACTAATCAACTCTATGCCTTTTTTTTTTTTTGACAAAACGATATACAAAACGATGGAATGGCACAAGTACACTGAAGCATATCAACAGGAAATTTATAGTTGAATGAGGGATTATCATGTTAATCATGGCTTCACACCAAGTGTTCGAATCTCTGTGGCCGGGTCACTGGCCCAAGTGAGCTTGCAAGACTGGTCGGAGAAGCAGAGACAGTGCTCATGATTTATGGCGAGCAGGCTGACGTATATGTCGACAAAAGAGGCATATATATTATAGAGATTGGAATCAGAAAAAAAGTTATACTACACTTGCATGTCCATGACAGCTATATATTAATTAATACTTCTTAGACACGACTGAGAGAAACCAATAAATTGATGTTAATGATCAGGTTAAACTCGTGCATGGAGAGAACATAAAATATGTACATTTCTAACTGCTACAGCTTCTTATCCTAGTGTTCGTTAATGCATATTAAAAGTATTTCAACAACCACACAGGTCCACCTCACAGCAATGCTTGATTGCAATTAGGTTACCAAACATAGAACAAATGTAAACTAGAGAGCGACAGCACTACCTCCACAAACCTGTTTATAAAAGAGAAGGAAGAAACTTAGATTTATTAAAAGAAAAAAATCGTATAATTAACACAAACAATTTACATACTCCTTAGTTTAATTTACATCAAAATAAGTGTCAAACCTAGCAGAATGACGAGCAAGTTAAACGAGCAACAAACGAAGAGCAAGCGAGCATGGATTATTGGCGAGTCACCAACATCAAACAAATGAAATCGATAGTTAAAATGAGTTTGTGCCAAAAGGAAATTCGTTATATTCATTAAAAATATTTAATAACATTTAGAATGTTTTCTAGCAACAGTGGCATCTTGTGCTGATTCAAGGGTGAAGAATGTAAGATAGAATACAGCACTGATGTAACGCTGCAAGAGTAAATAATAATGGTAGAATTACCGATGTGTTAGAAAAAAAAAACGCACGAATAACTAATGTGACGTTTTACTGTGACAACGTTTCGCTCTCCAGGGCTTCGTCAAGCCAATAACGGCTTGGCAAAGCCCCTGGAGAGCAAAACGTTGTCACAATGAAACGTCGTATTAGTTGCACGTGCGTCCTTTTTACCTAACAGTGCTATAAGAGCTCAGGAAATAAGTGAAGGCGCGTACTATAATTAATAATAATGAAAAACGAATGTTGTGTGTCCTAGTGCAAGAGTTAACATGTAAAACACTGATTAAGGATCCTAATGATCTTTCCAAATTATACACAGCCTACTGCAGGCTTAAGAGAGTATTTTACTTAATGGCACAGTGGTTAGCCTATGGTCCTGGGAACACTATAGTTAAGAATTTAAATCATTCAGCTATTAACAATAATATGAAAATAAATTTAATAAATAGTGATAACACTAGCAGCCTCGTAATTAATTGAGGTTCCACTTGCTAGACGAATCTTTACTATAAATAGGAGGATCAAGGCTGCCAAGAGCAGCGTCTTTAAAGAATATCCAGTTTGTTTACTCATTTTTCGGATATTTCTTCATCCATCTTCATAATCTAAACTGTATTATAATTAATCCAATGCTATTTTAAAATCTTATAAGATCGTACTTGTTAATATAATTTTTACCTGTTTTTACCTGAATTAACACATACGAAGGGAAGTTAAAAAATTTTAGAACAAAGTTAGGCAGTTAGAAAAGTTATAGAAAGCAATAATGCCATGAAAATTACCAGATAATGACAAAATAAGCAAAATACAAAATATATTGACTAATAACGCAATTATATTTAACCAACTTTCGTAAAGACTTAACACTGTCCATGAAGATTAAATAAAGCTGAAACAAATTTTGAAACTTTATTAAATCCCGAGAAAAACTGAGATTACAATTTAGTTCACATTCTAAAGATGGATGTAGCACACGAAACGTTTATAAATAAACTAGACATCTTGTCAGACTGCTGTTCTTGTTGTCCTTGTCCTGTGTGTGTGCATGTGTGTGTGTGTGTACACACGTGCGTTTGCTTAAGGTAACGTTTATGAAAGGATTCAGGGAAACCGGTTAACCGAACTTGAGTCCTGTAGGAGTAAGGAACACTGTTTACACTCTAAAGGAGAGAGAGTGAAAGAGGGATGTTGCGGTTCAGGTGGTCATTTGAATTTTTTAATTGGGATGTCTGCACAGGACAGCTATTGAATGGATGATGCTTTTTTTGGGGGGTGACCCTACCTTGGTCAGCAAAGAATATATACACCGAGAGGTGTATGTCTTAAAGCATATATATACACCGTGAGATGTGTGTCTTTCCGTGTATATATACTGAAAGTTTACTTCAATCTCTATTTTAGTGATTAAAATATTCTTGACTTGTGGTTAACAGGTTACGTACAAGATTAATAACATTTATGTAGTCGATAGGCTTTAAACCCAAATAACTATGGCGGGAGCTGGAAGATGTGTTTAAAAAACATCAAAATATGAAAGTTATAAAATACGGACAGTTTGATGAATGAGTCAGATGTGCAACACCTGGATATCTTTACCGGAGAAAGGTTTGTGCAGGCTTTATCAGAGGCAAGAGGACAGTGACTTACTTATTAAAGCCTGAAGAGAGGTGCAGCAGCTGAAGGCATCATCACATCTGGGCAGGGGGCTACACTTCTATGGGATTGATAAAGCCTGTTGCATAAGTGAAACTTTTCCCCAATAAAGATACGCAGCTGATGCACATGTGTCCTGTTAATCAACTTGTCAGAATTATATACTTTTGATTCAGTGATAGCTGTGCGACAAAGTAACACCGTGGACTCTATGTATAAAGGACGAGTTGTGAGAGTTGCTCTTTGCCGACGACACTGTTCTTTTGGAAGATTCTGAAGAGGTGCTGCGAAGGTTGGTGAAGGAATTTGGGAAAGTATGTAAAAGAAGGGAATTTACAATCTTATGAAAAAGCAAGATGATGAAAGCAATAACAAAATCTAGGCAATAAAGGACTGGATAACAGATAAGAAAGAGAGAATACAGAGGTAGAAAATGTGTCCAGATATTTTGGAAAGAGAGGATGAATTAATATAGGTTGAGTGTTATGTTAGTATCCCTTATTTCTTTAACAGTAAGGTTCTCACTACATGTTCTAGTGTAGGGTAGCTTTTTACTTAATGGTCTTATCTGTCTAGGGGTAATACTTACATCATGGCTGATCATCCTGAGTGTCTCTGATATCCTTTCACCAGCCCTCTTCACAGATTATGTAAACTACTACTATAAAAATATAACTGTAGATAGGTACAGAATATACAATTACAGCCTCAAAACAAAAATCCACACACTCCTTAGCTGTTCTCCCACATGGTGCATCTCAGCAACTTTGCCCTTCTCTCTTCATGACTAATCTCTGAGCTAACCAGTGTTTTGACACACTTTAGTCACCCTGAGTATGGTGGCCACAACTTAAGTTATAAAAACTCACGCCTGGAGCACACATAATGCCCAAAAGAAATAGAAGAAGGACCCAGAGGTCCTGCCAGCTTGGAGTCCACAAACAGAGAGAGAGAGAGAGAGAGAGAGAGAGAGAGAGAGACAGAGAGGGAGGAGCCTAGCTAAGCTCCTCCCATACCAAGAAAAGACTGTTGCGAAACACAATTCTCCAGTTACCACACTTCTACCACACCTTAATTTTACTTTTAGAAAAAAAAATTACAACTTTATAAACTACTTATTTAAATTGTGTGTTTGTGTGTCTATAGTATAACCTATTATATTGAGAAAAATAGGCTTGACCCAGCTGCCTCTCAGTCATAAGAGTGATCTGCCCTTATGACATTTAGAGCTAAGTCCCCATCAATTCAATATAATTAGGTATTCCAGAGTAACTGTTACTTATAAATACATGTTGGGTTCCATAGCCCCATAACATTTAGTAACAGTATATATAAATCTTAGGTGGGGAGGGAATGGAGTAGTAAGGGGATTCCCAAGAAGGGAGGGATGGATGGATGGAGTAATGTAACAATCGAGTAACAGGGGCTTAAATATCCAACAGGCTTGTGTGAGGGAGTTAAATAGGAGTGAAGGCAAATGGGTTTTATGACCTAATGTGCTTTTGGGGTGTGAGCTAGGTAACATTTATTAGGGAATTCAGGGAAACTGGCCAGTCGGATTTGAGTCATGGAGGTGGGAAATACAGTGCCTGCACCCTAAAGGAAAAGTGAAAATGTTGCAGTTCAGAGAGCCATCTGAACTTTGATGTCGACACACACTTGGCAAGGCAGCGGTTGAATGAATGACGATGAATGCATTTCCTCTATTTTTTGTCACCCTACCTCAGTGGAAGATGGCCTAGTGTGTGTATATATATATATATATATATATATATATATATATATATATATATATATATATATATATATATATATATAACTCAGGACAGATAAGGCTCCCTCAAATACATAAAATGCTATATACATGGAAGTGGTCCATCATGTGCCACCGTGAGGTGGTGTTGGCTCGGGAGGAGTAATTAGTGAGCACGACTAAGATGTCAGTGTGTGTTTGGCACGGTGCTGCTGCTGCTGCTGCTGCTGCGGTGTCTTGCCTTGCAACGCTCACTACAATCTGTCTTCCAAACAGGACATTCGCTATCGCACTCATTGCAATCCATCAATATCTGCATTATTTTAACAGAGGCTAAAAATAAATATTTTTTCGGTCTAACGTAAATTAACAAACTTACTGTAATAAATTTAACCATCAATAAAAAAATAATCGGGCGGCTTAAGTTCAGCAAGAGTGGGAGACATCTTCCCCACTTAAATAATCGGTAACTACACGTTGTCTGGTCTAAGCTGGGGGACGGGATACTCACACCATTCTCTAATTGAAACCCATTCCCACCCTTCCTCCCGACCACGTCTTTCCCATTCTCCCTCCCTCCTTCCCCCTCTCTCTCTGTCTCTCTCTTTAACTTCTTCTATTAACGTTTTCAAGGTACATTATTTCGCCACTAAAAGATATTCAGCACCTGAACAAAATACAATAATGTTTTTAACATTTATTTTGTTTATGAATCTGTCTATAAAGATTTTTGGCTCATAAAACTACTGAAACAAAAAACGCCTGTCAAGATAAATTCCCCATAGCTATTTTTAGTAATGCATCCCTTCAGAATTTCTCCTGATTTCCATCACTTCATTTGTCTTTACATTCCTCTTAGTCAAAAATAAATTGAAGAGCAATTATTCCGGTGTGTGTACATGTGACACTTAGTGACATATTTACCTGGGAAAAGTCAGTGATGAAGATATTATGTGTGGACTAGGGAGGACCAGTGTTTCCTGGGGTGAACCTGAGAGTCACACACCCGGTCAGTCACCTGTGGGGCACCTGGCTCTCTTTGTTGGTACATCTCTCAAGATTCGACACACTGTGATGAATCATCACAATGTTTTACAAAATTTGCGCCTAGGACAGTGTGTGTGCTGCAGTGTGTGTGCTCTCACTGAAAACAGTATATATTAATGAATGAAAAGATTTATAAACAATTCAGGGAAAGGGTGGGGCTTGAACCTACGGCTGGTGAGTCCTAAAGCTCACAGACCAGTGCCTCACCACTCAGCCAGCTGGCTCTTATAAGATTCATCCAACTATGAATATTTATATACACCATAGGAAGGTTAGCATGGGCCCCACTGTGACTTGAGACAGGTAACTCTCCCGCCATAATTCCCACCCCACTCACCTGGGGTAAGTAACTCTCTCACTGTCACTGCCACCCCACTCATCGGAGGTAGGTAACTCACCGGTATCACTGCCATCCGCTGTCCACATTTTCACACCGTCGAGGTGACCTGTGCATTTTTCTAACGCTTCTGAATTGGTTGAAGGCGGCGTGATATTGGATTAACGGGCTACATAATGCAGCGGCGGGATGCTCTGAGATTTTAACTCATATGACACTTAAAAGGTCATTCAACTTAGAGACAGGAGTAGTCAGGGACTCGCCCTTTCATGTTTCTAAGCTTTTTATCATGTCTTAAATATTTTATATAATTTTTCAAAATTAGGTATATATATATATATATATATATATATATATATATATATATATATATATATATATATATATATATATATATATATATATATATATATATATATATATAATCTCGTGCCGAATGAGTAAAACTGGTCAATTAGCAAGAACTCATTTTTAATAAAGTCCTTTCTAAAATTTTCTCTTATACGTTTAAAGATATTTATTTTATATTTATGTTAATGTAAAAATTAATAATTTTGAACCGAAAGAAAACTTACCTAAACTTATTATAACAAGCGCAATTTAATTTAGCCTAATCCAGCTAAACATATTTTAGATGAGTTTACAATAATTTAATAATGAAAAACTCAGTGAAATATATTTTTTACGTTAAGTCCAGAATGATTGTTGCCAAATAATTGCATATAAAATTTTGGCTTGTCTTATTCGGCAAGAAGAGCGTTGCTATTTAAGCCAAAATCGCAAGTTTTACCTATTCGGCACGACATTATATATATATATATATATATATATATATATATATATATATATATATATATATATATATATATATATATATATATATGTCCACTTCCATTGCAATTGTCTGTCTGAACCTTCGCGTGGGATAGGTTAATATGGCTTCGAGGAGAAATCTCGATATTTCTCCTTGTATTTGTTTAAATATTTTCTTACCAACCCATCTTATAAACATACTTAATACTCGTACGAATATAATTTTTAAGGTAATGTGGTACAAAATGTTCGAAAAGGTATATCTCAAACATGTATATCCGTATTTGTCAGCAATTACATTTCGAATACTTCTTACAGCTCTTCTGAGTTGGGCTGCGTATCCAAAATACGAGAGGTATTTATCCTCTGAACTACAGCACTGAAACGCTGGAACAGAAAACTAACTTTTCTGGAACTCTCAGTTTTTTCACGAGTCTTTTGACTAACTCCTACAATAACTTTTATGTGAACGTTCCCCATGAGAAGGAGGTACCCGAACCTATGGGAATGAATGTGTATTTATGAATAAGTCCACTGTATACTGTAGAAATGTGAGATTTTCTGAAGATGTACCATCTACGTTTTATGCTAGAGAGAGATGTCAGTCGATGTGGATGCGCATTTACAGTCCATCGCCATCTACTTGCCACCTGTCCATGGATTCAGCCAAGTACATCCAGGTGGATGTACTTGGCTGCCATCACGTGTGCATAATCAGGGCATCTAACTTATTGTAGAATATCAGGTTGTTGCAAGGCTTTTCTTGATGCCTTGTAGCTTCTCCCTCCAATTTACAGCAACAGGACAATTTTCTGCCGATACACTGCTGCAGATACACCTGTGTTTGGTGAAGATACCAGACGACAGGGCAAAAACATCTGTACGAATAGTTTCAGGGTCTAGACGTGTGCCTAGAGAAAAATTGGGGACGGCCAGCAAAAAATGCCTCGCATGAAGAACTTTCACTGTCAGGAGGCGAACCATGCCCTTACCAGACACATTTTCAAGCATTGTTTAAACTATGTTCTCCACTGTGGTCCTATCCCAATACGATACTTTGTAACGATGGAAAATTAATCTGGTTGTGAAGCCTTTTAGGTTTGGGCTATGTATGTCTTAATCTGCTGCTTTAAGAAATTGGAAAATTAGTTTCCATGTGATAACATGTGAATGCCTCTCCTGGTAATGGATGAAATCTTCAACCTTAATATTCAACTGCCTTAGAAACTTGTGCCTCACTCTGCTCTGTTCCTGTCGCGTGTATCGGGGGTCAGAGCACTGTATGAAATACCGGGTTCCTTTCTCGAATTGCGCAGCGATCGAAACATTTAGTTTTTGCAGAAAGTGTTCAGATGAACGCATTTTTTTTTAATCTGAACCCTGTGTATGTACAGGAGAAATTATAAGTCGCCGGAGAGGTTCATGCACTATCATAATCGTACTCATTCTTATCATGATTATAATTACGAATGCTAATCATGATTATAATTATCCGCTATCCTTGACCACTTGTCCGGTGAAGCCATCAGAGATGACCTCATCTTGAGATATCTTCGACGGAACTTCTAAGAAAGCCATTTACAAGCGCCGAGATCATCTTCAGATAGTGTCTGCAAGTGTTAGCGCGGCCTTGAGAAGGGGCACAGGTTAAAGGCTTCTCACCGCTCCTTAAAGTCTAGGAAATTCTCAGACAATCCGTGTATGAAGTTTTCAATAAGTTTGTAGATGCAAGATATAGTGAAGAAAGAGATTTAGTAAAGTGAAGACGATGATGATACGTTAATAATAATGATAATAATTGATTCTCAAGTTCGTGCATTTGTGTATTTATCTAGCCGTGTTTTCTGGGATCAATTAAAGGCTCATTTTACTAGTTCCTGGCCTCCATAGCCCGATCATATCTACATCATAATTTACACCTACAAAATCCTAGGAGGACGAGTCCCAAATCTGTGCAAATATTGGACGCTCATCTTAGACTCGCTATAATCAACATTGATATTGATAAGGACACTGGTATAAGAAAAGTCTCGTCCGCAGACTTCCCATTAGTAAAGTATAAAATTAGCACTAATTTGAAAAAATGTCTCATATTCATTTTTATTTTTTTCTTTGTATTCATTCTCTTTGGCTTTTACATGTTTTTCTTGGAGATCAGAAGAATACGTTTAAATATTCACCTGCTCACAGTATAAAGCTTGTAAGCTTCTCAATGCTCTATTCCAGCGCTATTATACCTATAAAGAGAGCTTTAGTGCCAAAGCTTCCAGTCCTTATATTATATTAATATTAACATACAATTACCTTCACATATGTTAGTACTGCAGGTCTTAACGATCTGTTTTACATAAAAGATATAATTACCGCATGTAGCTCGCCAAGTATAAATGTTCTGTCATGTGGCTTAAGATACCATTGAACAATCTTGTCCTAAATTAATATTTGTTCAGGCTTATTCAAGTAACTCATAGATTACTCATGCATATGTTGCTGTATTTATACGATTATATGCACTTCTATATCACTCCCTGATCTTTCGCCTTGGACGTTGCCTGCAGCATCTTTCCATCAAGATTGCTTTCCTTGTTTACTGTCCATACTCCCTCTCCTATATTGATCACGTTGCACTTATTAGGAATAAGTCCAAGTAGCCGCCGCCATTATTTTACAGCCTGTTTAATAAGTGTTGTCTCCGGTGTTCTCATTA
Organism: Cherax quadricarinatus; assembly: GCF_038502225.1. Classification (NCBI taxonomy): domain Eukaryota; kingdom Metazoa; phylum Arthropoda; class Malacostraca; order Decapoda; family Parastacidae; genus Cherax; species Cherax quadricarinatus. The sequence goes on from NC_091296.1 coordinate 25,089,688, forward strand.
ATTTTACATGAATACCACTAATACATTTGACTCAGTTCCTCTGGCAAGTTATTTAAGGATATCAGAAACACCATGGGCCAAGGACTTCTCCCGTATCCCTGTATCCACTTGAGCATTTTTTCCTGCTACTCGTGCCTACTTTTACAGTGTGTGAAAGTCTTCTGCGTGATACTGTGAAATGTTTTCTTACAGTCAAGGAAGATACAGAAAATCAAGCCTTCTCTTTTCTGCTCTATTTCTACCATTTTGTCGTAAACTACTGGCTTCTTATGAATCAGTCTTATGTGATTCACATTTGGCACGATAAGTGAGGTCGTAGTTTCCCATATCCTTGGGTGTGTAGTGTATGTATGGGGTGGTTGTGTTAGGCTTGTGGGGCGATTATGTTGGGTTTGTTTGTTATTGTTTATATGTGTAGGGAATGTCATGAGAGGTTGTGGGTTTGTGGATGTTTGTGCCCATCTGTTTTTTCTTGCCTTTTAACTGGCCGTTTGCTGGGTTTGTTGTCTTCTAGCCTCATTGACCCAATCATACTTATTCTTCAAGCTGTTTGATGATTATAGTCACGATCTCATCGTCCAGATCAATCCACTTCCTGACCACCTTGAAGCTGAACTATTTCCTGACATCCATTAAACAATCTATGCCTTTTGCTTGAAACTGTGCCATCGTGTACCCGTTTCTGCTCTTCTCGAATAGGCAATCTCTATTTACCTCTCAAGGTCTTATGAGTGTTCTTTTTACGTTTTGTCTTTCCTTATTTATCTTCTAACGTCGCCAGGTTCAATTCCTTATAGTTCGGTAGCCTTAAACCCAGGACTAATTTCTTTGCAAACCTCTGCGCTTTCCTTGCTAGTACTGCATATTCCAAGATGATACAGACATATATCGCATATAGTGTCATGAATGACACTGAGATTCTTCTTGAATGCTACTCTTAGGTTGGACGAATTCTCATTCTTCCTAGAGTGAGATTTTGCGTCCTTTGTCCTCCAAGTACGTGCGTGCGTGTGAAGATTTTCAATTTATAGTTACTATATGTGGTTACAGGAAAAAAGAGTTCTTCGGTGCCCAGTCTATCTTTTCTTTTTAATTTTTTACAGTTGATACACTCAAACACTGTACTACTGGAGCGCATTACTCTTTGTAGAGTAATACACCCTGAAAGCATTTATGCACTGTTTCTTTCATAACCTTAGACAATGACCTTGTGATTCCTTTCGCTAATTCCACGGGAACTTTTGCAGTTTTTTCATATTTTTTCAAGAATGTACAGGTGATAATTCTCTTCTTTCCCGCTGGTTCAATAGTGGTTTTTCGTAGCTTAATTTTTGAGTTCTGTAATTATTAATTCCATGTCTCTAAACTTCTGCAAATAATCTCTAACACATTCTTATCCACATATTTTAAAAAAATTCTAGAAGTTGCTAATGACGCATATGAAAAATGCATTACTGATTTGGTGATCGCATTAATCACCTATAGATCCTCGTAACATTTTCTTGAAATAATTAAATTACATATAATTTGCATGGAGTCTACTTTAACTTTTTTTTATCATAGCACTGCACTTTTCCACACTGAAATAATCAATTAATTGAATCAACTGCTCGTCTAAACCTTTCTATTGTTTCTCTTTAGATTCAGTTATCATCAACATATACAAATATATACTTATTAACTTCTGTACATTAGCTAAAAACAGCAAGAGCAAGAAGCAGCGGAGCAAGAACTGATCCGTACGGCACTCTGCTGGTGACTCAGCTTCGTCGGATTTTTTTTTCTTCTCCTTACTGTATTCATCTTTTCTTGTAAAAGAAAAAATAATCTCTTAGTTTCCTTGATATTTTCTTCCTATATTTGGCAATTCGAAACCAATCTATTCTGTTAAACTTCTTCAAGTTAATTAAGGATTTAAATAAACAATCGGTTCGTACATCTGATTTTTAGATTTTACTGCGAATGTCATTACAATAGGCTACACACAAGAACTTGCTGAACTTAAAAACAAACTGTTAGTGAAGTAACATTTCCATGTAGTCAATCCAGCTTCTAAAATACTAATAATTTGCCCTCCGCACTACAAAAGTTTGTGCGACTGGTTTGTAATATAGGGAAAGCTCAATCACATTTGTAGAATTTTGGCACAACATTCGCCATTTTAAATTTATCTGACAATTTTCCCTATTTCAGAACTCAAAACGATAACCTGGAACTTATAATGTATTTACATCAATGTATATTCTTCACATCTTGACTTCCTCTTGCTATTCTAATGGCATCCATTGGAGTTACCATTTACGAAACTAAGACCCCATCATGAGAATCCATCTACTCAATAAATGCACTCTGATTCTTTATACTGAACGGCTCGCACATTTCCTCTCCAGAATCAATTATTGTCATCATACGTTCTTCTTTGTACTTTTTCTTTCACATAAATTTAGAAGAGCTCTGATTCCGCTTTACTCTTATGCACAATTTGCATTTGGAAATCTCTCTCTCTTCCCATCCGCTTATCGCAGTGCCCTCGATTGTAGCAATCGTAAATCAATTAATGATGTGGATTGGATCTCTTCCTATTCTTGTTGCATGTTTTATGTAGTCTTGTCATTGTAGGTCACCATGTGTTGCTCATACATTTTTATTCTTTTATTATTTTTGTTGATATTTGGATAGTCTTCTTTATACCCATATTACATTCAGTGCTAAACCTTTCATATTTATTTATAATAAATCCTGTACAATTTATTTATAAAACACTGTTTTACGTAAACTTTTGTTATTGCTGGTACATCATAAGCCAGTTTTTTTAATACTAAAATATTGTTTTACCTGAACATTTGGTGTTTCTAATACATCATTAGCCAGTTTTTTATATATTAGAACCAATACACATAGTAAAGAAAGCATATATTCTTCCCTCATTCTAATTCCTTTTTGAAAAAAAATACTGGATCATTAATGTTTTGCTGTTACATGTGTTGGTAACCTTTAATTCTTCTTTAAAAAATATTTTGAGATTCGACTGAGATTTTGTTTAATGTGTCTTTTAAACGGAGGATTTTGTTGTTACTGCTTATTTTACCAATAATTGCATGCTTTCTCGGGTTGAAACCTATTCCTTTTTTAAATGTTTTTAAACTTTTTGCGACTTTTTTTTATACTTCACCTCCTATTTACTGCTGCTGTCTCTCGGCATGTTATTTTTCTGTGCTAATTTCTTATTTAACATTTCTCGACTTGTTAAAGCTACCAAAATCTTTGCCTTGTAGAGTATCTGTTAACTCGTAGACTAGCACTCGGTAAACATATAGAATATGTTGTAAACTCGTACAATACCAACCTGGTAACTTGTAAACTTTGAAACTTATTTTTATATTAGTCTCAGAATAATAAATATGATGAAGCCTGGTAACAGACCGGGCCGCGGGGGCGTTGACCCCTGAAACCCTCTCCAGGTATTCTTGCCGAATAAGCCAAGCGAAAATTTGTGTGTTATTTGCCTTTGTATTATTTGCTTATTCCTGTCGACTTACCACCTACAACTATAAATTATAATGATAATGAATATTGTTATGAATGCTTTAATTTCTGTCATCATCATTCTGAAGTATTTTCTGTTTCAACTCCCAATATTAATATTATCAGTGGAATCATTATAAATCTCGTTATTATTAAAGTTATATTATTTGCATTGGTATTACATTAAAATTATTTTATTTAAAGCATAAAGTAAGATTAACACCAGCATAAAGTCTATACATTCAGATGAATAATCTAGTGACTAGACGTAGGCTGAAGCAAACAAATATTAAGAGAGTATTTGTGACTTAAATACCCATAAAATGTACTGCACACTTTGCGCGCGCGCGCGCGCGTGTGTGTGTGTGTGTGTGTGTGTGTGTGTGTGTGTGTGTGTGTATACTCACCTAGTTGAGGTTGCAGGGGTCGAGTCCAAGCTCCTGGCCCCGCCTCTTCACTGAACGCTACTAGGTCTTCTCTCTCCCTGCTCCATGAGCTTTATCATACCTCGTTTTAAAGCTATGTATGGTTCCTGCCTTCACTACATCGCTCGCCAGACTGTTCCACTTCTTGACCACTCTATGACTGAAGAAATGCTTCCTAACATTAATGTGGCTCATCTGAGTCTAACTTCCAAAAGTCACCCCTTGTTTCTGTGTCCCCTCTCTGGAACATCATGTCTCTGTCCACCTTGTCTATTTCAAGCAGTATTTTGTATGTCGTTATTATGTCTCTCCCCTCCCTCCTGTCCTCCAGTGTCGTCAGGCCGATTTCCCTCAACATTTCTTCATAGGATATTCCCCTTAGCTCTGGAACTAACCTTGTCGCAAACCTTTGCATTTTCTCTAATTTCTTAACGTGCTTGACCCGGTGCGGGTTCCAAACTGGTGCTGCATACTCTAGTATGGGCCTGATGTACACGGTGTACAGTGTTTTGAAAGATTCCTTACTTAAGTATCGGAATGCTAATCTCAGGTTTGCCAGGCGCCCATATGCTGCAACAGTTATCTGGCTGATGTGTGCTTCCGGAGACGTGTTCAGTGTTATACTCACGCGAAGATCTTTCTCCTTGAGCGAGATTTGCAGTCGTTAGCCACTTAGCCTGTACTCTGTTTGCGGTCTTCTTTGCCCTTCTCCGATCTTCATGACTTTGCATTTGGCAGGGTTGAATTCGAGAAGCCAGTTGCTCTACCACGTGTCCAGCCTGTCCAGGTCTCTTTGAAGTCCTGCCAGATCCTCATCTGATTTAATTCTCCTCTTTAACTTCACATCATCTGCGAACAGGGACACCTCTGAGTCTATCCCTTCCATCATGTCATTCACATATACCAAAAATAGCACTGGTCCTAGGACTGACCCCTGTGGGACCCCGCTCGTCACAGGTGCCCACTGTGATATCTCATCACGTACCATGACTCGTTGCTGCCTTCCCTGTCAGGTATTCTCTGATCCACAGAAGTGCCCTTCCAGTTATGCGCGCCTGATCCTCTAGTTTCCACACTAATATCTTGTGAGGCAGTGTCGAAGGCCTTCTTGCAGTCCAAGAAGATGCAATCAACCCACCCCTCTCTCTCGTCTCTTACTTCTGTTACTTTATCATAAAACTCCAGGTTTGTGACACAGGATTTGCCTTCCATGAAACCGTGCTGGTTGTCATACTTTTGTTCCGTTCCAGGTGCTCTACCACTCTCCTCCTGATAATCTTCTCCATGACTTTGCATACTATACACGTCAATGACACTGGTCTGTAGTTTAGCGTCTCTTTTCTCTCTCCTTTTCTAAAAATGGGAACTACATTTGCCGCCTTCCATACCTCAGGTAGTTGCCCAGTTTCAAGGGACGTGTTGAGGATTGTGGTTATTGGGACACACAGCATTTCTGCTCCCCCTCTAAGGACCCACGGGGAGATGTCCGGTCCCATTGCCTTTGAGGTATCAAGGTCACTTAACAGCCTCTTCACCTCCTCCTCAG
>NC_091296.1:25100183-25112683 GCF_038502225.1 Cherax quadricarinatus
TTCCGCACTGACAATACTAACCGAAGCAAAGGGTTGCAGAATGTGCTGGGGGCAATGCCTCTTGCTACCCGGTAGGGTTGGGCAGTGCGTCGCCAACAGCTCCAGCGCCCAAGGGGGCGACACCGTGTAGTTCGCTGCTGACCTGTCACAGCCCCCTGCCTCGAGCAATGGCATGAGCAAGAGCTTCACTGTGGTATCTGCAACTGACCACATCCATCGGCGGCCAGGGATGCATTGTTATTCATGTCCCTGGTGGACCCTTATATCCCTCATCAGTTTGTCATCCTCTAGGAGTCGGAGGTACTTTGCTATCCTCTTGGCAGCTACAAGTTGGATGCTCTCCTCAAGGGGCTGCAACTGCGCCTAGAAATTCAGAGTCACTGCATTAGCTCACCTAGGCGCCCCTAGCATTGTCCATACAGCTGTGTTCTGGACTACACAGAGACGATGTTTGTGGGCCTGGTGTGAACCAGAGCAAGTGCTCCGTAGTCGATGAGCGAGCGTATGGCCTGTATGTAGAACAACCTCATGACCTCAAGGCTGGCCCCGACCCTAGGGTTGGCCATGTCACTCATTGCCTTGATCCTGTGCAGAGCCCTCTCTTTGATGTGGCTTACATGTTTGTGGAAGATGAGGCGCTGAGGCGCCTGTCGATGTAGATGCCAAGGTACCTATAGCTGTGAACCCATTACCCCTCAAGGAAGGTTCCTTGATGTTGGTGAGGGGCTCTTGATTTAGGGAATTGGATCTGTGCTCCAGTTCCCCAAATTAAGCCTGGATGCCTTCCACATCCCCCCCCTAGGCGCTGTGTAATCCTCCGGGTTTAGCGCTTCCCCTTGATTATAATATAAAAATAATAATGTGAACCCATTCCAGGTCGATGCCCAGGATCCTCAGCCTCTGATTGGGGTTCCTGGTGCGAAGGATCATGGCTTTGGATTTCGCTGCAGATACCTTGAGCCCCAGGTGACGGCAAGTGGAAGCCTTCCAAGGATAGATGGTGAGCCCATCAGGGCGGTTTGCTGGGTTGTGGGTATTGTTGGCTCTTAGTGATCGGGGCTTCCTCTCGGCTGGGCATCCAGTTGTAGCAAGGGTTCTCTCTATGATGTCGTTGACCTCATTGTGTCTTGCATTCCAGCCCTTGGTTTTGGAACAGTTAAGACCGTTTAGACCATATTGGTCGGCTTGAGCATCACTGCAAATACACGTATATTCTTTACGCAAGCGCGCGCGTCAAGCAATGCAAAAAGTGGCACGCACTCACGCACGCACACACACACACACACACACACACACACAGAATTGGAAGTTGAAGACACAAATGAGTCAGAGAGATAGTAGGAAGTATTTCTTCAGTCATAGAGTTGTAAGGCAGTGGAATAGCCTAGAAAATGACGTAGTGGAGGCAGGAACCATACACAGTTTTAAGACGAGGTTTGATAAAGCTCATGGAGCGGGGAGAGAGAGGGCCTAGTAGCAACCGGTGAAGAGGCGGGGCCAGGAGCTAGGACTCGACCCCTGCAACCACAAATAGGTGAGTACAAATAGGTGAGTACACACACACACAAAGAAAAGTGTCCACTGGAATCCGGGATAGCTTAGTGAGAAAGAATAGCAAATTTGTAAGCATTCACCCATTGTTGTCATTGTTGGAAGCAGCAAAGTAAACACATTATTTAACATAGACAGGCAAGATGGACTGTTACGGTGATTCTTTAATTTTGTTTTTTTGTGGCTCAGAAATCTACCACTACCTCTTACGATAGTGAATAAATTCACGTGATGGCTTCGGTCCTGTGGCTAAAATCTCTAGCGAGCGGATCATACTCTGATTTGCACCAGAAGACATTATCCCCTTATCTCCTGACAAACACAACACTATCATCGCTCAATTATTACCAGATATCGCATTTTACACAAATGTTTAGTAACTTAATGGTAGAGTCAGATGTCGCCCATATCACAGTGGCCACTACAGCAGCCTCCTCCGCCCTTACCACCACTAGACACTCCATCACTGTCACAATATTCCGGTTACTTTCTTAACTATCAACGTCACATTAGTCTATCCCCTGTACTGGCATCAGATTATTGATTTACCTCACAACCTCCATCACAGTGTCATTTAGTTTCTCCATTCTTTTTTTTCTTCAGCAGGATTCAATTTCCTGAAGAAATATTGCCAAAAGAACCTTATCCTTTATAATTTGTTTAAATCATTCAGAATTATTTTAAACACTTGACGTGCAATTTGATGCCCCCACGAAGTTGTATTTTACCTTTACTGATAATTATAATAATAGTTATCGTCACTATTAATACCTGTATCCCTACAAGGGCACACTGACGTTATTCTGCCTCAGATTCATAATTTGTTTCATCAGAGCTATAAAATGTCTTTTACCCAAATATTAAGTCAATTACCAATTCCGGTGCCTTATTCCATAGGTAAGCATATGTTGAAATCACCATTATTAGATACATATCAATACACAGGTATTTTGCACCCAACACTTGATTACTCCCAGTAAGCTCTGGATTTTCTTATTCAGGTTATTAGATTCCAGCACAACTTTTAGCCTGGACGCGACTTAAGAGTCGTTAGGTAAGACACATATGCAACAGTCAGGTATCTTTATTTCGAAACGTTTCGCCTACACAGGCTTCTTCAGTCGAGTACAGAAAAGTTGGTAGAAGCAGAAGAGATGTGAAGACGATGTACTCAGTCCATCACCCTCGAAGATCTAGTTTTGAGGTGGTCAGTCCCTCAGCCTGGAGAAGATTCGACTGACAAGCAGGTTCCTGTTGTAACTGCTAGGTTTGCAGGCCAACAGGGGTATACGGATTCCTGATCATATATTTCTCAGTGCTTAAGGAGTCGAACCCGGAGAAACACGTGGACAAATTTCCATACATCCTCCTTTCCCCTGATTATAAGATGGTGGAGCTATAACTTTGTCCTCGCATTGAAACACGATGGTTTTATAATCACCGGAACACACAATTCACACAAGTCGCACAGTTTTCATAACCTCCTCTAGATTATCCTATTAAAAATCATTACATATCATCTCACTAGCCCAGGGAAGGCTGCCGTTACCACTGCGTCCAAGTACCATCATTTACCCTTATCAAAACCTGCAAGTACCCACACCACACACCACACATACACACACTACTATTACTACAATCTGTACGTACCACTACCACACACGGTAATACTACTACTACTAGCTATTTCCACTAACTTTCAGCATCACTACTACATTTCTGCTAAATTTCTGCCATTACAGTTATTTTTCACCCTCTAACGATTTCGTAACCAGTTTTATCCTACGACTAGCTCTCTCTCCTTCGACGACCTACCCCAAGCTTTATACATGATGATCACCGCCATTCCATGGCTACCATTCTCAACAGCACGACCTCCATGACCACCTTCAATATAACTGAAAGCCTCTACTGTCACCTACTTTTACCATCACCACGATTGCCACGATCACCACCTCTGCTATCTCCACGGCCTTCACCATTACTACGGCCACCTCTCTCATCCCCACAATGAACACAAGCAACAACCCCACTCCTACCCTGAGTCCCATTCCTCCATCTCCACGACCACCAGCTTTCCGACCATCCCCACGACTTCTACCACCCCTCATGACCATCTCCACCATCCCAACGACCACTATCACCATTCCATGACCACCTCTACCCCCCACGATAACTACCAACATCCCCACGATTAACATCACCATTCCTTCACGACTACCTCTCTACCCCAAAGACAACCATAACCATTCCAAGACCACTTCCTTCGCCACCATCACCACCATCCCCATGCTCACTCCACCATCCCCACGACCCCTTCAGTCATCCCCGCCACCTTCACCACTATAAGATAATTACTACAATCCCCACGACGATCTCCACCCCATCACTATTACTACTTCACAACCACCTCTACCATTCCATATCTGCCACCAGCCTCACGACCATCACTGTCATCACCATGATCACCATCCCCACCAAGACCAAAGCAACCTCTCACCATACCCCCACCACCACCCTACCTTCAATACCTTTACTCAAGATCAATCTCTCTCACAATAATCATTACAATCTTGTCACTGTCACTACCACCTTCATCAAAACAGGCACCACCACTTTCACCATTATTACTACCTCTATCACAATCACCACCACCATCACCACTCTTCATCCCCACCATCTTCACTACAGACACCATATACAAATAACCCGCACATAGAAGAGAGGAGCTTACGACGACGTTTCGGTCCGACTTGGACCATTTACGAAGTCACACTAACGAAAAGGAGAGCAGGATGGGCATATATAGGTACCACCTCGTGCCTATATATACCCATTCTGCTCTCCTTTTCGTTAGTGTGACTTTGTAAATGATCCAAGTCGGACCGAAATGTCGTCGTAAGCTCCTCTCTTCTATGTGCGGGTTATTTGTGTATCGTTCCAGTCACGGTATTGTGCTTTTTTTGTTATTTACAGACACCAGCTTCACCACTGCCACTTACACTAATAATGAACAACGGCAACGGCCACCACAGCCGTTTACGAGCCCGACGCCCACCACAACGACGCTACCACCTTCACTGCAATCGCTACCACCTTCACCAACGTCATCACTGTCACCACCTCACTACCACAACGTCACCATCTTCGCTAACACCACCAAACAACGTTGACCACCACAACTACAGGTCGTGGTGGGCTGTGAGCCCTGGACCAGCTCGACACCCACCACTTATTATGGTAGGAATGATCAAACGCAACACCACCGGAACAGACAGCAATCGTGTTCACGCCATCACGGACAGCCCATGCCCCACCAGAACAACCATCAATAACCATTAACTACAGCAAACGTACGTGTCAGGGGGACCTTTGAGATCATGAAAAGAACACTAAATCAGCTGAAATCTCAAGACTCCAGGGCTATCATACAATGAGCTTTTTATGTACAAGAAAAAATACAAGAGAGAAATATCTTTCATTGCTTTTAAAATTAGGAAAAACAATGTGGCCACCAATGCGACTGAGCCCACAGCAAGAACCTCAATTATCTGTAAGGAAAAGCATATCATAGTAGTACAATAACGGAATAAATCAGATGTAACATACACACAGACAAAAAAAAATGTTATAAGACACTATAAGTCTACTTTAATTTGCCAATAACATCAGGAACTTCTGCCCAAGGTATGAAACTAAGGAAAAAATGCAACATACACCAACGAGTCCAGGGGAGGTAATCCAGAAGCTGTAGCTGTGGCGCCGAGCCTGTCGTACGGTCAGTACCACTGAACGGGTCATCTTATGACAAAGACCCTTGTCAGGATTATTTACTTTATGAATAAATTAAGGACAATTAAAGGTCAAGAGCACCGATCTTTGGATAAGCTAGATACTATCAGCCAAGAATACTGCAATTCAACTAAAGCAGGAAATAAAGTAAACTCCCTGAGTGTATATATATATATATATATATATATATATATATATATATATATATATATATATATATATATATATATATATATATATATATAATTACACTTCTCTCTGCATAGACTAAGGTTCGGTGCTGCGTTTAAATCGTTGCTCTTCGCCTTGCTAAGGCCAACTAGTAATCACATGAGTGACATCACGAGGAGAAAGTCTCGAGTAGTAATCCTACGACAACAATCAACAATTCATCTCCAGCCCACCATCATCCCAAAAAAATACAATCTCCGTGCAGTGCAAATTACCACCACCTCCTCCACTTCTCCTTTCCCTCCTTAAACAGACGAAGAATTCTCAATACCAGCACTTGGAAGAAAACAATTTTCTTTTAGTCCCAATTATAGTACTGTGTCTTACACATTCTAAAAACAAAATTAGCCACGGCAAAAAAAAAAAAAAAAAAGAATGTTGACCTATTAATAAACTCTCATCCAGTTCTAGCAGTCCTTGGCATGAACAAGAACCGTCCCTGGCAACTCCATAACCGCCCCTGACAACTCTACAAACCGTCCCAGTCTGCATGTAGAGCCGTCCCTGTCAGCGCCATGTAAACCCCCTCAGTCGAATGAACAAACCAATCCCTATTACACGATGTTTAGTATCCATAAAATCACCACAAATTATTGACCACAAAGCTGCTCTCAGGCGGCACAGCAGCCACAGCACAATAGCTGGTGTCCATAAAAGTTTTTATTCTATCGCAACGTGGTAAAGCAGAAGAGAAGAAACATAACAGCGCCGTCGCCAGGAACCACGACTCTAAGAGCCGCACACGAGGTTGCACAACCGGCAACAAAAGCAGCAGTATCGCTGGGGCAACAGCAGGCACTATGACAACTAGCGACCCAGAAGCCGTGTTACAGCACTTGAAGGAGCGTTGCCAGTAGCAGCAGCAGACACAAAAGCAGAATTGCTGATAGTAGCAGCAGCGTTAGCAGGAATTGCAGAATTGCTGATAGTAGCAGCAGCGTTAGCAAGAATAGCAGCGTTGCCAGCATCACCAGCAGGAGCAGCAGAAGCAGTATTTTCGGCAGCGGAAGTATGAAACGTAATCACTTCACAAGAAAAGCGACAGCAGCAGCCATGACGGCAATACTAGCAGTAATAGTTTTGATATTATCAGTAGCAGCAGCAATATTGGCAACACTCGAAGCAGCAGTAGAACTGTCAGCAGTAGCAACAACAGAAGTAATGTAGGCAGCATCATTACATGAACTGCAATATTAGTAGTAGGGTCATAATACCAACAGCAGAAGCCAGGTCACAAGAACAACAAAAGCCAGATCAGAACCGCAAAAGCAGCAGCAGTAGCAGCAACAACATCAGCAACAACATCAGCAGTTGCTGCCGCCACAGCGGTCGTGGGAAGCCCCACCATTAAGTATCCATCAGGAGGATGTGTGATGTGGACAGGTGACCCTTGACACCAGTGGCTAACGTGAAGGGAAAGCCGCCTCGTCTTCAGCTTCCCACGACCGAAAATGCATTCTACCCTTCATGGTTTTACTTCGATAGCCAATTATATTACAATTTTTGATAAATTTCTCTTGTAAATTCGTTTAATTTTTCAACAAGATGTTAAATTATCAATAATTAAACAAATTTAAAAATGAGATAGACAGCCAAATAAATCCCATATAAACATATTTAAGAACTGGGAATGGCTATCTAGTGTGGGGTTTCTAGCCTCCCAGTGATCGATGATAATTGACTTTAACTGCAACCAATATTTCCAGTCCTTGCTTCGGGGCGATGGAAGACATTGGTGTCCTAACACATTTATGTACTGGCCACTTCACATGGTGTCCAGCTGTCTGCTACCGGTGGTTCTTCGTTGGCCACTGATTAATTGACGACTCATCTGACAACCAACTCCTGAGGCTTGTTGTTGAATTCATCAGGAACATTGTCCTGACACTTGTCTTAATTAAATGATGACCCACCACTGACTCCTGAATTATTAATATTGTTTATGTGAAACGCAAGGAGTCGTGGAAGCTCGACTGTCTCCCGAAGGAAGGTCAGTTTTCAAAGATGGTATGATACCGAGAGGATGTGGAAAAAGACACTTATATCCAGTTCAGGTCATTTACTCGAGGAAACGTTTCGCCACGAGTGACTTCATTCCCAGTGAATGAACGAATGAAACCACTCTGCGAAATGTTTCCTCGAAGAAATGTCCTGAAGTGTATATAAGGGTCTTTTTCCACAAGGTCAGTTTTGCAATAATAAATTGATTGCTCCATTCCTAGTGCAGGATGGATTACAGCCACAATCTGGTTCCAGTGCCCTAATGGCAAGGGCACATCAGGGCTACTTGTACTCTTGTGGATTCAGTCGGTTATATAGCCTTCATGAGGCCCGAAAAGACAATTGATTTCGAACCCTTCTATCCTCTTCAATCACCCATGACGAATTAGCTGTTTATATATTAGTCCAATTCTGCCTTGCACCAGACCTATACTAGTATCAACACGCCAGACAAACCATCGATTTTTGCCACCGTGGAATGAAGTTTTGCAGTCATGCAAATTGTGATGCTGGATGCTTGTTTGGGTGTGACTGGTCAAGTAACGTAGCGGTTTAGCTACAGTTTTCAATCCATCGTTGTCCTCGATAGTGTAAGTCTTCTTCTGTACTGGGTTCGTATGAAGCAGCAGGGAATTTGTTGATACTGGGTGCAAAAATAGCAATTAGTTACTTCCAGGGCTTCGTTACTGGTGTCTAAAGTTGAAGCGTTGTTAATGGTATAAATTTCCAATTGCTTATAATTCTGTTCCACTGGAACCACCCGCCACTTTGGGCCTCAGCCAGAGCACTAGGGTGTCCCTGGAGAAGCTATGGAGGTTTAATCCGCTCTGCTCTGCTGTCCTGTTGAGTTGTATGATAAATTCAGTTCTATTCAAATTAATTAATCATGCACAACGTCATGACATAGACTGTTATTAGCTGATGATATTTCACTGCCTTTCGAATGTTTGTCCTCTTAGGTCAAAAGGTCCAGCTGTCAGCTGCGCCTTTGGCTTAGAACTCTAGGCGTTACTACAATGTCACGTTGTGTCCTTTTACTTAACACATTGTCGGTAATTCTACAAGCATTATTACAGCTTCCCTTTATGTCAGGCAGGTTAAAGTCACCAACTAATATTATCTCTTTTTCCATACAAATGTCTTTCATTTCATTATACACGGGCGTCAGCCTCCTCTTTTTGTTTGAGGAAACTGTGTTCTACACTGAAAATAATTATCTTCTTTTTCAGTTTACTTGAATTTCTACATACACAGTTTTATCCCGCCACATCATGCTTTTGAATTTCTGTCCCAAGCATTTCATAGTTAACACTTAGGTCACTCCACTACGTTTCGTATAAGCCTTATTAAAAATAACATTTTCAGTCAGGGCAACTTGTGTTATTTGGTGCTGTTGGGGGTCAAACTAAGGTACACTTAGAGCGATAATATTTGTATTTTCGGCGAACGATATTGTAAGGATTTTTAATTCACTCAGCTGGTCTTCCCCATCGGAGTTAGTTTAAATTCTCGTCCCAATGTCTTGATACATCAAAGGCAATGAGTTTTGAAAACAATATCACCATTCATTCTTCGATAAAAGCATTGTCCGAACAGCTAGCTATAATATTTAAGTTAGCGAATGTATTCCCAATATTTAAGAAATACGACTGACAGTATGCATTAAAATACAGACCATTATCATTGGCATGCACACTGTGTAATACATATAATGGAGAAGGTATTCAATGAAACAGTGGTAGAGCAGCTGGAGAGAAGTGGCTTCATTAACTACCAGACCTGGTTTAAAGACAGCAAAATCCTCTCTTTCACTCTTGTTGGAGTTTTATGACAAAGTAACAGAAGTGGGGTAAGAGACGTGTGGACGACATAATCTTAGACTGAAAGGCACTGGACACTGACTAAAACTAGAAGAGCAGGGAGGATAACAGGTAATGCGCAACAATTGATCTAAAAGTACTTTATGGAAGAGAGATAAAGAGTGATTGTCCTAGAAGTGAAGTTATAATGGGCAATTGTAGCAACAGGGATTCAACGAGGGCCGGTACTGGGACCGATACTGTTTTTGGTATTTGTGAATGGCATACTCGAAGAGATCAAGGCATTGTATCTGTTTGCAGATGATGTGAAATGAATGAAAAAATAAATCGATGAGGACATAGAAAGTCTACAAATGCACCTCGACAAACTGTAGGATGGGAGGATATATGGCTACCAACATTCACCCCTTGAAAATGCAAGGTTATGAGAATTGGAGAAGAGGGAGAAGACCAGAAACCTCATTAAAGGGAAGACTAAAGGGTGACCATTGGCGAGCATATCATCAGAGGCACACGTCCACATGGAACCCACACCTGCCAAAGCATGACAAGAAACTGAAAAAAGTGTGGTGGTTTGCAACGAGACTAGTCAAATCGCTAACGAAAATGAGCTGTTAGGAGAGACTTTAGGAAGTTAACCTTACGACATTAGATGGGAGAAGAACTAGGGAAGACATGGTACCCACACATAAAATGTTCAGAGGACTTGATAAAAATGGACAGTACAGCTGTGTAAGAGGCAGGAAACGGGTATACGAAGAAGCAGTTGGAAATAAAAGACGCAAATGAATGACGATGTCAGGATGTATCTCTTCGGCCCAAATGTAGTTAGGAAGTGGAATGACAAGGACGAAGTAGGAGAGGGCAGCTCCATACGTAGTTTGAAGAATAGTTATAATAAGGGTCCACAAATATCAAATTAAGAGGCAGGGCCAGGAGTTGAGATTGTCCCCTTGCAACCACAAATGTGTGCACCCATACACACACAGTTATAATAACTGTACAGCATTTAATCGGTGCCAAAGCTAACCAATCTTCTGTCCCTCAGGCGATTTCTTCCCATGTGTCGTGACCCCCGCAGCTACCATCGTGACCCCGTATGACCTGGCATGACTAGTGGGGTTAAAGGTCGAGGACGTGGCGATTCTCAGCTGGCTACTAAGGGGTCAAAGAGTTACGGCTATCGCGGGTCATTAAGGTCAGCAGCACTCTGATTATTAAGAAGGGGTTAGACTGGTTGTGTGTGTATGTGTATGTATGTGTGTATGTATGCATGTGTGTATGTATGCATGTGTGTGTGTGTGTGTGCGCGCGCGCGCATAAGAGAAAGGGAGGAAAAGACAGAGAGAGAGAGAGAGAGAGAGAGAGAGAGAGAGAGAGAGAGAGAGAGAGAGAGAGAGAGAGAGAGAGAGAGAGAGAGAGAGAGAGAGAGAGAGAGAGAGAGAGATAGAGAGAGATAGAGAGAGAGAAAGAGAGAGAGAAAGAGAGAGAGAAAGAGAGAGAGAGAAAGAGAGAGAGAGAAAGAGAAAGAGAGAGAAAGAGAGAGAGAGAGAGAGAGAAAGAGAGAGAGAGAGAGAGAGAGAGAGAGAGAGAGAGAGAGAGAGAGAGAGAGAGAGAGAGAGAGAGAGAGACAGAGAGAGAGAGAGAGAGAAATCAAGGTGTGACCAGTATTGTACAGAAAGTGATCGAGAGCAGCTGCTGGACTCAGAGAATTTTACAGTCAATAAAACTGTGTTAAAAGTTAGGTTAGGTTAGGTAAGGTTCGTCAGGAAACAGGACAAATGTTTCCTGATGCGGGCCTTTGGAGCTTTTGGTCATCTGACCGAGGCCTTCCGCTGGCTTACCGGTCCACCCCTTTAAAACTTATGGTGTTAAAAGTTATATTTTTAATAGAAAATATCATTGAGAAATGTGCTCCTCAGTGTTTCGCGCTTGGCTTGAATAAGTAAAACTTGCGATTTAAGCTTAAATAGCAACGCTCTTCTTGCCGAATAAGACAAGCGAAAATTTGTGTATGCAATAATTTCGCGAAAATCTTTCTGAACCCAACAAAAAAAATATATTTCATTGTGTTTGTTTATTATTAAATTATTGTGAACTTATTTATAATATATTTAGGTGGATTAGGCTAAATTAAATTCCTCTTGTTATAATAAGATTTCTAAGGTTCTTTTGGTACAAAATTATTAGTTTTTACATTAACATAAATGAAAAAAAATATATATCTTTAAACGTAAAAGAAAAAAACCTTAGAAAGCATTTAATTTTAAACGAGTTCTTGCTAATTGATCAATTTTACTTATTCGGCAAGCCATATATATATATATATATATATATATATATATATATATATATATATATATCCTCCAATAGCTGTTTATATCTTACCCTAACTAATGAGAGCATAGGCAATGGGGTCGAAGAGGTATGGGGTAGGTTTAAAAATGTAGTGTTAGAGTGTTCAGCAGAAGTTTGTGGTTACAGGAAAGTGGGTGCAGGAGGGAAGAGGAGCGATTGGTGGAATGATGATGTAAAGAGAGTAGTAAGGGAGAAAAAGTTAGCATATGAGAAGTTTTTACAAAGTAGAAGTGATGCAAGGAGGGAAGAGTATATGGAGAAAAAGAGAGAGGTTAAGAGAGTGGTGAAGCAATGTAAAAAGAGAGCAAATGAGAGAGTGGGTGAGATGTTATCAACAAATTTTGTTGAAAATAAGAAAAAGTTTTGGAGTGAGATTAACAAGTTAAGAAAGCCTAGAGAACAAATGGATTTGTCAGTTAAAAATAGGAGAGGAGAGTTATTAAATGGAGAGTTAGAGGTATTGGGAAGATGGAAGGAATATTTTGAGGAATTGTTAAATGTTGATGAAGATAGGGAAGCTGTGATTTCGTGTATAGGGCAAGGAGGAATAACATCTTGTAGGAGTGAGGAAGAGCCAGTTGTGAGTGTGAGGGAAGTTCGTGAGGCAGTAGGTAAAATGAAAGGGGGTAAGGCAGCCGGGATTGATGGGATAAAGATAGAAATGTTAAAAGCAGGTGGGGATATAGTTTTGGAGTGGTTGGTGCAATTGTTTAATAAATGTATGGAAGAGGGTAAGGTACCTAGGGA
>NC_091296.1:25117683-25180183 GCF_038502225.1 Cherax quadricarinatus
AGGTAACCCCACTGCAGATGGTCCCACTGCAGGCAACCCCACTGCAGGTAACCCCACTGCAGGTAACCCCACTGCAGGTAATCCCAATGCAGGTAATCCCATTGCAGGTAATCCCACTGCAGGTAATCCCACTGCAGGTAATCTAACCGTAACTTCACTATAGGTGACTACACTGCAGGTAATTCACAATGCAGATATTTTCACTGCAGGTAAGCACACTGACGTTAGAAAAGTAAAAAGTTGAACTACAACTCTTGCGTGTTGTCCTGTCTACATTTACAGATTGTATCTACAACAGACATACTAGACAATGTGATCTCCTTAAAGCAACAGCTGCTTCACTCACAAGAGGAAATTCGATATATTTCGGACATTTTACGATCCGAGAAAGGTATCCCCGGATAGCATAACCCCGGTTCCCTCTACCTCAGCTCACGCGATAGGAATAGTGCAGAGTGCGGCATAAGTTCTAATGCGGTTAAACATTTAATGATGAAGATTTGTAGTGACTTAGAAGAGGCATTCAAAGTTATCGCATAGAAATTAATATCAGAATAACTTCAATAAAAATTGCAAATGGGGACACAGCCCGAAAATAACTTGCAACTTCCACCAAGAAACACCAAATTTGAAGCCAACCTGAAAAGGCCTTCTTTTAGCATCTCGTAGCGACAAATATTCTAAAATACACAAGCACATTAAGTACGAAGCCGTTCAGAATTTGTATTATTAGTATATCAGCGATGAAATGTTAAACGAAATAGGATATGGCGGTCAGAAATTATTCCACGAAAAGCAGTACTGAAATTTTTCCAATTTATTAAATGAAGTTTGAAGCCTTTCAGAAAAAAACATCCTCCAGTAATTGCTCTGAATCCAACAATTTTAATTATTTCAACAGTTTCATTAAAATTTCAAATTGGCTTCTATAAAGTCTAAACTTACAGGCTGTCTACCTTCGTGAAGTCTCTAAGACAAGACATCGTCTATCCGCTGACTGGGAATCAATATTACTGTTTAATAATATTGGCAAACAGACTTATGCAGCACAATAACAACACGAACCTTGCTTTCTAGGAAACATACAAGGGCTTAAAATTTAATACCAATCAGAGGAGACGTTCTTCAGTTATATTACGGATTTCAAGCTTTATAAACTAGTAGATTTACAAATTTGAACTTAGTGGATACTATCGTGTCTAAGATGCTTCAGCCGTTCAAGAGAGGTAGATATAAATACGTTTAACGTAATATAACGGCAATCAAAATTTCATACTATATGACACACAAAATTGGCAGATATACACCTACACACTTTAATTTCGCTTTCTGCAGTGGCCAAATTAGGAAGCACCTTTGTTGAACATTTGATCAAGCAGCTGAGAATTTTGGAACGCATTGGAGCTATTCCAGAAAACTAGAAATGGGTGTATAACTGTAGTCATAGGGCAATTTCACGTGCCAATTGTCCCATGAATTTCACCCTAGTTACCGTACACCCGCGTTGAACATTTGAAGATGATCAAATGAGGCTTTCTCTTGTTATGAGCTAGATAAAAAGAAGATAGAAAAAATTTGAAAAAAAAAAAAAAAAAAAAACCTCAACCTCTGGAAATTCCTTCTTCCAATATGCTTAGTTATTTCAAACATTGAAACAATGCAGAGCAAGCAACATGGGGATGGAAATCTTTGGCTCTGGTTCTTTCGCACCTTTGTGTGTCGTCAGGTGTGCAATGTTGCAAGACTAGAAACAGATAGGAAGGGAAATTCAGAGGCAAAGCAGAAGCGTATCAGCGGCGGCTTGTTCTGCGTTGTTAACATCGCTTGTTTGCGATTGTACTGCACAGAGAAACAATTAAAATGTGCAAGAAAGCTAATGATAACCTACTGTTACACTACCAAAACTAATTATTTGCACTCTGAGCAACTTGGTGAAAAATTTATTAGCATTATAATTATTCATTGTTGTTATTAATTTATCGAACTCTAAACCATTTACGTCATTCAGCGCAAGCAGTAGTGGAATTTCGATCCTCCGTCCCGTAATCACGAAACAGACTCGACTCTCCCAGCCAAACATGTTCAACGTCAAAAATATATTTATATAGACCAATAAAAAAAAACAGAAAACTAAAGAGGACAATTAGAACCAGAACAGAGAAGTGTTTTTAGGAAGGAACATAAGAAGGAACCTAAAACCTTTTTCCTATTAAGGCGCTGAAACGAAATCATTCATATGCCAAGGTGGAAGAAATTTATGGTGATATAGTGTTTAAAAAATTATACGAATTCTTCCATAGAGGAAGACAACCCGAGAAAATGCAGCATAGTAAAATTGAATAAATCAGCAATACCTTCTACCCAGGTAGATCTGTTTGTGATTTGATAAAGCCCACTGTGTGGGCGAAAAGTTGTCAATAAACGATCACATTATACTGCATATTTGTTTATATTCCCAAATCAGCTGTGTGCTGCTGCCCAATTTAATATGATAATTGCACAGTGGGAACAAAAGCTAGCTATGTTTCCCTGTCATATTCCATCACGCGGAATAGGACTCAAACAAGCCGATAAAATCTGCCAGCATGAGCTGGAGACTTCATTGGGGCAATGAGGATATCGTCAAGCATTTCTTAAGACCGTAAAAACAAGGGAGCAGCACTGTTGTGGGCCTACTGGTCCACGATAGGTAAGTCCAACACCCACCCACTCCCACTCGTGTACTTTCAGCAATGGTTTATCAGCTACGGGAGCTTCAGAGGTTTACTGCCACCACAACTGGAGTTACTATCACTAAGAAGATGTCATCATCCCAGAACAGAGGCAAGTGAATTTATGTACTCGAAGGAAAGGAAAGAGAATGATGGATCTCATAAAATGTACAACCACACACTCATATATACACATATACACTTGCTTAATAATAAACCACAGAGGATCCCATATTTATACATACTGTGGCATGCAAAGAATATGTTACAATTTATTCGGCGTATGTCACACTCCCATATAGGCTGCCTCCCAACCAGCGAAATGGGTGCTAAGGGTTTAACGATCGATAGGGTACCCATCGTTAAATCTGTACCTTGGTTCATTTGCCAATCACACTTAAACCCGCCAAAGCTGAAGCAACGTGGTTCACTTGGGGGAAGCTTTTCGCAGACTTGCCTACCTGCTGGTTGAGTAAGGTGCACTCTCTCTGGCTTCTGCTTTACCATCTGTCACCATGGTGTACACTTATTATTCTATCTGTACATATTGTACATACCTGCATATAGTGGGTGAAGGCAAAATATACATTATAGTCTACTGATGAGTTTGTTTGCTCCAATTCCCATTACAATCATGTCTCACAGACCATTTATTACCTGTGTTCGTAATATATACATTACCTACCGAACAGAGAGAATTGGTCAATTAGCAAGAGCTCATTTAAAATTAAGTGCTTTCTAAAATTTTCTCTTATACTTCTAAAGATATAGTTTTTCATTTATTTTAACGTAAAAATTATTAATTTTGTACCAAAAGAATATTAGAAGACTTACATAACCTTATTATAACAAGCGCAATTTAATTTAGCCTAATCCAACTAAATATATTTTAGATAAGTTTACAATAATTTAACAACATAATGAAATATATTTTTCTTCGTTAGTTTCAGAACGATTTTTGCAAAATTACTGCATACACAAATTTTCGCTTGCCATATTCGACAAGACGATCGTCACTATTTAAGCCAAAATAGAAAGTTTTGCCTATTTGGTATGACATTGTATATACACACACACACACACACATATATATATATATATATATATATATATATATATATATATATATATATGTGTGTGTGTGTGTGGTAGATGCATGCGACCTGCGGTCGCATGCATCTACCACAGGTGACGACAGCCAAGCCTGACTCTGACAGTCACTGTGTCACACTAACTGTCGTTTTGTGTTGCCCGTATACACAAATTTCTGATCGTAACGAATCATAATGCTTCCAGGTCTCTGGGAATTTGGAGGCGATATCCTTCAGCAGGATGGTTTTTAACATTTAATATTTGCATCCCCAGTTATAGCTCCGCCTTCGACTTGTAAGAAGCAGACCTATTTTCTTTATCAATTTTATCATATATGATTCTAATGTGGGAATCCAGAAACGCATATGGAAAGGAGAGACTGGGAGGGATTGGGTGGTGCTTGACAATGTCCACAATCCCAGGAACACTCTTGGAACCAACAGAAATCAATTTTAGTATACGACATCTGGAGAACCTTTTTTTAGACCCCACTATAACCAGCTTTTGCGTCTACGTGGAATGGAAGACCTCTGGGACCTACTGTAATATTTTTATTTTTTTTAGCGAATGTCACTGTATATATTTATATTTTTATGCATAATAATGCTCATGCACAAATGTGAATGCGCATGCAAACATGAATACATAGATCATGGGCTGGCATAAACAAATAGTGAAGGTAACAGGCATCTTACGGGTGAAAGGTAAACAGGAACATAATGCAATTAATGAAAGTAATTGTTTGGTTGACGACCTCTTCTACAGGAACTAGGAAGACAGAACGAGAATCAGTGAGAAGAAGAGAGATGGGAAATTATACTGAAGACGAACTTTATTAATCCAGAGAAAACTTTAAGGAGGGGTGGGTGAGAAGCAACCAACACGACCAGAGTACCGCAGCAGCACATAAGACAACTGGTGGTCGTACATCAGGGTGGTCGTCCGTCGGTGGCCCTAGACACCCCCTCCCTGAGGAACACCACTATCTAGAGACCTTCATTGTCTCACCGCTATTACCTCTGTACTCAACCCGAACAGGGATGCAGCAACCACTTAGTCAGCTGCCAGCATCAATCATGAGACTCATTATATCTCGTTAATCGGCTGGACAAAGTGGCATTATGCCCGCCGCAGTCGAAGCATTGCACCTATCACTAAAGCCTTCCTGTTCTCCCGTTGAATAATGCCCGTTTCTGTACGCTAATGGATTATTCTCTCGCAAAATTCGTGTTCAGGAGGAAATATTCTTCCGAAGGAGAAATTTCTTCCAGTGAGAGGGACCGAAAAGCACTGGTGGTTCCCAGTTGCTTCGTGTTAAGTATTTTTGTTAAACGAGCGTTAAAAATATAATCGCTTTGAGTGTGTGTAAAGAAAAAAGAACTCTCTTGTGTTTAAAAGAAAAACGCAGCTGCTAAGATAATACACATCTGTAGCTACAACAGAGGTAGATGCTCGTATCAATCTTACCTAATTCATAAGATTTTTTTTACTTAATAACTAATATGTTGAAATTTAACTTAGTTAAAATTTATCTGATTCTTATGTGCAGGAATATTTATGTACACGTAATATTTTACTAATAACAACTCTGGTATATTATGAGATGTTAAACTTTGTTATATTAGGCTAAATTAGTTTAGACAGTCCGTGTGGCAGCTCCAAACAAACCTTCAAGTTAGGAAATTACTTTGGCAATCTCTTCTTTTAAAGAATTTTCAGCTTGTTCAAAACTAGTTAGCATTACTTATAAAGATGAGGATAAATCGGTAAAATTGTCATCACTTTTAACAAAAAGAAGAGACACTGCCTGGAGTTGAACTTAAGTTTAGTGCAACAGCTGTACCACAGAACTGTGGTTTCTCTTTACTGTGTATTATTAAGTCCATATACCCACATTGGACTACGGATGAAGGTGTAATGTGCCCAGGACAGTGACTCTCGCTATCAAGAACTGTTTTAGTTAGGTAAATCATTTAATTTTTCACTGATCTGTGATAAAAGTTTGTTGGATAATCTACATTAATTCAGTCTGGAATAAAAAGGTATTTTTAGTGTCAGTGAGAGAAAGAAGTACTGGAGAAAACAGGAAGACCAGGAACAAAGTAGACACCGGATGCATCAGTGACAGGAGGACGATAAGCTAGGAAATATAGGGAAGCCAAAGAATATTTAGCATGCGAGTTGGCAGAGAGAATAAGCAGTGTCCTGACTGACCCTTTTTTATTTTCTCACTTATTCTAGTCATTGGTCCAACACTGGTGGGTGGCTTATTATCCTGATGGTCTAATGTGAAGGTTGTACCCGCTGCTGGGAAAAGCATGCATATCTTTATCTGTTCACGTATGTATGACAAAACCAACAGCAAGAAACGTAAATTACCTTAGTGTATTATTATTTGCGACCAATGTCAGCCTCAGAGTTAACTCTGAGTTACCAGACCCTGCCTAGTGGAGGAAAGTGGCTCATCTTTAAGGTTCTCCCATCCATCCTCTTTTAAATACGTTTTAAAAATTGAGAAATAATTTAGAAATTATTCATAAATGGATAATTATGTTCAGTTAATATGATCTGCACGATGGTCTGTCAGGCCGTTGTCCACCTATATATAATCAAGCATACATTACACCCTAAACATTGAGATTAAAGTAAGCAAAGTAGTGTTTCACAACTTTCATGATCTTAACATTCATATATCGCAAGACATCACAACATAACATAGTATCAAAAACATCAACAAAGAGACGTACCGGCCAGGTTGCTGGAGCGATCAACAAAGATATTTTTGTCGGGTGATCGAGTCTCCCGAGATGATAGTTATTATTTTGATGAATGAGACACTTGGGCAACATTTCGATATCTTTCTTGTGGAGGAAACGTTTCGGCACCCAGTGGCTTCATGACTCAAAAACAAGGAAGAAAACGAGTGTGTGGAAGAGTGCAGATAGGCTGATGAGAATGTGTACACATGTCAGTATGTGGGTTCGTGACATGGAGTTTGGTACAAGATGTGTGTGCGTTTGTATAATAAATGAATTTACATTTTACAGTGAGAGGAGCTGATTATGTGTGTTGTATGACTATGTGCTTATGTTTCATACACAGGATTGTTTGTTTGATATGTAGGTAAGTGTGTGTGTGTGTGTGTGTGTGTGTGTGTGTGTGTGTGTGTGTGTGTGTGTGTGTGTGTGTGTGTGTGTGTGGAGAGGCATCAATGTCTGATACAGAGGGTATCCCCTTCAATCTACTAGTTACCTCCACGAGTAGGTCCCGTACATTATGTGACGTAAACTACTGCACCTTATCTGACTCCATTATAGAAGGCTTATCTTCCTGAGCTTGAGCCAGACAATTTTTGCAGTTCCTCTTGTTGCAGTTCCACCCTCAGTAATGAATCCAACAAACACCGCCAGTTAAATGCTAAAAAAAAAAACATTTTTTTTTAAACTAGGTTTCGCACTGAGCAAATTCTTGTCTAGATTTCCAAGTCCTTTTCATGTAGACATTTTAGGCCCATTTTTCCTCACCCTTAAGTCACCCTTAATCGGGTGACTTAAATCACCCGATTAAGGGTGATTTAAGTCATTTTTCTCATTTGATTTATCACTTCACATTGTTACCTACATATCCTCTGTATTTATGTATTGTTTTTAACGGCTCGACTAAGCTCATGGAGAGTAAAATGTTGCTACAATAAAATGTTACATTAGTTGCACATGTATTCTTTTACCTAACATAATGTCAGTATTTCCCTTGCATGATGGAAAAAAATCCTAAGTGTCATTTACCTCTCTCATCCTTGAATTTCGGTATTTCATGTAAAAACCGTGGAAAATAGACCTAAAATGGCTACATAGAAAAGGACTTTTCTAGCACATGTTTTAGCATTTAACTGGCGGTGTTTGTTGGAGCGTATACATAAATATCTGATTTGAATAATAGGTCCAAATCAACGGTTAATGAATATTACATAATTATATATATATACAGTGGTCCCTCGTTGTTCGTAATTAATCCGTTCCTGGAGCCGTTACTATAAACGAAATTTACGATTTTCGAATCAATTTTCCCCTTAAGAAATAATGTAAATACAATTAATCCGTTCCTGACACCCAGAAGTAGTAAAACAAAAAAAAATTTTTAACATGAAATATGCATGTAGTTCATAAACAATACAATGGGAAATGATGAATGAAACATTAACAGCATAACACTTACCTTTATTGGAGATTCTTCTTAGTGTATGGGAGACTGGAGGAGGAGAGAGAGTGGATTGTTTATAGTTTGGAAGGGGAATCCCCTTCCATCAACACCTCAGGTACCATTTGCTTTTCTGGGGTTGTTTCTCTTCTCTGTTTCTTAATGCCACTAGGACAACCTTGAGAGTCACTGGAGTCCTGTCTCACAAAATAACTGTGGAGAGAGCTCTGTTTCTGGCGTCTCTTTAACACTTCCCTAAAATGGCTCAAGACTTTGTCACTGTACATGTTGCCAACCTGGCTTGCAACAACCTTGTTAGGGTGATGTTTCTCCATAAAGCTTTCCATCTTACCCCACATAGTAAAAATCTCTTTAATTTCTGAAGAAGGCACCTTCTTCCATCTCTCTTCCTCCTCCTCTGCAGCAAGATTTTGAGCTGCGATGTGTTGCTCTTCCTGCTGAAGCTCTTGCAGCTCCTCAGTGGTGAGCTCTTCATTGTGGTCTTCCACCAATTCTTCCACATCCTCCAAACTCACATCCAACCCCATGGAACTCCCCAGTGCCACAATTGATTTTACAACAGACATAGGCTCATTAGGGTCAGTCCCAAATTCTTCAAAATCCCTCTTGTCGACACAGTCTGGCCACAATTTTCTCCAGGCAGAGTTCAAAGTCCTGGTAGTCACTCCCTCGCAAGCCATACCTATAAGGGTTATGCAATGGAGGATGCTGAAGTGTTCTCTCCAAAATTCCCTTAGGGTCAAGTGAGTGTCTGTGGTCACAGTCAAGCACCTGTGAAACATTGCTTTTGTGTAGAGTTTTTTAAAGTTTGCAATAACCTGCTGGTCCATGGGTTGGAGGAGAGGAGTGGTATTCGGGGGCAAGAACTTTACTGTGATGAACCCAAACTCCTCGAAAATTAGGTCATCCAAGTTTGGAGGATGAGCAGGTGCATTGTACATTACTAGCAGGCACTTCAGATCCAATTTCTTTTCCAGGAGATACTCCTTCACACTAGGGCCAAACACTTCATTGAACCACTCGACGAAAATTTCCCTCGTGACCCATACCTTACTATTAGATTTCCAAAACACACACAATTTACTCTTCATAACATTGTTTTTCCTGAACACTCTGGGATTTTCAGAATGGTACACTAGTAATGGCTTCACTTTGAAATCCCCACTAGCATTAGCACAGAACATTAGCGTCAGCCTGTCTTTCATAGGCTTGTGTCCTGGCATTGCCTTTTCCTCTTGTGTAATGAAGGTCCTCTTCGGCATTTTCTTCCAAAAGAGGCCTGTTTCGTCACAATTGAACACTTGTTCAGGTTTCAGTCCTTCAGCCTCTATGTACTCTTGGAATTCATGCACATATTTTTCAGCCGCCTTGTGGTCCGAACTGGCAGCCTCACCATGCCTTACCACACTGTGTATGCCAGAACGGTTCTTAAATCTCTCAAACCAGCCTTTGCTCACTTCACCACTATTTGCAGGCAATTTCTTTACCAAATCTTCATGCAACTGCCTAGCCTTTTCACAAATAAACGAAGTCATAAGAGTATCTCCTGCTAATAGTTCCTCATTTATCCACACCAATAATAACTTCTCAACCTCTTCCAGTACTGGTGATCTCATTTTTGTCAGCATAGTTACTCCCTTTGCAACAACAGCATCCTTTATTTAATTTTTCTTGGCCACTTTGGAACTTAAGGTTGTGTAGGGTTTCTTATACATCCTTGACAGTTCGGCCACACTTGTACCACTTTCATATTGTTCAATGATGGTTTCCTTAAATTCAATCGTATTTCTCACCTTCTTTACCACAGGCTTGGCACTAGGAGCTTTCTTTAGAGCCATGGTAGCTTATTTAGTACTTGCAAGCACTAAAATAAATGGAATATTATGAAATATTTCGCTGGAGCACGTGAGGGGACCTTCGTTCACTGGTAAACAATGCCAGACTGGCTGCCGCCCTGGCTCACGCCGTGGGTACGCATCCCGGACGAACTATTACTCGCGAGTCAACCTATGAAAAGCGAGTCCATGTTTATACGAAAATACCTCTATGATTGGCGAATTTTACGATTGCCGGGAACTACGGAAAGCGGGGGACCACTGTATATATATATTATATATATATATATATATATATATATAAAGATCACAGTAAACAGGTGACTTCAGAATATGCAAAGCAACCACTGTGAAAGAATAATGAAATTCCAAGCGCTTTCGTGACTACTCACATTATCAAGGAACAATAAAAATAATACATCAAAGGAAGGCATATAAAGGGTCTAGACCACACCTTACCATCACATCCCACAACAAAGCAACACCTGACGCGCGACTCATAAGAAAGAGAACACTGCAGCAAGCCCGCTGGCCCAACTAGACAGGTTCTTTACGGCAATCCACAAACAATCTACCCAAGAATTAAGATTTATTATTTGTTCAATGTATTATTAAATTCTTCCCAAATTCTATTAATTATAAATGGATCTAATTTATATAAACCAAAGGAAATGTTCATATTATTTACAAAACTCCTTTTTATGAAAGAAGATTCAGTTATATTCCTGTCGACCATGGACTTGCTTGGTACAACTTTCTCAACTTTTTGAAAATCAATTGGATGGTTAAAATCTCTCACATGAATAAATAGAGCATTGGAATCTTGTCCAGTTCTAATGCTGTATTTATGTTATTTTAATCTTAGTTCGAGACTTTTACCAGCTTGACCGTAATAAACTTTATCGCAAATTTTACAAGGAAT
Organism: Cherax quadricarinatus; assembly: GCF_038502225.1. Classification (NCBI taxonomy): domain Eukaryota; kingdom Metazoa; phylum Arthropoda; class Malacostraca; order Decapoda; family Parastacidae; genus Cherax; species Cherax quadricarinatus. The sequence continues at coordinate 25,128,462 of NC_091296.1, forward strand.
CTTATAGACACATCCGTCAGCATTTTGGGGGAAATTCTTTATCAAAAGTTTTTTTTACTGTATCAAGATTTTAAATACAACTTTGATGTTAAAAGTCTTAAGAAGGGAAGGCATATCAACCAAGTTTTCATGGTAAGGGAGAACCAACATATTTCTAGTTGAGTAAGGTTAGTTGTCCCTTTTTGGATTGTAAAAAGTATTTCTCGCAATTTTAAAAGATTTATCAATTACGTTTCTTGGTTATTTCAGATCATTAGCTATTTCATAAATTTTGGATATTTTTTCATCTATTAACTCTGGACTACAAATACGAAAAGCTCTGAAAAAATTGATGAGGAAACAGACAGTTTAACTCTATCTTGATGTGAAGGATAATAGTGTACATAGGAACAGTTATTTGTAGGTTTTCTGTAAATTTTAAATTTGAATTCGTTATTACCCTTAATAATTAAAACATCTAGAAAAGGCAATGAGTAATTTTCCTCAAACTCAACAGCAAAGTAGATATACACCAGTTCCTTGTTAAATTAAATAGCTTAGCCCATTCTATAAACTTTACTGTCGAGTCACTCATCAATCCATGAAAGAAAATGCTACAATGCATACTGCCAGGCACATCTAAAGGGGACTAGAAGACACAGACCAGCCAGACTATGGGAAACAAAAGAGAGGAGCCACAGCCCCTCCAGGCTGAGGGACTGACAACCTCAAATCTACGACTTCAAGGGTGATGGACTGATTACATCGTCTTCACATCTCTACTGCTCCTGCCTACCTTCTGTACTCGACTGAAGAAGCCTACTGTGTAGGCGAAACGTTTCGGAATAAAGTTGCCTAAATGTTGCCTATGTGTCTTACCCACCAACCTGTCGGTATTGTATACCATTTTGATATTCAAAATAGTCTTTACTCGTCTGTTTACTATGTCTGAGCTGTCTGATATTATTTTTGCCTAAGACAGATTGTCCAGGAACTTTTTTCCGCGACTGTACATTAAGTTTACGCAAATATTCGCTTTTAAAAGCTGGTCAAACTTTCTTGTACAAAATTTGGATTGATGTTAGCCTGAGATGGTCCCAATTACCTTTTAGAAAGAAATTGGAAAAAATAAAATACATACTGCTTTTCATGCACTATTACAGTCTCGTGCATCAAGGCACAAGGGACTGTTATTATGGATTACGAGGATAATTCCCCAGGATCAAAAGCGACCAAAATACATATAACTCAGCACTGGGTCACCATAGCAAATAACTTAGTCGGAGTGTCGATAAATAGTTTAGAGAACGGACAAGTTGATAAATTAAACACATGTGCAACACTTAATACCCAAGTGTTGCGCATGAGTCTACTTTATCAACTTGTCGGTTCTCTAAACTATTTATCTACATTTCTGTCAGAAACACCAACATCTTGGGATCTTGAGACAGGGAATTCTACTCTTGCTTATCCGATAGGCATGACCTACTTCTACCTGTGGATTTGTCTAAGGTGACATCTCCTATGACTGCTTCACCTTACCTAAATGCAGTTTATAAGTCCCTTCTTTTCGCATATACTATATTCATATCACGAATGATGGACTAATTACATCGACTCCATGTTGAGGAACTGTTTTCCCCAATCTCCTTCCGATCTTCAAAATTCTTCTTTGTACCGACTGACGAAGCCAGTGTGTGGTGAAACGTTTCCTCAATAAGATCCCCAAGTGTTGCACATGTGTCTAATTTATCAACTTAACTGGAGACGGCTGATTTAGTGCATGTGAAGCAATTCCTCTATGACTTCCGAGGTTTTCCAGTTGCATTTTAAGGTTTACCATTCATTTCTTTTCAATGACTTCTGTAAGCAGACTATTCGAAATGTCAATTACTGTCTGGGAGTAGCATCTCCTGCTATCAACTCTGCAGGATGACTTTGCAGGCTTGAAGTTGTAGCCTCTTGTTTGTTTTGTATTAGAAATGTTCAAGAAATTATAAGAGTTTCTGTTTTGTATTCTGTTTAGTACCTGGAAAAGTTTCTGTGGGATCTGCCCTATCATGCCTTGTTTAAAGAAGTGTTAGTTCGTTAACCTTTAGCCTGATCTGGTGCTCAAGGTGATGAAGAACGGGACGAAATACTGCGTCTTGTTTGTATTCTTGTTTGCTCATTATTCCTAGTGTCACTGCGATGTGTGTATATTATCTGGTTGTTGTTTCTTGCGCAATTGGCGGACATCGCTCTGGGTGCTCACCGTTGCACTCATAAATAAAAGATAATTTAGCCTAATTGAATTTTTAATATTTATTTTAATAGTTATTTCATTTAAGGGGAAGCATTCAGGTTTGATCCATGAGAAGGAAGGAAGGTTAGCTTAAATTCCTTGCTCAACAGTTCTTCATGTATTAAGACACTCGATAAATCCCTACATAGAGCGTAAAGTTGTCTCAATAAAATTTTGATGTGTAACTTATGCGTTTTTATTCATATTTGTCGGTACTTCTCCAGTTCCTACAGTCGAGGCATCTTTCCATGGTGGGTTTAATTACCAGATTATATCTAAATTCACCTTGCTGCTTGCCACCCTAGAGATATGATGGTAAATATTTTTTTTCTTATTTTAGGCTTTTTCACTTAAGACAAAATTTCTAGTCATAAATTTCGAGATTAATAACACCTGGAACTCTCTTCAGTTCCATGAAAAGATATTTATCTTAGCGCATACAGCACTACGGACAGACCGTCAACACACACCAATCACACTGAGGAATAAAGCAAGCCACTATCTTGTGAATACTTCATCAAGAGGCTTCAGGAGAGTACTTATATATCCCTTAATGAATTTAGCAGCTCGTAACTTCTGCCAACTCTAGTGTTAACCCATGTTTGTATTTTACGATTATTAGCTCAAAAAAACACGTTGAAAACTTTTAATTGCATCCCTACTAACTGTGAGATTTGCATAAACCTATTTTATGACTGCAAGAATGAAATAAACTCCTATAAGATTTAATATGTAATTTTCAGTACTAAACTGTTGTTAATATATACATCAGAAGTTTAAACATATGGCTGTGTCGTTTACATGTTGGTCTGTGTGTTTGTTTACAAGGCTCAGGTCATAACTCCTGGCACCAGTGGCTCTACTGATTTCAGGCCTTCATAGCGCGATCATACCTTCTCTTGAAACTGTGTCTGCAGTTTGCGCCCATTATTACATGTACTGCGTTCTACTTAATTACAACCCAGTTAATGTTAGCCTAATTTGTCTACGTCTTTAGTTGACATGTCTACTTTCATCTCAAACATAATGTCCCTAACAACGCTATATACAGAGAACTGTATTAATAATGATCGTATCCCCACTAGTTGATCAGTTTCTCAGCCTTGGAGTTGGTGAAAAACACCGTAGTCTAGAAGGAACTGAAGAACTAAGGAGACAACAGAAGCAGTGCAGGTGTAAAGATAATGTAATCAGTCCACCTTCGAAGTAGCTTTGAAGTGGTCAGTCGCTCAGCCAGGAGAAGAATTCAGCTCCATAGTCTGGAGCAGTGTGAAGTTGCCGAAGGTGAGATGCCGCAAATCTTGAAGACGACAGTAGAGTCGGGGCCCACCTTAGACGGTATATAAGTCTCCATTCTCATGCTGCAGCTTAACATTGTTCCAGAGTATGGAGCTGAACTCTTCTTTAGGCTAAGGAACTGATCACCTCAAAACTACTTCGTCAGTGAGTGATGGACTAATTACATCACCTTTACACCTCCACTGCCTCTGTCTCCTTTGTAGTCGACCGAGAAAGCTATATGTGAGTACAAATAGGAAGCGCGTCTGTTGAGCACGAGAGAGACGCACTTCCTATTTGTACTCACCAATATTCCTCACTCAAGGAGGGGGAGGATGAGAGAGAGTAGGAGGAGGAGGAGGAAGAGGAGGAGGAGCAACATGAGGGAGAGGAGCAGCAGGAGGGAGGAGGAGGAGCAGGAGGGAAAGGAGAAGCAGGAGGGAAAGGAGGAGGAGGAGGGAGGGAGAAGAGGAGAGGAAAGGTGACCTGCAGCTGTGTACCGCCACAGGTACTATCTCTTCCAGCACCTTATGTCTCGCTTGTTGCATTATGTTGCGTATTTGCATACAAAAGGCTACGTGTGTACTAGCTCGCGCTCTTGGCTGTGCACATACATGTGTAAACACATACTTTTCCCTGGAAGATCAGTGCAAAATTTTAAACTCGTCGTCTTGGTCACGGCAGCCACTGCTGCAAACACATATAATATTAAAAGGGCAAGTGAAGATATTCATATCGCTCATGAGCTCCAAAGGTTACAAAAACTGGCTAGCAACCTGGAGCCATAATTTGTTTGCACTAGCTATTCTGAAAAATAAATCAGTTAATGTTTAATCACACAAAGCGTTGTAGCACACGGGCAAGTTGTGTCTAGTCTAAATAAACTAAGGATTGCCATAAATTTTTACTGGGATTTTAAAATAAATTTTGTTCAGCTAATTTCGAAACTTCATTCCAATGCAAGCAATAATAATAATAATAATAATAATAATAATAATAATAATAATAATAATTTTATTTCTACAAGTACATACACGACTTATAGAGACCTAGTGATATCAATGATATACTGTATAGAAAACCCCTTGTTATGCAGAGCATTTTGGGCAAATTGGGTTAATTTTGTCCCCAGGATTCGTCATACACCAGTCGGCTGACACCCAGGTACCTATCTGCTATTAAGTGAACAGGGACAGCAGGTGTCAAAGAAACACCCTAATGTTCTACCCGTACAGGGAATCGACCTCAGTGTGTGAGCTGAGTGCTCTACCAACAGAGCTACGTGACAAATCTAAACAAATGGCATGAGTTTGAAATAATAGTCGGGCTAGCTGGTGCATCCCGAGACAGGATACTTAAATCTTACAAGAAATACATCTCGAGTTTGGGAAGGCAGCGAACAGAGATATCAGCGGGAGAGGCCTGAGGCCAGGCAGTACACAAGTAAACACAGACATACATTACGTCAGACGCGTAGCAGCATTTGCATACATTGATCACTAATAACACCACGCCCGACACGAAGATGAATGGCTACCACGATAATAAAACTCTATTACCATTCCTAACTCCTGGCTCGTAAATTATTGTCTACGTGGAGAGAAGTAAATTCATTGTGACTGTAATACTCAGCTTCTCTCTGGAGACCCGCTCTGGCGGCCCTAACAGGTTGTCGGGAAGCATTGGTTCGTGCCAAGGAATTCCAGACCATCCCAGTGACTTACTCTCCTCCATGGCATTATATTAATAAGATTAAATCTTATAACAGAAAATAAACTTCCTCTAAAGGTTAACGACTCTCGGCAAATCTTAGAATTACCTCCATTCTAGGCTGACGAGCCTCTCTAGCACCAAGTCCCGGCTGTTTACAGCTTGAGTGAATGACTTCGGCCACCCAGCAGCTGCGTTTAGTGACAACGTGCCGACCTACCAGCTGACCTTCAGCAGAAGTTGTACATAATGGAAGGAAAACAGTTAGCAACATGCCCATATCGGTTTAACAGCATTCCCATCCCAAGTAACGAGAGACGAGTATCTTGAGAGCAGTTATTTCTCTCGTGTGTCCGACAGTTTTATTTTGTTTCATCATAACATATGCCAAAATATTTAAGCCTAAACACTTTTCCAATAAATATCCTCTAATTTGTAGGTCATCCTGTCAATTATTATTACACAGTAAGACGCATTAGGAATTACATTAATTCAGGCTGAGTTTGAATTAAATATTTAGCATTTTCTTATATATTTTTAGGATTATACACACACACACACACACACACCCCCACACACTCAATTTTATAACTATTAATTTTATATATTGAAGAAATCACTGTATATGCTAAATTGCCCATTCAGTAACGCTAGCATAAGACAGACGGAAAACAGAATAATAGATTTATCCCAAGATATTTGAAGAGATCTTTTTTTTTAATAGCTGGTGATCAAAAGTGCCAGCCAAGATATGTGGTGATAGAAAATTTCACTAAATGGTTGAGAAATAAAAAAAAATTAGGTTAACACTGCTCTAATTCATGATTATCACCATTACAGTATATACGAGGTAATTATGTACTCTGAGTATCACTTTCCCAGGTCAAAAAAAAAAAAAAAGACCTGTAAAGAATTTAGTTGATAGACAAAAGTTCCACTTTAAAAAAAGTTTTTACGGTAATTCCCCATAAAATATTCTCTTCCCGATTTCGATTTTATTTACATAATCGACCGCTACTGACTCCACTAAACACCACGAGAACATTTGTGCTGCTGTATGACAGTATTCGGAAGGTCAGAATGGTGATTTTTGTTTCAAACTCAATCAACGTCTCAGTCCAAGAAAAAAAAATCAGAAACAGGTGATTGAAGAGGCATGCAGCAGGTTGAGAGATGAGTGACATAGGTTCCTGTCACTGAGCACCCCAGCATGCAGCAGGTTGAGAGATAAGTGACATAGGTCACTGTCACTGCGCACCCCAGCATGCAGCAGGGTGAGAGGTGAGTGACATACGTCACTGTCACTGCGAACCCCAGCATGCAGCAGGTAGAGAGATGGGTGACAGGTCACTGTCACTGCGCACCCCAGCATGCAGCAGGTTGAGAGATGAATGACATTAGTCACTGTCTCTGCGCACCTAAGCATGCAGCAGGTTAGAGAAACAGGATAATGCCTAAAACGTAGTAAAAAAAATGCAGTGAGTAAGGCGTGAGAGCCCACTAACTTACTCCTCTAGAACTTCTAGTTGTTGTTCTGGGCTTTCCTTCTCCACTACAACAAATCTCGATTGCTATATTTTTTTACTCTTTCCTAACATCTTTCCTCTCTCACACAGTCATGTAGTGAGTCAGAATCATATAGTGAGAAATCGTATAATGGAGTATAGTGATTTGAATCAGATAATATATTGAATTATAGTCGTGTTGTTAGTCATATAATGAGTCAGAATAAGAGAACGAGTTACTAAAAGTGAGGGTCGATTATTATAAGTTTTGGTGTCTGTCTATCTGTCTGTGTCTCTCGTTAATATACGAGTCTCTCACCCCTCAGTCTGATTATGGTACACACGGTCAACTTTCACATTTTCCAATTCCCCATTCTCATCAAGCAAGAAAAGATTCATACCTCCCTCCCGTATTATCAACACACTAACATCCCACCACCAATTTTACACTCACCCTCTCATCATCAATACAATAAGCATCTTTTTCTTTCATTTACTCACGCCATGTTATCGAATTTCGGAATTGTCGACTTTTAACTTTCACCATCACAACAAAACACACACACACACACACACACACACACACACACACACACACACACACACACACACATAGGAACACTTTGCTAAGGCGGGTAGGAAAATATGGAGGAGAGGCTACAAAGTAGCATACGCTATCATTTACAACCCACGACCCAGGCAAGAATATGACCCAAATAACCCTGCACTAATAGACAGTAAAAAGGGCAGCACGATTAACTAACAGAACTCGAGCCTAACTACTAATCAAAGGTGACTTTAATTAGCCGCGAAGAAATATGGTAGAATAATTTAGATATGCTGTCGAACCGCAAACATGGTGATGTCAAATTGATGCACGCAACTCTGAGGAACTTATGGCGACATGCCAACGAGGATGAACCTGGTGGTCATTTTATGTAACTCCGAGAAAATGCAGATTACACAACACCCATAAATAAGACCTAGCGATCACTCTTATTTTTTTCCTACCATACACAGACAGGTGCTCATTCCAGAGAAAAGTAAGAGGAACTGATGGGAGTGCAAGATCACGGAAGCAAAACAAACGCTGAACAATCTGGCAAAACTGTGGGGGAAATCAAAGACTTAAACATGTTATTAACAAACAGAATTTGTAAGTAAATCACCTAGACAAAAAAAAAAATTGATTAACACTACGTTTCGCTCAATATCAGCTTTATCAAGTAATTTGATAAAGTCGTAGTTTGTTTTCATATCTTTGATTTACCAAGTGTCGACTTGTCTATGAGGGTAACACTGAAAATGAATTTTTAATTGGATAATTTAGATTAAAATGCTAGCAAAGATCAAACTGGAAGAGGAAAACGACAAACAGAACCTAAAGAGGAACGCGATACGTGTTAAAAATGTCCAGATATTCAAGAGAACAAGAAACATTACCAAATAATGATAGAGGTCAGAAAATCGCTCACGGCTAGAAAATTCTGAAATAGCAACTGATTCAGCGATGGAAAATCATGTCTCATGACGCAAATGACAACAAACCTTCGATAGACCGAGATATCAGAAAGGACAAATATGATGGGCGGATTTCATATTCCAACGTTCATGACAGTGCTAAAACCTTCATACACAGTACCGCAAACTAAACTAATACAAACATCGGAACGTATGAAAGAATACCTTAATAATAAAACAAGCATGTTAACTGATAAGTGAACCGAATCAGTCGGTACCCACGCGAGTTCGTTCGCGGACATATGTATAAACAAATTACCTTCCCAAATTTTAAATCTTATATAACAATGTTTAGGGAGAATGCTCAAAGTCTGAGAAGAACCCATATTAATGAAAGCTGATGAGATCTAAAAGATGACTTGGTCAGGAAAAGTTGCTGTGGAAATTCAACCCCCAACAAAAGCACAATGATGAAAATAGGAGCACTGAGAGCAGTCAAAAATTATCACGTGTGTACGACAAAAGCAGAGAAACAAATGAAGAGAAACTCCAGTAAACTTCGTATAAATCGAACACTTTTAACAACGTACACAGAGAATAGGAATGTAAATTTGACCTTCAGAAATCTACAAAAAGTATGCATTCAGAGCAAAATATACAACATAATGATCATCTAATATTACGACGAACAGCTCTGGCGCCATCCCAAACGCAATTACTGTAAAATCAAGGAAAATATAAATGGCCCATTGTCTTACCAGAGACATGAGAAAAAAGATGTTTCTCTGGAAAAATACTAAAATTCAGAAAACAATACTATAATTTGACTCATAATCATGATATTCGATACAGAAAACAAATAGACTACTTAGCATGAGAATGCTCAGCACAAAAGAAATCAGTACGAAAAACACAGATGGAAATTTAACAGCCAAGTTTCTCGCAGAGACAAAATATCACTATCTCAGATCAGAAAAAAAAATCTAATCAATGGATTGTGGTAAAAGTGGAGGCTAAAATAATCAAAAGCTTTTGATTATTATTATTGTAATATTACATGCATGGGAAGAGAGTTAACCCCGAAGGGGTTATATAGCACTTGATGAATGGGAGGCACTGTAAAGAGGAGGAGGTAAACATTAATTCCAAGGTCCAAGAGAGCCTCTCCAGCGTCAAGGAACCTTCCATGACAGGGCAACTCCACATTAAAGAATCACCCATGTGCTGAAGCTCAAAACTCGCAAACTCAGCTATGTAATTACATCTCAGTAAATACAAGTATCTCTTCACACCCGAATTGTGAGCCTGTCCTTATCACCACAAACATACACCTGCATTGACACACACACACACAGTTTCATATATATATATATATATATATATATATATATATATATATATATATATATATATATATATATATATTATAAAGAGAGAAAGAGCGTTAAAAAGTGAGAGACAACCTCTAATCTCTTGTTTCCAGCTGTTAAAGTTGATATATAATTATTTATTATTTTATAAAATATTTTCCACCGAGTATTAGCTCCCTCAGGAGAAGCGGGTTCTCTCTGAAAAAAAAAAATGTGCATCTGTAACTATGAATTTCGTCAAGCAATGTCCTTCCCGACAGAATATCTAACGATGATTGATGATACCCAAAGAAGCTTTAATCATTCTTATCGTCCTCATCATGTTTTTTTTTTCTCTACCCCCTCCCTCTCCCGCTGAGAAAGGCGAGGAAATCAATCGAACACAATAATCAAAGTGTGCGATACACGTCTTCAGCGTCACCTGTTCACTCTCTCTTGCTGACCTCCACCTTCCAAATACCAAGATTAGTCCCACTCGTCTAAAAATATTATATACACACACACACACACATATATATATATATATATATATATATATATATATATATATATATATATATATATATATATATATATATATATATATATATATATTTTTTTTTTCAACAAGTCATCCGTCTCCCACCGAGGCAGGGTGACCCAAAAAGAAAGAAAATCCCTAGAAAGAAAATACTTCCATCATCATTCAACACTTTCACCTCACTCGCACATAATCACTGTTTTTGCAAAGGTGCCCAGAATACAACAGTTTAGAAGTATATACATATAAAAATACACAATATATCCCTCCAAACTGCCAATATCCCAAACCCCTCCTTTAGAGTGCAGGCATTGTACTTCCCATTTCCAGGACTCAAGTCCGGTTATATAAAATAACCGGTTTCCCTGAATCCCTTCACTAAATATTACCCTACTCACACTCCAACAGCTCGTCAGGTCCCAAATACCATTCGTCTCCATTCACTCCTATCTAACACGCTCACGCACGCTTGCTGGAAGTCCAAGCCCCTCGCCCACAACACCTCCTTTACCCCCTCCCTCCAACCGCTTCTTCTTGTTCATACCATCCACAATCATCTCTTTATCATTCGCACAACATCCACGCACATTCAGGCTTCCCACTTTGACAATTTTCTTCTTATTGTTTTTAGTAATTATTACAGGAAAAGGGGTTACTAGCCCATTGTTCCCGGCATTTTAGTTGACTTTTACAACACGCATGGCTAACGGAGGAAAGATTCTTATTCCACTTCCCCATGGATATAAAAAGAAAAGTAATGAGAACAAGAACTAAGATAAAATCAAAGAAAACTCAGATGAGTGTGTATAAATAAACGTGTACATGTATGTTTAGTGTGACCTAAGTGTAAGTAGAAGTAGCAAGACGTACCTGTAATCTTGCATATTTATGAGACAGACAAAAGACACCAGCAATCCTACCATCTTTAAAACAATTACAGGATTTCGTTTTACACTCACTTGGCAGGATGGTAGTACCTCCCTGGGTGGTTGCTGTCTACCAACCTACTACCGTATGTATATATATATGAATATATATATATATATATAATATATATGAATATATATATATATATAATATATATATATATATATATATATATATATATATATATATATATATATAATATATATATATATATATATATATATATATATATATATATATATATATATATATATATATATATATACACTCAATGACAGTTGTTAGATACGACATGAGTTTATATATATATATATATATATATATATATATATATATATATATATATATATATATAAACTCATGTCGTATCTAACAACTGTATCTAACAACATTACCAAAACTGTTGTCCAGAGGGCTAAGGAAGGGTTGTTGAGGTGGTTCGGACATGTAAAGAGAATGGAGCGAAACAGAATGACTTCAAGAGTGCATCAGTCTGTAGTGGAAGGAAGGCGGGGTAGGGGTCGGCCTAGGAAAGGTTGGAGGGAGGGGGTAAAGGAGGTTTTGTGTGTGAGGGGCTTGGACTTCCAGCAGGCATGCGTGAGCGTGTTTGACAGGCATGAATGGAGACAAATGGTTTTTAATACTTGACGTGCTGTTGGAGTGTGAGCAAAGTAACATTTATGAAGGGATTCAGGGAAACCGGCAGGCCGGACTTGAGTCCTAGAGATGGGAAGTACAGTGCCTGCACTCTGAATGAGGGGTGTTAATGTTGCAGTTTAAAAACTGTAGTGTAAAGCACCCTTCTGGCAAGACAGTGATGGAGTGAATGATGGTGAAAGTTTTTCTTTTTCGGGCCACCCTGCCATGGAGGGAATCGGCCAGCGTGTTAATAATATATATATATATATATATATATATATATATATATATATATATATATATATATATATATATATATATATATATATATATATATATATATAAACTCATGTCGTATCTGACAACTGTCACTGAGTAAATAGAAGTCTGGAAGTGTATGAGAATAGGTGTACTGCTTTGAAAGCCTGTGTAACTGTACTAAAAGACAGTTGAGTTACGGATGGTGGACACTAACGCAGACTTGACACATCAATGCTTTCTATAAAACTTTAATTTTAATGTTCGCCTCGCAGCCCAGTGGTACAACACTAGACCTGCAACCAGATGGACCATGGTTCGAGTAGTCCCAGTCCATTCTTCTCATTATATATATATATATATATATATATATATATATATATATATTCTTTTCTCTCTCTCTCTCTCTCTCTCTCTGTCTCTCTCTCTCACACACATACACACAGGGTGGTGGAGCACCTGGAACGGAACAAGATTATAAAAGACAACCAGCACGGGTTCATGGAAGGCAAATCCTGTGTCACAAACCTATTGAAGTTTTATGACAAGGTAACAGAAGTAAGACACGAGAGTGGGGTGGGTTGATTGCATTTTCTTGGACTGCAAGAAGGCCTTCGACACAGTTCCTCACAAGAGAATAGTGAAGAAGCTAGAGGATCAGGCACGTATAACAGGAAGGGCACTGCAATGGATCAGAGAATACCTGACAGAGAGGTAACAACGAGTCATGGTACGTGATGAGGCATTACAGTGGGCACCTGTGGCGAGCGAGGTCACGCAGGGGTCAGTCCTAGGACCAGTGCTATTTTTGGTATATATGAATAACATGATGGAAGGGATACTCTCAGAAGTGTCCCTGTTTGCAGATAGTGAGAAGTTAATGAGGAGAATTAAATCAGATGAGGATCAGGCAGGACTACAGAGAGACTTGGAAAGGATGGACGCCTGGTCCAGCAGCTGACTCCTCGAATTTAACATCGCCAAATGAAAGTCATGAAGATCGGGGAAGTGCAAAGAAGATCGCAGACCGAGTATAGGATAGGCGGCCATACACTGCAAACCTCACTCAAGGAGAAAAATCTTGGGGTGAGTATAATACCTGAGCACGTCTCCGGAAGCACACAAACCAACATATGGGCGCCTGGCAAACCTGAGAATAGTGTTCGGATACCTCAGTAAGGAATCGTTCAAGACTCTGTACACCGTGTACGTCAGGCCAATACTGGAGTATGCAGCACCAATTTGGAACCCACACCTGGTAAAGCACGTCAAGAAATTAGAGAAAGTGCAAAGTTTTGCAACAGGGCTAGTTCCATAGCCAAGGGGATTGTCCTTCGAAGAAAGGTTAAGGGAAATCGGCCTGATGACACTGAAGGACAGGTGGGTTAGGGGAGACTTGATAACTACATACAAAATACTGCGAGGAATAGATAAAGTGGACAGAGACAAGATGTTCCAGAGAGGGGACACAGACACAAAGGGTCACAATTGGAAGTTGAAGGCTCAGATGGGAAGGGAGGTTAGGAAGTATTTCTTCAGAGTTGTCAAGAAGGGGAATAGTCTGGCAAGTAATGTAGTGGAGGCAGGAACCACACATAGTTATAAGACGAGGTATGATAAAGCTCATGGAGCAGGGAGAGAATGGACCTAGTATCGACCAGTGAAGAGGCGGGGCCAGGAGCTGAGTCTCGACCCCTGCAACCACAATTAGGTGATTACAATTAGAGTAGTACACACACACGCGCACAAACGCACACCATTAACATAATTCATACTACACGGCGCCTCTCTTAGTTCATGATGAGACCTAAAATATAAGTGCGTAGGTATTCTGAGCACAGTGAGTTAGAGTTTATCCCTGCCAGTGTACGTTAAGTAGTGACAAACGCTTGTCTTTCTTCTCTTTAAGTGTGAATTTTATGGACGGTTCAAAGTTGTTGATTGCATCGAGGATGCTTTGTACGTAATCCTTTGGGCAAAATAACGAAAGCATCATTGAGGTAGCGCATCCAGGGGGTAGTGACAAAATAATTTACCAAACTTTTAGGTTTGATCAGCCAGGCGCGCCTTAAATGTTCAGGTGACCTTGTAAATCACGTTGAAGGAGGCGGGGAGAAAGGAACCAGAGGAGGGTGAGTGTTAGGAAGGTAGACGGTAAGAAGAGGAAGAAGGCTGTTGGTTTAAAGGAGAGTTGATGACTGGAGAGAATGAGAGGAAGGGTAGGTTGGTAAAAACTGAAGGGAGGGAGAGTATAGTGAGGGGGGTAGGAATGGTGGAACATGGAGGCGTTATGCTGACGAATAATGGCCTGAAAAATATAACCCCAAGAAAAGAAATAACACGAAATTTAATAATGTGCGTTTGTTTACAATTGTCATTCCAGCAATGGTGTAACCAATCAGCCCAAGGCGCTGTGGTCCGCTGGCGAGGTACTATTTGGAATTCAAGACATGGCTCCAGCAACCTTTATCATGTAAGTGTTAGTTAAAAGAGAAGCAATAAAGAAATTGTATTTTCTTTTTCGTAATATTTACAAGTTGAGAGAGAAGCCTGGCAATTGATTTACTTGGTAACAATAGACTCATGGTTTCCAGATATTACTCGCGCAGCAGTGAGGCGATATATACCAGGTTAAATTAATTAAACATATAATTAAAAGATATAGTAACGTAAACCACCGGAATAGATCTCGTGTAGAAATGTCAACAGAAATTATTAAAAGAGACTGAATATCGCCTTATCTCGCTGGACACTGTCATAGCCTTTAAAAGTAAATACTCCTGTGTCATTCTAACAAAGCCCCAGCGCTCTCCTTTACATAATCTTCCTAACAAGTCAACAGTCCTTGAGGGGACCAGCAACACACAAGACTAGAAGAGCGAGTACAAAAGTGCTAGTCACTGCTCCCACACCAGTACTTCAGTCATTGCTAACCATTCATTTCGACGATTTTCAGAGGAAGATTTCATTGTTGGCTACTTCCACGTTGAGGAGGTAGTTATTAGTTTATTCGTCAGAACAAAATGATCCGATGCGAGTTGCCAGTAGTTAAGAGGGCTATGCATTAACCAGGCAAGAGCCTGTTGCTCTAAAATACGTATTGACTCATCAGAACTATTAGACGGAGTGGTAGGTAATGCAGTGTGCATACATGAATACTTAAGAGAGCTTTTCATGAGTCATAACACAGTGGTTAGCTTAGCTTTTTACAATACTTTAGATAGCTCTTGTTTAGTCTCAAAGGGTGAGCAGTTCTGAAGCCATTCAATTTTCACATAAACGTAATTACGTTTGCCCAAAACACTACTACATACATTATGGCTTCACTTGGTGATTCCTACAGGTTTGTGTACAACACACACACACACACACACACACACACACACACACACACACACACACACACACATACGAAACAAGGAAAATAAAAGAACACATTGGGCAAAGGGAAACTAACATAAATCAGCCAGTAATAGGGCAGCACCTCATTGCAGGCATGGTCAAGAGGTTCAGTTGTTGCTCAGACCTGCTGTCAGAATGTGGCAGAAATGTGATCTAAGTGAATGTGACCGTGGAATGCTTGTCTGAATTTTCAGAAGGTGCTGAACTCTTATTTTCACTTACAACAGTCTTTGAAGGTTTACAGAGAATGGTGAAAAACAGAAAATGTCCAGTGAGTAGCAGTTCTGTGGGCGAAAACGCTACGTTAACGAGAGAGGTCAGAGGAGGATAGCCTGACAGGTTCAAACTGACAAGGTGACAGGAACTCAAATAACCACGTATGACATGAGTGGTATTCGTAGAGCATCTCTGAATGCACAACACATCGAACCTTGAAGTGGATGGCCTACAGCAGCAGAGAACCACAGCGGGATCCAGTCCTGTCAGTTAAGAACGGGAAATTGAGATTACAGTGAGCGGAGATTCGCCAAAATTGGACAGTTGAAAATTAAAAAAAAATAAGAAAAAGATTATCATGGTCTGAAGAAACGCGATTTCTGCTACGTCATACAGATGGTAGGGTCAGAATTTGGAGCAAAAACATGAATCCATGAATCCATCCGCCTTGTGTCACCGGTTCAGGCTGGCAGTGGTGGTGCAATGGTGTAGGGAAGTTTCCTGGCACACATCAGGACCCGCAATACCAACTGAGTGTCTTTTAAATAACATAGCCTAACTGAATATTGTTCCGGAACATGTGTATCCTTTAATGACCACAGTCTACTCATCTTCCAGTAGTTACTTCCAGCAGGATATCGCACCATGTCATCTTAAGCTGATTTTACCACTGATAATGAATTCACTGTACTCCTATGGCCTTTACAGTCACTAGATCTCAGTTAAATAGATAAACTTTGGGATGTGGTGGAATGGGAGACTCAGTGAATATACAGGCGACAAATCTGCAGCAATTGCGTGATAGGTATTGTGCCAATATGGACCAGGATCTCTAAGGAATGTTTCCAGCACATTGTCGAATTCATGCCACGAAGAATCGGGCTGCTCTAGTGGCAAAAGGGGTATCATATCCAGTACTAGAAGTATGTACTCAATTAACTAGCCATTGAGTGCATATAATGTATCATTTACTACATATTTATCTTTGAGATTATGAAATAAGTAAAGTGTACCTGCATAAAATTCCTGTTCATCCTAGCGGACGTGAACAAATCACGATAATTTTGTGAATCTACTGGTTTCTCTTACTGTTTGTATTATTGTTTTGCTTGTCTTCTGGCTTATGTGTGGTGGCACGGTCATGCATCATATATTTCAACCATTCAGTGTTATTACCCTGTAGTGATGTTGCTCTAGATTTATGTAGCTACGTAGGCATCTGCTGGTTAAGAGCTAGAGGCAGAGGTGTAAAAGGGTGGTTACTGGCGTCTTTCCCGATGGAGAGGCAAGAGTTAGTCTTGCCTCTGCTTAGGGGTTTGCCTCCTAGTTAAGTACTGCACGCTAGTATTTAATCTTCTGTAGCTGTCTGGGTGGCCATGTGTTTAGTGCTCTTGTAACTAACTGTTTATAACTCTTGGGAGTGACAGAGTTCTGTCACTCCCAAGAGTTACAAGTGTTCATTGATAGTTAGAGAAGCGGTAGAGTCAAGGATTCTGCTGCGAGTTCACTTTTTTTTTTTTTTTTTTTTTTTTTTTTTTTTACACAGGGTTTGACAAGGTTAAGGATCCCTAGCTTTATTGACAAGCTATTTACAGGTTAAGGATTCCTAACTTTATTGGCAAGCTAAGAGCTGTTGCCTACATCAGCTCATTTGAAAGCATTTTTATTGTTAAGAGACATACAAGTAGGGAACAGGATAAAGTTGGAGCCATCTGTGGGCCAGCATTTTCATTTGATCAACTGACTTTATCTCGTTGACATCATTATGCTGTACGAATGTGTTCCATACTCGAGTCATCCTGAGTATATATGATCTCAGATGGAGTGATGTTCTGGAGAAGAGTACAGCCAGAGTGAAGTTGCTGCTTTTGTAGAATAGGGACTGATGAAGGGGCATTCATGTACACACACACACACACACACACACACACACGGTACCCCAGTATATACTAACTAATCCATACTCCCATGCAGGAGTAACATACGCCCTTGAAGGAGTAACATAATCCCTTGAAGGAGTAACATACTCCCTTGAAGGAGTAACATATTAGTTGGTCTTCCAGCCTCCTTTAAATATGAACAAAGAACATGCTCAGACGTTCATGGTGTTTCAGCATTCCGACACGATTCTTATATAATATTATTTTATTATTACATTAACTAGGGAAACAGTGTGTTTGCTTATATATGAGCAAACACTCTTAATCATTTACACATCACTGTGAGTGAAATTAAAATACATGTATATTATTACACATTTAAGTATGCTGTTTCCACGCTTCTTTGCCTGGACAATATAAAGCTTAAGATCGTAGAATCAAATAACGCTTTTTATCAAAGACTCAAATAATGTTTTTTGTCAACTTAAGGCACAAGTGTATAGTATTTATTTTTGTTACAGTTGGTAACGTTTTTAGTTCACACTCGTTAATTCTCTTCAGCATTATATAAGCGCCAGGCTCCTTGCTTCTGCTTCAGAATCTCCACGACTATGGTGCTCTTCACACCTACTCCAAGGTTGAGGGACTGATTACCTCTTCTTCTGTATATAGTCCTACTGTCTTCAATCTATGTCCTAGAATTTGTATTGATAAAGCCACTGGATGGCGAAACGTCTACAATAACGATATCCAGATGTTGCACATGTGTCTTAATTTCAGCATTATTATAAATATTTATAACACACTTGACTTAGGTTTAGAAGGAAGAATGGGAAGTTGTGACAGCATTTTCTCTTGGTATTTATCTCTTCATGAGCAAGGAGTGAGTAGAACCCAAGTCCCGATCAATTCCTAACAGACGGGAAAACATGGAAGATGAGAGACCAGATAATTAGGAACATGAGAAGGTGGACTGGAAGGTTAGGAGGCAAGCTTTTGGGAAGATGGAAAGCAGTAATTGACCCTGGAAATTTAAGGATGTGAACGAATATAAAAGGGAGAGAAGAGGCAGGGATGAAGAAATATGAAAGAAATAGGAAGGAGTGGAGGAACATGGGAGGGAGAAATAGGAAGCGGTGGGGAACTATAGGAAGTGAAAATGAGAGGGGAAGCTGGCAACATAAGGGGGATGGAGGAGGAGCAGGAGAGAAAGAACGTGGAAGAGAAAAAGGGCAGCGATGGAGAAAGATGCAAGGGAAGAAAGGACACGAATGAGGCGAAGCGAAACAGGGGAATGGAGTGACTAAGCACATCAATAATAGTGTACTTTCACACCTCAGTATATGTGTACAAACATGCATACATATGTACCTAAATATATGCATACAAACATGTACTGGTACATGCATAAAAATATGTATATCCATATCTATATGCGTTCGTTACTTACTATATTTACGTAGATATAAATATTACACAATACATAGACATATCTACATACAATACTTACTTGCATATATGCATTAAACACGTGCACACACTGCATGTGTTCATATCTACATACGCATGCGCGGACACACACACACACACACACACACACACACACACACACACACACACACTTGTACAACAACATGCATAAATACATATATGAAGTAATAAACAAAACGAGCGTGTGAACATGGTTTTAAAATACTGATAACGAGTTCTTGGCAGAGAACGTGGGAAGAAGGTACTGGTGGGAGGGGGATGTGCAGGGAGGGGGGATGTGCAGGGAGGGGGGTGAGAAAGGGGGGAGGGGATGTAAGTAACAGCTCTTAGCTTGTAAATAAAGTTAGAAACCCTTAACTTAACCTTGTAAAATCCCGTGTAAAAGGGAGAGAGAGAGAGAGAGAGAGAGAGAGAGAGAGAGAGGTTACAAACTAATTATGCGCCATGCATAATAAGAATTAGTATTCAATAAAATCGACACCATGCACCATGACTGCAGCTCTGCCGTGACACCTACAATAATCTGATGGATTCTCAACTCTGGATATCAGATTCATCTCGCCCTGATGACTGTTCTTAAGACGAGTAATTCGAGCCGAGATGTTCCCCTCCTGCCTGAGAATTGTTTTTACATGGCAATCATCATTTTTTTTTATTACAATTGTCTTAAGACTTTTTTTTGTAATATGCATAACTTTCTAAGACTCGAATAATTTGTTTTATAATTTTCAAATATCTTGAACTAGGTTCAGCTATCCTACTAGTTTGAGTCTTAGGATGATTTTGTAAATATTCATACAGACATTCATATATTGTCAGGAATATGTTTTGGCAAGGAGTTACTGGTAAATAATCCTTTTGAATTTTGAAACTTTTCCTGAAACTTTAATAGACACACAAGGAGTATTTTCTCTCTCTCTCTCTCTCTCTCTCTCTCTCTCTCTCTCTCTCTCTCTCTCTCTCTCTCTCTCTCTCTCTCTCTCTCTCTCTCTCTCTCTCTCTCTCTTGCACATAAAATAGCCACTGGCATTACGAGTCACTGACATTACGAGTCACTAACATTACGAGTCACTAACATTACGAGTCACTGACATTACGAGTCACTGACATTACGAGTCACTAACATTACGAGTCACTAACATTACGAGTCACTAACATTACGAGTCACTAACATTACGAGTCACTAACATTACGAGTCACTAACATTACGAGTCACTAACATTACGAGTCACTAACATTACGAGTCACTAACATTACGAGTCACTAACATTACAAGTCACTAACATTACGAGTCACTAACATTACGAGTCACTAACATTACGAGTCACTAACATTACGAGTCACTAACATTACGAGTCACTAACATTACGAGTCACTAACATTACGAGTCACTAACATTACGAGTCACTAACATTACGAGTCACTAACATTACGAGTCACTGACATGCGAATGATGAAAAACCTCATGCATGTTAAATCATGACTATTAAAATTAATACTTCGGGAACTAAGCAAACACCTGGGTCATGAAGAATTAATACCGAGGAGTATTAAGTTAATATCGCAGGTATTAAGGAAATACCCTGGGCATTAAAAGCTAATACCCAGTGAATTTAATTAACAACCTAGGTATTAAATTTTCCCTGATATTAATTTAATACCAGAGGTATTAGAATTAATGCTACGGGTATTAAGATAATATGAAGGGAATTAAGATAATACTCAGGCTATTAAGTAAACACTCTGAATAATAAGTTAATACCCAGGGCATTAAGTGAATACCCTGGGAATTAAAAGCTAATACCAGAGGTGTTTAGATAATACCGTTGGTATTAATATAATACCCATAATATCGAAAGTTAATACCCCGAGTAGTAAATAAATAACCAGAGTAACAAAATTTAATTCTTCGGTTATTAAGTTAATACCCTGGGTATTTACTTGGGTATTAAGTTAATACCAAGGGTATGAAAAGTTAATACCTTCAGAATTAAGTTCATAGCCCAGATATTTAATCAGACAGAACCTTGACAATGGGAAGTAATCACTTTTTGACCGGAGGAAGTGGAAAGTAGCTCCAGCTCCTTGGATGAAGTATTAAGGAATTCCCTCCCCCCCCCCATCGCGCCCTTAACAGGTGCAACATAACAAAAGCAACGGACACTAAAGCATATATATTAAATAATTTAACTTATTACAAAACAGTTTGAGGAGGAGGATGTCCAGGAAGAAATAATTCGAACACATTGAGGGAAAAAATGACAGACAATTTTCGCACAACTCGTGATAAACTTCCAGATTTGAAAGTTTCTTGTTTCTTCCTCTGCCACTCCGTTGTCAGGCTTTTCACAGGCTTTTTTTCAGTTTTCTTATTTATAGTTAAATACGTGTTCATACAGGTTTAAGTTACCTAACCTAACCACACATAATCTAATCAAAATCAAGCTTACTTAAAATACGTAAAACAGGATTTGAAAAAAAGGGAACAGCTGAAAAAAAAATTGCAGCGAGTGTAAAGCCAAAGAAGAGCTGTCGTAAAGAGGTTAAAAAAGGTAATAAGTAAAAAAACGTACTATGAAAGTAGTTAACAATATAAAAGTGATGCAACGAAAGCAGACAGTATGGAGAAGAACTTAAGAATTGAGAAGGAACTCAAGAGAAAACCTGAAGAATGGGTAAGACGTTATCAGCATATAAACAGGTTTTGCAAAGATAAATAAGGTGAGAAAACGTAAGGAAGAAGAAATTGACCTGTCTGTAAGAGTGAATGTCTGTTAAGAGTGATGTTTGAGCAAGATGCTGCCTGAGATATGGACATATTTTAAAAACAAAATTTTTGATGTAGACATTGAAATGTGGTTGAAAATTTCAGACATAGAGGAAAATGGTGTAACAGTGGTTGTAGTATTAGTAGCAGTATTAGTGGTGGTGGTAGTAGTAGTAGTAACAGTAATATAAATAATAATAAAAGAAATGGTAATAGTAGTAACATTAACAATAATAGTAGCAGTAAAAGTGGTAATAGTACCAGTAATAGTAATACGCAATACTGTTAGTACTATTATTATACTAACAGCATTGCGTATTATATATCTTAGGCATTGCAATGGATTCCGCAGTCCGAATCACAATAGCAGACGTGTATGCAGGCCGTACTAAGAGTATTTCCGCAATAATATTTTACCACCAAATGTGAACCTGAGTAGTTAATGGGCACTCAGGAGATGTTCAGGAAGGTGAAACATTAAACACTATATTTAAAAATGGATTATTGCACTAGGGGATTTATGTATATAAATGCATGAAGAATTCAATAGTGCCTATTAGTTGTCCCTCACGTCTTTAATAGATATCATTGTGAATACTTTATGCACTATGTAAACTGTGGTGAACACATGTTATACAAGTAATATATGAATTCACAGGGTACAAATAACCATAACGTTCTAAATAGCCTATCCAGGATAGATACAACGCTGTGAAACAATAGTCAACGCCGTGATCAACGAGAGCAACCGTGGAACATCAATAGCAAGCACATTGAAGTGGACACAATTAGGTCCTAAAACCAAAGCAGTCTCAGTTACAATGCGAGCAGTGTAATTATGTGCCCAGATTGTGACAATGAACAGATAGCCATCAACGTAGACTATCTATAGCTAAACTCTGGGTAGAAAGGTATAATGTTAGAAATATTCCATAACTATCCATAAGGCAG
Source organism: Cherax quadricarinatus (assembly GCF_038502225.1). Lineage (NCBI taxonomy): Eukaryota > Metazoa > Arthropoda > Malacostraca > Decapoda > Parastacidae > Cherax > Cherax quadricarinatus. The sequence continues at coordinate 25,151,100 of NC_091296.1, forward strand.
ACGTATGGACCCTACACAAGACCCCTGTGAGATAAAACTCTTTCAAACACCAGTACACACCACATGAGATGTGTAAGGACATACTACACAAGAACTCTCAGAAGCGAAAAAAATGTAAAGAATCAGCCAGCCAACAGTAACGCTTCCACACTGAACGAGTGACAAGCTACGGCTGACCCAGAGGTAAGCAACCCTCTCTTCTAAGTAATTTCCAAAAGTTTTCGAGATGGCATGGATCAACAGTATTCATGGAAACATCACTCTCTCACATATTAAAGCATATTTAAAGGGTATCATGCAACAATGAATCATGGCAGACAGACGTGACACAGGTGAAGCCACATCCCTTACCAGTTTAACCAATAGAGACAGATTATATCTAATGAACCTGGCCAGTTGTCACGGTCAAACCTCCCTCTATAAATTAGACTGTACATATCCTACAAACAACTCTGGAAAGAACACAAATGATAAAAATTTTATGGCATTAGGTAAAAATGTCCAGTGCACAAGACAAACCTTACAAATATAATAATACTACATAAAATATATAATATCGTAAGTTATATTTAAGAAATATTTGTTTTGTTTATTCCCTGCGAATAATCTTTTGTCATTTTCAACATTGATATGCTTATTTAAGGGAGAATTTTCTGAGTGCTTATAGAACGCTTTTTAGGCTTAATACTAACAGTAGTAGTAATAGCAATAACACGAGTAATCTTAATAGAAGTAGTAACAGTTACAGTAGTCATGGAGGTCAATGTTAGTGTTTGGAGCTCTAGGAGTGTTCGTTGTACAGAACACATGCTGTGGGCATGTGTTCTTTATTTTCTTGCTTATTTCGGCATTGATTTGGGGAGATTTCAAGAATTCTCACGCTAGCATTTTCCCTCGGGTGTTTTAGTATTAGGTGGCAAAGACTGGCAAGGTTATCATCTCAGGGGAATTAATCGCCCTTATAACACTCGCACATCAGCTGTCTATCGAGAGATGCACAGCTATTACGTTGCAATGACCCACTAGACAACAACATCCTCACGCAACTTTCAAGTTATCGCAAGCCAACTACCTCAGGTTACAGTCAAGTGTCTTTGCATAAATTCGTGAAATGCCGAGAATTCTGGAGGCGAGTGTGGAGCAAGGCGACGCTGTGGGGTTTATGGGATTTATTGCCCATTAGCTCCTTCTCCCTTCTATTAAGCGGTATTTACGGGTGTGTCCGCAGAAGGAAAAATAATAGCACACCACCAGAAGAAGTCGCCAGACTCACGCCCTGATGTTTTAGCTTTTCGCTTTCTTCCTCATCCCCTACAGCGATATTATATAATTATACACAGCATATACACACACACACACACACACACACACACACACACACACACACACACACACACACACACACACACACACTTATAGGTAAAGTTGGTCAATTATCAAGAACTCGTTTAAAATTTATCCAGGGGGATGGATAAATTGCAAATATATTTTCCATTAATCGCACATCTAGTATGAATCTTGAACCACGTCTTTCCTGGTGAGGCTCTAACAATTCTGTACATTTTTATTCAATGGTGCTTGCAGCAACGTGTTTTTATTTAACGGTGCTTATAAAAGCGTGTTTAATTCAACGGTTCTTAAAGCAGTACGTCATATGCTCCTCTCTGCAACAGTATAAGATGTACTAAAAAATTGGGTTATGAAATCCTCGTCATTTCAGCACTGACAAGAATTCTTGGTCTCCAGGTTCACAGCCAACACTCAAGTTAATCTCCACTCCTACAACTAACCCACAACTTGGTCTCCATATCAACTGCCACCCCATACCACAATTCGGTCTGTCTTGAACCAATATGTTGCGAGTCAAGGCCTAAAGTACATCGCAGGAGCAAGGGGTAGACCTAATAGGTCACGGGTAGACATTAGAGGCCAGGGATTGTCAGCTGACGCCAACATTAGACTAAAAGCGTCCGCTAGAGTAGATGTGAGAGGCCATACAGAGTGAGGTGTAGCAGTGATTGCGTGAGAATCCTTTCACCGATGTAGTGTCGGTCATGACGAGCGAGATGACCAGCGGCGCTACACAGGTCAACCCACTGGTAGTGGAGCCGCTGTCAGCGCTGATGGTGTATGAAAAACCACTCTACCACCCACCTCGAACTCCACCTGTTCTTCACCATTCTCCTTTGTATGGAGTAGAGACTGGAGAGGGAAGTGGTGAACAGGGAAAAGCAGTCAGACGACAGACACGGGGAAGAAACTTAGAAGAGGGGAGAGAGAGAGTTGGTACCTGGGGAAGAAGTTGATATCCTTGGGGTGAAATTTGACTCCAAACTGACCATGAAGAACCACATTGTAAATCTTGGAAACAAGGCAGCAAGGAAGCTTACAGCACTTCTCCGTATCTCGCATCTGCTTGACTGTAAGGGTTGTAAGATTCTGTGTGAGGCACAAGTACGCTCACACCTTGAGTATGCCCGATTTCCTTGGTTTGCCTGCCCTCCTTCCCTTTCATCTGCGACTGCTTGACAGAGTAGAGAACAGAGCAAGACGTCTCATCTCTCGCCTAGGCCCATCCTGGATAGATCTGTTATTTCAGCAGCGCCTTTAATACAGGAGGGAGGTGGGTGGCCTTACTGTTATGTACAAAGCCAATATTGTCAAAGCACCTCACTTGGCTCCACTTCGAGGACAGCGAGAAGCAAACTTCTATACCACAAGACGGGCAGAGAGCAGCAACTTCACTCTGGCTGCACCCTTCTCCAAAACATCACTTCATCTGAGGTCATATATCCCCAGGATGACTCGAGTATGGAACACATTCTTACAGCATTATGATGTCAACGAGATAAAGTCAGTTGATCAAATGGAAATGCTGGCCCACAGATGGCTCCAACTTCATCCTGTTCCCTACTTGTATGTTTCATAACAATAAAAATGCTTTCAAATGAGCTGATGTAGGTAACAGCTCTTAGCTTGTCAATAAAGTTAGGAATCCTTAACCTGTATATAGCTTGTCAATAAAGTTAGGAATCCTAAACCTGTATATAGCTTGTCAATAAAGCTAAGGACTCTTAACTTAACCTTGTCAAACCCTGTGTAAAAGAGTGAGAGAGAGAGAGAGGGTTGGGAAGTGTGTGTACTCGCCTATTTATGGTGTGTGTGTGTGTGTGTGTGTGTGTGTGTGTGTGTGTGTGTGTGTGTGTGTGTGTGTGTGAGTGTGTGTGTGTGCGTGCGCGCACGTGTTCGCACGCACGCTTGCGCCCTTGCGTGTATCAGAGTCTACACTGTGGCTATCTGCAGAGAATTATCTACTAATATCTCGACTGAACACTGTTTGCTATTCGCTAAGTTGCTAATGCAAGAATAGTAAAGCAGGAGGCTCTCTCCCCACCCTTCATTCCCTCCGGCTACCACCAACACAGAACAAGAAAGAACGGCAAACCATACCTTATTCGAGAACGGGGCATGAATTTTAAAAGATGACAGGAGAGAGAGAGAGAGAGAGAGAGAGAGAGAGAGAGAGAGAGAGAGAGAGAGAGAGAGAGAGAGAGAGAAAGAGGGGAAAGAGCCAACAGTAAACGAGAGGAGGGAGGGGAAAAATAAATGGGTATATGATAAGGGAGAGGAGAAGGCTGGGAAGGAGAAGACTGGGAAGGAGAAGACTGGGAAGAAGACTGGGAAGGAGAAGACTGGGAAGGAGAAGACTGGGAAGGAGAAGACTGGGAAGGAGAAGACTGGGAAGGAGGAGGAGACGATGCAGAGGATATTATTATATTTATGTGACAGCCTTAAACACTGCAGATGGCATACATTACCTCGGGAATAGTAGCAAATCAGGTTGAATAAAAAGCATCTGGCTCTAATTCCTTTCATCATGAGCTTTACACCAGCATAGAGATGTCCCTTAAAATGGAAGGTCTGGTTAGGAAAGATTTGTCAGGAAACAGGACAAGTATTTCCAGACGCGACTCTAAAGTCATAGGAACATAAGAAAGAAGGAACACTGCAACAGGCCTACTAGCCCATGCGAGACAAGTCCAAATCACCTCCCAGCTTAAACCAATGACCCACCTAGTCAGGTTAGGTCAAATCCACTGAAAGAAGGAATACGGCATCAGACCTATTAGCATAAACTAGTCAAGACCATCTCACACCCACCCACGCCCACTTATGTATTTAACCAACCAATCAAGCATTAGGGGAATTGCCAATAAACCCCTGGCTGCCTTCAAGAGAGAGCTGGACAGATACCTAAAGTCGGTGCCGGATCAGCCGGGCTGTGGCTCGTACGTCGGACTGCGTGCGGCCAGCAGTAACAGCCTAGTTGATCAGGCCCTGATCCATCGGGAGGCCTGGTCGTGGACCGGGCCGCGGGGGCGTTGATCCCCGGAATAACCTCCAGGTAACCTCCAGGTAACCTATTTTTTAAAACCACACAACGTTTTAGCTTCTATGACTGAATCTGAATTTTTCCAACTTAAATCCATTGCTGCGAGTCCTGTCTTGGCTAGATACTTTTAGCACGCTATTTACATTCCCTTTATTCATGTTTTCCATTTATGCACCTACCTGGAGGTTATTCCGGAGATCAACGCCCCCGCGGCCCAGTCCATGACCAGGCCTCCCGATGGATCAGGGCCTGATCAACTAGGCTGTTACTGCTGGCCGCACGCAGTCCAACGTACGAGCCACAGCCCGGCTGATCCGGCACTGACTTTAGGTATCTGTCCAGCTCTCTCTTGAAGGCAGCCAGGGGTTTATTGGCAATTCCCCTAATGCTTGATGGGAGGCTGTTGAACAGTCTTGGGCCCCGGACACTTATGGTGTTTTCCCTTAGTGTACCAATGGCGCCCCTACTTTTTATTGGGGGCATTTTGCATCGCCTGCCCAGTCTTTCTAGAGTGCAGATTCAGGGCCTCAGTCTATCCTCTTAGAGAAGATTTCTAATACATAGGATCAACTTTGTCATCTTCCTTTGTACGTTTTCCATAGTGTATCCATTCTGTAACACGGTGACCAAAACTGTACAGCATATTCTAAATGAGGCCTAACCAACGTTATATAGAGTTGAAGAACAATCTGAGGACTCTTATTAATGTTCCTTGATATGAAGCCAAAGATTCTGCTCGCATTATTGCAAACAATTATGAACTGTTGTCTTGGTTTTAGATTACTGCTAACCAGCACTCCCAAATCCTTTTCATAATCAGTAATATTAAGATATGCATTATTTAGTTTATATAAGGCATGGTTTTCTTATCCAATATTTATAACTTTGCATTTGTCTATATTAAACTGTATCTGTCACTTCTCCGACCACTGCATCAGTCTACTCAAATCTTCCTAGAGTGCTCTGTCCTCATTAGAATGAATTAGGCGACCTATTGAGGTGTCCTCAGCAAACTTACTTATGTCGCTATTTATTCCCTCGTCAGTGTCGTTTATATAAATTGTGAACAACAAAGGTCCCAACACAGTCCCCTGTGGAAATAAATGGTATAAAATACCGACACAATGGCAATATAAACACAAATGCAGTATAATGTGATCCTTTATTGACTACGTTTCGCCCACACAGTGGGCTTTTTCAAGTCACAAACAGAACTACCTGGGGTGGAAGGAACGCGAGTATTTAAAGTCCGGCTGAGGTCAGGTGAAGAATGCTGCATCTGATGATGTACCGAGTTGGGTTGTAGAGTCTAAAAACTTGGGTAGCTTGGAAAGGAGACTGGACAAGTTTGTGAGTAGACCTTCTACAGTGTTCTTATGTGGGATAGCGATGAAGAAGTTTCTTGGCAAGTGGTTCAGCTATGTTATAGAAGCCACTATTCTGGTTGAAGTTGTCGGATATAGAAATAAGTGATGATTCCAGGATTCTTCGGTATTGAGTGTTGTCTTCTGTGGCGATAAGTCTTGAGTTTCTGTAGTTTATCAAGTGGTTGTGTGAATTCACACAACCACTTGATAAACTACAGAAACTCAAGACTTATCGCCACAGAAGACAACACTCAATACCGAAGAATCCTGGAATCATCACTTATTTCTATATCCGACAACTTCAACCAGAATAGTGGCTTCTATAACATAGCTGAACCACTTGCCAAGAAACTTCTTCATCGCTATCCCACATAAGAACACTGTAGAAGGTCTACTCACAAACTTGTCCAGTCTCCTTTCCAAGCTACCCAAGTTTTTAGACTCTACAACCCAACTCGGTACATCATCAGATGCAGCATTCTTCACCTGACCTCAGCCGGACTTTAAATACTCGCGTTCCTTCCACCCCAGGTAGTTCTGTTTGTGACTTGAAAAAGCCCACTGTGTGGGCGAAACGTAGTCAATAAAGGATCACATTATACTGCATTTGTGTTTATATTGCCAGAGTCCCCTGTGGAACACCACTCGCGACGCGCCTCCACTCTGATTTCTCCCCATTGATGCAAACTCTCTGCTGCCTGTCAACCATGTCTCTACCCAGGAAAGAAATTCTCATATTCCGTGTGCCTTAATTTTCCTCAGCAGCCTCTGATGTGAAACTACCAAAAGCCTTACTGAATTCTATCTACACAATATAGTAAATTGTATAAGCGTGCTGAGATTCATTAAACAATTTATGCCTTTCAAGATGGCTACGAATTGCCTAGGCAATTATTGATTCCATAAATTTTCCCACTGTGGAGGTAAGGCTTAATGGTCATCTGACCGTGACCTGCCGCTGGCTTACCGGTCCACCCGTTTAAAAATTATGGTAATGATTATTACCGTTTTTGACGTAGATAAAAAGATTTTCAAGGAAGGATAAGGCATATAGAAGAGAAACGAGATTAGAAGAGAAGTCATGAGAGAATGAAGAGTACGAATGAAGAGGGTGAACATAGAAAAGGCTTCCGAGTCCACACCTAAAGTGTGTTATGAGGCCTATCTACTTCTACATTAAGAACTATTCTCTATTATTTAGACTAAGGACAGTGACGGGAGGAAGAAGCAAGAAAAAGTAGAGAGATGAGATCAAGAAAGAATTAAGTAAAACAAAAAAAAAAAAAGAGAAAAAACTTGATTTCGTTGCAAGATGCCTCCCATTGTTGATGTTGCTTATGTGAAAAACCTGCTTCTGCTAGCCACTGTGGCCGCACGCTGTCAGCAGGTGGTGATCACTGTGCGCCACGCTGTCAGCAGGTGGTGATCACTGTGGCCCCACGCTGTCAGCAGGAGTTGACCGCTGTGGTCCCACGCTGTCAGCAAGTGGCGACAACTGACATAAGAACATAAGAAAGGAGGAACACTGCAGCAGGCCTGTTGGCCCATACTAGGCAGGTCCTTTACAATTCATCGCACTAACAAAATATTTGCCCAACCCAATTTTCAATGCTACCCAAGAAATAAGCTCTGATGTGCAAGTCCCACTCAAATCCAACCCCTCCCACTCATGTTCTTATCCAACCTAAATTTGAAACTACCCAAAGTCCTAGCCTCAATCACCCAACTAGGCAGACTGTTCCACTCATCAACTACCCTATTTCCAAACCAATACTTTCCTATGTCTTTTCTAAATCTAAACTTATCTAATTTAAATCCATTACTGCGGGTTCTCTCTTGGAGAGATATCCTCAAGACCTTATTAATATCCCCTTTATTAATACCTATCTTCCACTTATACACTTCGATCAGGTCTCCCCTCATTCTTCGTCTAACAAGTGAATGTAATTTAAGAGTCTTCAATCTTTCTTCATAAGGAAGATTTCTAATGCTATGTATTAATTTAGTCATCCTACGCTGAATGTTTTCTAACGAATTTATGTCCATTCTGTAATATGGAGACCAGAACTGAGCTGCATAATCTAGGTGAGGCCTTACTAATGATGTATAAAGCTGCAGTATAACCTCTGGACTTCTGTTGCTTACACTTCTTGATATAAATCCCAGTAATCTATTTGCCTTATTACGTACGCTTAGGCATTGCTGTCTTGGTTTAAGGTTGCTGCTCACCATAACTATAAGTAACAGAAGTCCAAAAGTTATTTTACAGCTCTATACATCACTAGTGAGGCCTCATTTAGATTATGCTGCTCAGTTTTGGTCCCCTTACTACAGGATGGACATAGACTCATTAGAGAACATACAGAGAAGAATGACTAAAATGATTTACTGTGTAAGGAACCTCCCGTATGAAGATAGACTTAAAGCCTTAAATCTCCACTCTCTGGAGAGGCGTAGAATGAGGGGAGATATCATTGAAGTGTATAAGTGGATGACGGGCATAAACAAGGGAGACATTAATAAAGTACTGAGGGTGTCGAACCAGGTAAGAACCAGGAATAATGGATTTAAGTTGGATAAATTTAGATTTAGAAAGGACATAGGTAAGTACTGGTTTTCTAACAGAGTTGTAGATGCGTGGAACAGTCTTCCCAGTGGGGTGATAGAGGCTAGGACCTTGGGTAGCTTTAAGAAGAGACTGGACAAATATATGAGCGGGAGGGGCTGGGTTTGATTGGTGTTGGGGGGTGCGGGAGTTGTTTCTTGAGTAGCTTTAGGTAGATGTCGTTTTGATAAGGACCTGCCTCGTATGGGCCAGTAGGCCTTCTGCAGTGTTCCTACATTCTTATGTTCTTATGTTCTTATAACCCCCAAGTCCGTTTCGCAATCTGTATGGCTAAGTTCTACACACACACACACAAAATTTCAAGGTGGTGACAGAACCATACTGTCAGCAGGTGTTAACTAATGTAGATCCCGTCACCAAGAAGGTGATGCGATAGGGAGACAGGAGCCATGGGCGAGTGTTGAAGGGGACGGGGTTGTGCTTGGTTATGGACGAGACGATACGTGTGCAAGACAGATCGTTGAAGATTTTACAGTTTTAGATAAAAGTTATCCGCCGTGAAAAGAAAAAAAAGACGTGTCTAGTTTCAGCTTTTTTTTTTATAACTAGGATGAAGTGAAATGACTGAGTAAAGCGAAAAGGTTCTCTCTCTCTCTCTTTCCCATCTCTTTTCACTGCCAGTAAAGTGAATTTCGATGCAAAATTAAAGAGGTATATGAACCTCTCTATTATTCATGCTGATTAATTTAAATATGGGTTAAATGGCCCCGTTATGATTTTCATATGTTCAGTCGTACTTAAATCCACTATTCAGTGATCATTTCTAAAAATATTACCCACCACTGGTACTTCGATTAGTAATAATTTCTCTCATATCAGCTCAAGCTTAAGAAAATTCTGCATAGACTCTAAAGCATTCTTTCACTTATGTCTTCTCTTGCCGTGGGTAATTATAAATAAACCTCGGGGTCCTAGTGGTGACTGTCAAAGTCTATGGGACAGTTTCCTCAGACCCACCACTGCCAGCCACAGGAACGATGGATTGTTGTTCACAGATAGGCCACTGGAATGTGTTTTAGTGTAAGCATTTCTGCCAATGTCTCTCAACAAAAAAGACTAATTCATATTTATACTTTAAACTCCGGAGTGCACTCTGTTCCAGCTTTTCCCGACTGTTGGCAAAAAATTAGTCCTTACCCACGTTTATTTCCTGTGTCTTTTCCCTAAGTTAATGCCGTTGTTGATTATTTTTAAGTACCTTACACTTGAAGCAACTCTTCTTTTTTTATTTTCATTAATTTTGTCTTGGATTTCAATGGTTTTGAATGACATGATCTTTTATACTTTATATTTTAATGGAATAAAGATTAGCACTGAGTCTTTCTTGGTGATAAAAATAGCTAATGAAAGTGCTAGTTTCGTCATCCTTCTCTCAACATCATTTAGTATCGTCATCCTTCTCTCAACATCCTTTAGTATCGTCACCCTTCTCTCAACATCATTTAGTATCGTCATCCTTCTCTCAACATCCTTTAGTATCGTCACCCTTCTCTCAACATCCTTTAGTATCGTCACCCTTCTCTCAACATCCTTTAGTATCGTCACCCTTCTCTCAACATCCTTTAGTATCGTCACCCTTCTCTCAACATCCTTTAGTATCGTCACCCTTCTCTCAACATCCTTTAGTATCGTCACCCTTCTCTCAACATCCTTTAGTATCGTCACCCTTCTCTCAACATCCTTTAGTATCGTCACCCTTCTCTCAACATCCTTTAGTATCGTCACCCTTCTCTCAACATCCTTTAGTATCGTCACCCTTCTCTCAACATCCTTTAGTATCGTCACCCTTCTCTCAACATCCTTTAGTATCGTCACCCTTCTCTCAACATCCTTTAGTATCGTCACCCTTCTCTCAACATCCTTTAGTATCATCACCCTTCTCTCAACATCCTTTAGTATCGTCACCCTTCTCTCAACATCCTTTAGTATCGTCACCCTTCTCTCAACATCCTTTAGTATCGTCACCCTTCTCTCAACATCCTTTAGTATCGCCACCCTTCTCTCAACATCCTTTAGTATCGCCACCCTTCTCTCAACATCCTTTAGTATCGCCACCCTTCTCTCAACATCCTTTAGTATCGTCACCCTTCTCTCAACATCCTTTAGTATCGTCACCCTTCTCTCAACATCCTTTAGTATCGTCACCCTTCTCTCAACATCCTTTAGTATCGTCACCCTTCTCTCAACATCCTTTAGTATCGTCACCCTTCTCTCAACATCCTTTAGTATCGTCACCCTTCTCTCAACATCCTTTAGTATCGTCACCCTTCTCTCAACATCCTTCAGTATCGTCACCCTTCTCTCAACATCCTTCAGTATCGTCACCCTTCTCTCAACATCCTTTAGTATCGTCACCCTTCTCTCAACATCCTTTAGTATCGTCACCCTTCTCTCAACATCCTTTAGTATCGTCACCCTTCTCTCAGCATCCTTTAGTATCGTCACCCTTCTCTCAACATCCTTTAGTATCGTCACCCTTCTCTCAACATCCTTTAGTATCGTCACCCTTCTCTCAACATCCTTTAGTATCGTCACCCTTCTCTCAACATCCTTTAGTATCGTCACCCTTCTCTCAACATCCTTTAGTATCGTCACCCTTCTCTCAACATCCTTTAGTATCGTCACCCTTCTCTCAACATCCTTTAGTATCGTCACCCTTCTCTCAACATCCTTTAGTATCGTCACCCTTCTCTCAACATCCTTTAGTATCGTCACCCTTCTCTCAACATCCTTTAGTATCGTCACCCTTCTCTCAACATCCTTTAGTATCGCCACCCTTCTCTCAACATCCTTTAGTATCGCCACCCTTCTCTCAACATCCTTTAGTATCGCCACCCTTCTCTCAACATCCTTTAGTATCGTCACCCTTCTCTCAACATCCTTTAGTATCGTCACCCTTCTCTCAACATCCTTTAGTATCGTCACCCTTCTCTCAACATCCTTTAGTATCGTCACCCTTCTCTCAACATCCTTTAGTATCGTCACCCTTCTCTCAACATCCTTTAGTATCGTCACCCTTCTCTCAACATCCTTTAGTATCGTCACCCTTCTCTCAACATCCTTTAGTATCGTCACCCTTCTCTCAACATCCTTCAGTATCGTCACCCTTCTCTCAACATCCTTCAGTATCGCCACCCTTCTCTCAACATCCTTTAGTATCGTCACCCTTCTCTCAACATCCTTTAGTATCGTCACCCTTCTCTCAACATCCTTTAGTATCGTCAACCTTCTCTCAACATCCTTTAGTATCGTCACCCTTCTCCCAACATCCTTTAGTATCGTCACCCTTCTCTCAACATCCTTTAGTATCGTCACCCTTCTCTCAACATCCTTTAGTATCGTCACCCTTCTCTCAACATCCTTTAGTATCGTCACCCTTCTCTCAACATCCTTTAGTATCGTCACCCTTCTCTCAACATCCTTTAGTATCGTCACCCTTTGTTCAATATCCTTTAGTATCGTCACCCTTTTCTCAACATCCTTTAGTATCGTCACCCTTTTCTCAACATCCTTTAGTATCGCCACCCTTTTTTCAATATCCTTTAGTATCGTCACCCTTTTCTCAACATCCTTTAGTATCGTCACCCTTCTCTCAACATCCTTTAGTATCGCCACCCTTTTTTCAATATCCTTTAGTATCGTCACCCTTTTCTCAACATCCTTTAGTATCGTCACCCTTCTCTCAGCATCCTTTAGTATCGTCACCCTTCTCTCAGCATCCTTTAGTATCGCCACCCTTTTTTCAACATCCTTTAGTATCATCACCCTTCTCTCAGCATCCTTTAGTATCGTCACCCTTCTCTCAACATCCTTTAGTATCGCCACCCTTTTTTCAACATCATTTAGTATCGTCACCCTTCTCTCAACATCCTTTAGTATCGCCACCCTTTTTTCAACATCCTTTAGTATCGTCACCCTTCTCTCAACATCCTTTAGTATCGTCACTCTTCTCTCAACATCCTTTAGTATCGTCACCCTTTTTTCAATATCCTTTAGTATCGTCACCCTTCTCTCAACATCCTTTAGTATCGTCACCCTTCTCTCAACATCCTTTAGTATCGCCACCCTTTTTTCAACATCCTTTAGTATCGTCACCCTTCTCTCAACATCCTTTAGTATCGTCACCCTTCTCTCAACATCCTTTAGTATCGCCACCCTTTTTTCAACATCCTTTAGTATCGTCACCCTTCTCTCAACATCCTTTAGTATCGTCACTCCTCTCTCGGCATCCTTTAGTATCGTCACCCTTCTCTCAACATCCTTAAGTATCGTTTCGTCTTCGAGAACAATAACTGTTCACCATCGTGAAGTTGTGCTCTAAGAGCATCGGTTATTTTCAAAAAAAAATTTTGATATTATGTGCACTAAATTTATAGGTATGAAGCCTAGCATGATGTTAACTTTGTTGGTCTTGGCCCGGCATTGCCTGGTGTACATGTTGCTAGTAATCATTAAAAATTTGTTCTGCTTCTAATTTGTGCTTAATATTTTTGTAAGCAAAGTGCGTTGTCTTATAATACTCTTCACTGATGTTCTCTCTTTACATCGAAGTCTTTTTTCCATGTTTCTGAATTATATACAAATTAATTGACAGTTTAAAATCTATTATTGTATCTATTGTATCTCAGTGCTAAGAATAACCCTATGTACTGTATACTACATTTTTTCCCCAGGTGTACCCGAAAACCGTCAATTAACTCTCAGGTATCTACTTACCGATAGGTGAACAAGGTCAGCGGATTAGCTTACTTCTTGTCAAGTCCGAAAATCGTACCCGGGTCCCTTCTGAAGATTTACACAGTGAACTACGGATATGTTGTCCGTTCTCTTAACATGTCACTGTTTTAAAAACAGTCAAATGGGTGACTGTTGAAGGCTCCTTGAACAGTTTAATTATGACTGACTTGCTCAAGCGGCTGCCTGTTTTGTGTTCGCACCGTAGACTTTTCATCGCATTTTATCTTATATTTAAAGGTTTCTCGTTGCTGTATGTTATAATCTGTTATTTTTCAAGGATAGAGGACGACCTCATCTAATGTAGTTTAGCGCACGGATGACAGGTTGATATATGACTCGTTTTCGTAATGACGCAACATTGTGTTGCTGCCGTAAGACGCAGCGAGAGGAAGCTAATCTCCAAGCTAGTTTGTTCTTAAACGTTCTTGTTATGCTCGGTATTACCGAAGTCTCCCACTATTACGGCGTATTTCCCTTCGCTTTACAATATGTTTGTTTTTTTCCTCCTGACTTTGTTTGGGTTGATGCACAACTCCAAATTCTTAGTTCAAAAGTGAAGTTTAAGTAATCTTCATCCATTGCATCTTGTTTTGGAATATCTATCTCATCTAAATCCATGACATAACACGTAAAATAGCCTAAGGAATTATTATAATGACGTTTTAATGAAGGTTGACACCAGCTTGTCTTTTAATCCTCCTAAATCTTTGTTAGTATACAGGATGCCACTTCAGCCTCTCGGGTGAACACACAGTATGTTGAAGTCTTTATTGGTGCAACGTTTCACCCAGGAGTGAACTTTACTGAGTACTTGGTAGAGCCTAATGTACTCGAAACGCTCTACCAATAATGGGTTCATCCACTGCATTGTCTATTTACCACTTGTCCACGATACGACTTTCTTAAAATACATTAGCACTGTGTTCATTCAATTTCCATTCAGAGCACTGTCAGCATTTTCAGCATTTCTGTGGTTGAATTATGCCTCCCTAGTAACTGGCTGCGGTCGTTAAATTAGTTAGTCAAGACAGTGGTTGGTTGGAACTTATATCAGCTGTATTTACCAGTTTAACATTTCTGGCAGGGTGTGCTGCAGACTACCTACAGAGGCCAATTTACTTAATATAAGCGGCGATGATCGGGCATGACCACCATTCTGTATTCTTCCCTCATCACGGTGTGATATTAATGTTGTTATAGGGTTGACTGATAAACACCGGAAGCTCTCGGTCAGATTACCGAAATCTTTGCTGAGTGGTTAATTATACAACACTATTTTTAATTACCTTAGTAGATAAATTTAAATTTAATTTAACGTAACATAGGCAAATGTTACAATTGTACACTGCGTGGAGAAACACGCTGAGAATCGCGAAATAAAGGCAGAAAAATTAGGATTTTTGCAATAAAGCTTTGACTAGCTACGAGTCACACTATTACTAACTGATGAAAATACTACTACCTAAGCCATCATGTTCAATATGCGTCCCAAAGAAAATTAAACGTGATTTTACGACGCAACAATTTGAGCCACATGTGTATTGTTGGTAAATTTACATCGCATTCAAACAGTTGTGCGACATTTGCATGATAATTTGAGAGAGAAAGATGAAGGGAAAGAGGGAGGGAGAGAGAGAAGGAGGGGGAGAGAGATTGAGAGGGAGAGAGATGGAAAGGGAGAGAGGGAGAGAGGGAGAGGGAGGGAGAGAGAGAGAGATAGGTAGAGGGAGGGAGAGAGAGATGAATAGAGAGAAAGATGGAAACAGAATTTCGTTTAAGTGCCTAAGGGGGCTTAAAGCAAGCATTCGGACTGTGAGAGAAAAAGGAAACTAGGGAACAAACGGAATAAGGAAAAGAATAGAAAGTCAAGGAGGAAATGGAAGAGAAGCGGATGAGAGAACATGAAAGGAATAGTACAAGAAAAACATACACAAACGTACACTGAGGGGCGAGATATTTATAGTGTAAAGAATAACTTTAATCCTGTCAAGAAAATATCAGTTCAAAATTGTTTTGCATTGTTATTTTAAAAGCAATATAAATATTGCACAATTTCACAGATATATTTGGTATATGTACACATTAGGATTGTGTGTATCAATTTTGTATAAGAGAAATAAATTTGAGTAATCAGTTCATTCATTCCTTATGAACAATAACACACAAGGTATTTCTTTGAGTTTCAAGTAGTCTGAACAAACTTGTATATCTTATGATTATAAAAATGTTTATCACATTTTATGATGTGATTTTGTTTTTATACGAGGCGGGCTGAAACGCTAGTTGAAATCTTCAGTCAAATGACCAAGAGTCGGATGTAGCGAGTCATCATACGACTTTTGACAAGCAACAGATATTTTCCAGAAAGAGTAATATGATGTGATGGAACTTTAGTGCATTTGTTAGATAACAAGTGCAGGTGTTAGATAACAAGTGCAGGGAAATATCTTTCACGGAAGCTGGGGCGAGGTAGCACAAGCCTGAATTGAGATTTCTTATGGAAATCTCAATTCAGTCGATGTATATATAGCATTAGCATGACTAGAGACCGCTTTCTCCGAGGATGAAA
Organism: Cherax quadricarinatus; assembly: GCF_038502225.1. Lineage (NCBI taxonomy): Eukaryota > Metazoa > Arthropoda > Malacostraca > Decapoda > Parastacidae > Cherax > Cherax quadricarinatus. Next base: position 25,166,792 of record NC_091296.1, read on the forward strand.
CGTGTAATAGAAAGCTGTCGGTGTATAAAAGGCAGGGGAATAAAGGAAAATGCTTAAGGAGAGGAAGGAAGGAGAGTGGAAGTGAGGGTAAAATGGAGAGAAAAGAATAGATAGTAACAAGGATGATAACTGGGAAGGAAGGTAGATTATAGACAATAAAGTTGAGTGAAACTGTAAAATGGTGATACCGACAAGAAGTGGAAAGAGACATGTACGAGTGGCTTCTTCTGGACTGAAGACGCTCGTGGCAACACGTTTCCTGCAATAAATGTCCTGGACTGTACTTAAGTGTCTTTTTCCACACTGAACCAAACTGCCTAATAAGGAGCTAGCCTAAATAAATATTCTCGACAATTGGGTAACTAAGTGTGGGGAAGCAAATTTAGCTGGTAGTAAAGGAGGAGGAAGACGAGAAATGAGGAATAGAGAGATTTATAGGCATGCAGAAAATAAAATATCAAGACCAGAGCAATGAAAACTATAATAGGCAGAAGAGAAAAGCGAGTGGAGAAAAAGAAGGGGAGGAAAAAAAAGGGGAAGAAAAGAAAAAAGAGGTGATAAAAAAGGGGAAGAAAAGAAAAAAGGGTGAGAGAAAAAGGAAGGGATAGGGGGAGTATGGGATTTCTAGGAAATGCTGACTAATGCTGACTAACGCTTTTTAACTGGCGGATGGCTAATACCTACCGTTTGCAACAACCACTTCCGATTCTGATGAGATAAATTCCTTATTTACATCATATATTCATCTGCCATGTACATAGTGAATGTTGTGTGTGTAACTGAGAGAGAGTAATATATTATCTGATTTTTAATTATTTATAGTTACAGCGTCAGTGCTATGATAGCGTTATCTGTCATCATAGACTCAGCAGTGGACCGGTAAGCCAATGGAAGGCCTCGATCAGATGACTGAAAGCTCCCGTGGCGGGTCATCATATGACTAAGATCCGCGTCAGAAAACGTTAAAAACATATGTCTTGTTTCATGAGGAATCTCGCTAAACAAAACGTGTCATGGTTTAGTTTTTAATACGATATTTTAAGACTTCTAGTAGGCGTTCTACTTCCCGAGTTACATTCCACGAGGAGTTTTATATCTTTATCTGGATGCCGCATTTATTCACTTTATGCTTTTGGGTACTGTTCATCCAGGTAACTGCAATGACATCTTATCAATTTTCTTTATATTTCTGTTTATCAAAGTCCAGATGTTTAGTTTTACTTCCTGATTCATTTATCGAAGGCATTAAAGCATGTTTCTAGACTAGGTATTTATATATATATATATATATATATATATATATATATATATATATATATATATATATATATATATATATATATATATATACAAAACAACCACTGTGAAAGAATAGAGAAATTCCAAGCGCTTTCGTGACTAATCACATTATCAAGGAACAATGAAAGTAAAGCATCGAAGGAGAGTACATAAAGGGGTAGCCCACACCTCACTATATATAAAGGGCTACCCCTTCATATACTCTCCTTTGATGCTTTAGTTTCATTGTTCCTTGATAATGTGAGTAGTCACGAAAGTGCTTGGAATTTCTCTATTCTTTCACAGTGGTTGTTTTGCATATTCTAAAATCACCTGTTTACTGTGATCTTATTGCATATATATATATATATATATATATATATATATATATATATATATATATATATATATATATATATATATATATATATATATATATATATATATGTCGTGCCGAATAGGCAGAACTTGCGATCTTGGCTTAAATAGCAACGCTCATCTTGCCATATAGGACAAGTGAAAATTTGTGTATGCAATAATTTCGTCAAAATCATTCTGAACCTAACGAAAAAAATATATTTCATTGTGTTTGTTTAGTATTAAATTATTGTAAATAAATCTAAAATATATTTAGTTGGGTTAGGCTAAAATAAATTGTTCTTGTTATAATAAGGTTAGGTAAGTTTTCTAAGATTCTTTTGGTGCAAAATTATAATTTTTTACAACAACATTAATGAAAAAAATATATCTTTAAACGTATAAGAGAAAATTTTAGAAATTACTTAATTTTAAATGAGTTCTTGCTAATTGACCAGTTTTACATATTCGGCACGACATTTTATATTATATATATATATATATATATATATATATATATATATATATATATATATATATATATATATATATATATATATATATATATATATATATATATACAGTGGTCCCTCGTTGTTCGTAATTAATCCGTTCCTGGAGCCATTACTATAAACGAAATTTATGATTTACGAATCAATTTTCCCCATAAGAAATAATGAAAATACAATTAATCCGTTCCTGACACCCAGAAGTATTAAAACAAAAAAATTTTTAACATGAAATATGCATGTAGTTCATAAACAATACAATGGGAAATGATGAATGAAACATTAACAGCATAACACTTACCTTTATTGGAGATTCTTCTTAGTGTATGGGAGACTGGAGGAGGAGAGAGAGTGGATTGTTTATAGTTTGGAAGGGGAATCCCCTTCCATCAACACCTCAGGTACCATTTGCTTTTCTGGGATTGCTTCTCTTCTCTGTTTCTTAATGCCACCAGGACCACCCTGAGAGTCACTGGAGTCCTGTCTCACAAAATAACTGTGGAGAGAGCTCTGTTTCTTGCGTCTCTTTAACACTTCCGTAAAATGGCCCAAGACTTTGTCACTGTACATGTTGCCAACCTGGCTTGCAACAACCTTGTTAGGGTGATGTTTCTCCATAAAGCTTTCCATCTTACCCCACATAGTAAAAATCACTTTAATTTCTGAAGAAGGCACCTTCTTCCATCTCTTCCTCCTCCTCTGCAGCAAGATTCTGAGCTGCGATGTGTTGCTCTTCCTGCTGAAGCTCTTGCAGCTCCTCAGTGGTGAGCTCTTCATTGTGGTCTTCCACCAATTCTTCCACATCCTCCAAACTTACATCCAACCCCATGGAACTCCCCAGAGCCACAATTGATTTTACAACAGACATAGGCTCATTAGGGTCAGTCCCAAATTCTTCAAAATCCCTCTTGTCGACACAATCTGGCCACAATTTTCTCCAGGCAGAGTTCAAAGTTATGCAGTGGAGGATGCTGAAGTGTTCTCTCCAAAATTCCCTTAGGGTCAAGTGAGTGTCTGTGGTCACAGTCATGCACCTGTGAAACATTGCTTTTGTGTAGAGTTTTTTAAAGTTTGCAATAACCTGCTGGTCCATGGGTTGGAGGAGAGGAGTGGTATTCGGGGGAAAGAACTTTACTGTGATGAACCCAAACTCCTCGAAAATTAGGTCATCCAAGTTTTGAGGATGAGCAGGTGCATTGTCCATTACTAGCAGGCACTTGAGATCCAATTTCTTTTCCAGGGGATACTCCTTCACACTAGGGCCAAACACTTCATTGAACCACTCGACGAAAATTTCCCTCGTGACCCATGCCTTACTATTAGATTTCCAAAACACACACAATTTACTCTTCATAACATTGTTTTTCCTGAACACTCTGGGATTTTCAGAATGGTACACTAGTAATGGCTTCACTAGCATTAGCACAGAACATTAGCGTCAGCCTGTCTTTCATAGGCTTGCGTCCTGGCATTGCCTTTTCCTCTTGTGTAATGAAGGTCCTCTTTGGCATTTTCTTCCAAAAGAGGCCTGTTTCATCACAATTGAACACTTGTTCAGGTTTCAGTCCTTCAGCCTCTATGTACTCCTGGAATTCATGCACATATTTTTCAGCCGCCTTGTGGTCCGAACTGGCAGCCTCACCATGCCTTACCACACTGTGTATGCCAGTACGGTTTTTAAATCTCTCAAACCAGCCTTTGCTGGCCTTAAATTCACTCACTTCACCACTATTTGCAGGCAATTTCTTTACCAAATCTTCATGCAACTGCCTAGCCTTTTCACAAATAAACGAAGTCATAAGAGTATCTCCTGTTAATTGTTTCTCATTTATCCACACCAATAATAACTTCTCAACCTCTTCCAGTACTGGTGATCTCATTTTTGTCAGCATAGTTACTCCCTTTGCAACAACAGCATCCTTTATTTCATTTTTCTTGGCCACTATGGAACATAAGGTTGTGTAGGGTTTCTTATACATCCTGGACAGTTCGGCCACACTTGTACCACTTTCATATTGTTCAATGATGGTTTTCTTAAATTCAATCGTACTTCTCACCTTCTTTACCACAGGCTTGGCACTGGGAGCTTTCTTTGGAGCCATGGTAGCTTATTTAGTACTTGCAAGGACTAAAATAAATGGATTATGAAATATTTCGCTGGAGCACGTGAAGGGACCTTCGCTCACTGGTAAACAATGCCAGACTGGCTGCCGCCCTGGCTCACGCCGTGGGTACGCGTCCCGGACGAACTACGACTCGCGAGTCAACCTATGAAAAGCGAGTCCATGTTTATACGAAAATACCTCTATGATTGGCGAATTTTACGATTGCCGGGAACTACGAAAAGCGGGGGACCACTGTATATATAATATAATATATACATATATATATATATATATATATATATATATATTTTTCAACAAGTCGGTCGTATATATATATATATATATATATAAATATATATATAATATATATATATATAATATATATAATGTATGTATATATATATATATATATATATATATATATATATATATATATATATATATATATATATATATGTGTGTGTGTGTGTGTGTGTGTGCGTGTGTGTGTATGTGTGTGTGTGTGTGTGTGTAGAATAGATAAAACTTGCGATTTTGGCTTAAATAGGAACGCTTTTCTTGCCGAACAAGGCAAGCGATAAATTGTGTGTGCAATAATGTCGCAAAAATCATTCTAAACAGAACGAACAAAAATGATTTAATTTCTTTTTTATCATTATTTTAAAATTATGTAAAATATATTTAGTTGGATTAGGCTAAATTAAATTGCGTTTGTTATAATAAGGTTAGGTAAGTTTTCTAAGGTTCTTTTGGTACAAAATTCTTAATTTTTACATTACATAAATGAAAAAATATATCTTTAAACGTATAAGAGAAAATTTTAGATAAAAACTTAAGTTTTCAATGAGTTCTTGCTAATTGACCAGTTGAGCTGATTCGTCACAACATACATATTATATATAAAATATTTGCTGCAAGAATAAAAATCAATACTGTGGCTGGAACAATTCACAAATAACCCAAACTTTTCAAAAGAAACTCCTGAGGTAGACGACATTTCGGTAGGTCCTGGATTATTATTAAGTCACACGTACATTGTGACGTGATAATAACTGACCGAAACGTCACTGGACTTCCCTCTCGAAGCTGTACATTACATGTGAATATATATAAGTTTGTGGGGGAATGGGGATGAAGGGAAGAAATAAAATAAAATAAAAATTTTGCTCCTTGGTTTTCTAACTCCATTGAAGTTGTGTTTAAACATCTGAAATGATTCAGGTGTTGTTCTGGGAACACTCATTGTAGAAATGTTGTATAAGGATATGCTTATGGTTGCTATGTCCATGAACTTCAGGCCAGATGGTGGGACCAGTAGGGCAGGACCATGGCCCCCGGCAAGACGATGGGATCAGGAGGGCCGGATCATGGTCCCCAGGCCACAGGGTGGGATCCAGGGGGTGAGGGCAAGGCCCTGACCCCCGGGACAGACGGGTGGACCAGGGGAACAGGACCATGGCCACTCAGCACTTCTAGCCATTACAAATATATACATGTAACACTGTAAAACAAGGATAAAATTAACACTATAAGTAACACTATAAGTAAACACTATCATACCGAGCTAAAATAACCAACATCATTTAAAAGTCCCAATAAATTAATGTCAAAGAACACTCCTACAAGATTTCCGAGGTCCCTACAGGCGCCTCGGTAATTATAAAACCCATGACGACAGCGGAAAGGCTTAACGCGTGAGCAAACTATTAAAATATGTTCCTGGGTCAGCGGCACGTCACAAGCTACACAGGAGGGATGAAGGCGGAGGACAGGAGCACCTGCGAACAGGTGGCTACAGGTGAGATGTGTGCGCCCGATCCTCAATCGACAGCGGGACCAGAGACCCAAGACTAGGGAGGGTTGGAATATGGGCCCCAGAGCAGCGGGCGGGACCACTACCTGTGGTGTCAGCATAGGGTGTCGAGGATCATCGTCTCACTTAACATTCAGGAGAGTGACCAACCACTTTACCCAACAGGTGCGTCCTCTATCCTTTACGGGGAATCTGAGTTAGCTCGTTGTTATTCTATCAATGTTTTATATCTTTCCAATAAGGTCTGGTTTTCTGACGCTAATGGAGATGCGAGATAAGGAGTGTTATGGCGAAAAAAATACTAAACTTGTACACCTAATTGTGTGTTAATGAATATGTAAAAAATAGAGAGTTAAGATTTCGGCAGTAAAATCACTGTTCCAATTAACTCGTTGCTTTTATAACCCTTATTTATTTTTGATTGTGGCGATGAAGGTGTTAATGACGCGATATTTTTTATTAATTGACACTCAGGACCGGGAAGGTCTCCCTTTGATGCGTCAGCGCAGCGGCCGTTTACCAAGTTATTGTGTCGTCACATAACATACTGACAGCTGCGGGAGAAATAATAAGAGGACTAGAATACGCGCTGGTGTACACACACATACACACACACACACAAAGGTTTGCAACAAGGCTAGTCCCAGAGCTCAAGGGAATGTCGTACGAGGAAAGGTTAAGGGAAATCGGACTGACGACACTGGAGGACAGAAGGGTCAGGGGAGACATGATAACGACATACAAGATACTGCGGGGAATAGACAAGGTGGACAGAAATAGGATGTTCCAGAGAGGGGACACAGGGACAAGGGGTCACAACTGGAAGCTGAAGACTCAGACGAGTCACAGGGACGTTAGGAAGTATTTCTTCAGTCAGAGTTGTCAGCAAGTGGAATAGCCTAGCAAGTGAAGTAGTGGAGGCAGGACCCATACATAGTTTTAAGAAGAGGTATGACAAAGCTCAGGAAGCAGAGAGAGAGAGGATCCAGTAGCGATCAGTGAAGAGGCGGGGCCAGGAGCTGAGTCTCGACCCCTGCAACCACAATTAGGTGAGTACAATTAGGTGAGTACATGCTACGATAAATCTCTTGGAACATGGAGAGAGTGGACCTTGTAGCGACTAGCGAAGAGGCAGGGCCAGGAGCTGTGGCTCTACCCCTGCAACCACAAATAACTACAAATAGGCGAGTACTCACACACATGAATTTAAAAAAAAAGAGACCAACAGGATTTTCAGTGGTAACTATTGAATTTTTTTTAGGGAGTAATTTGAGAATTGAGTCAGACACATATCCCAAAATATGAGAGAATGAATTGAAACAAATTGACCAAGAATACATAACAAGATAGAAATACTTATCCATCACTACATCGAAGACGCGTAAAATATACATGAAGCTTGAAACCTTAAAACTTCGGCTTACTAGGAATTGCTGTAATTTTCAGGTTAAGCTTAAGTGGTGCTCAGTGCCAAGTGTTATGAGGAAAATGCAAAGGCCTAAATTATGTTGTGGTCATCAGCAGCGCGAAGGAACCTTGTGTCTAAAGTGCGCACTACCAGTAATGGTAAAGAGAGGACGCTCTCTTAAACAATCTTTCATGGGTCAACATTACCTTGTGTGTAGTGTGTTTCAAACCATCACTTGATGAAGCTCTCCACAGAGGAGAACGTGGTCTCGTACTGCAAGTGTTGATAAATTACACACATGCGCAACACTTGGAGATCTTTAATGAGGAAACGTTTCGCCACGCGGTGACTTCATCAGAAGAATGGTGAAGAATAGGAGTTTGAGGTAATCAGTCCCTCAACCTGGAGCCGATGTAATCAGTCCATCAATCTTGAAAAGACTACGGCACATGCTTGAAGAAGTGGTTTATATACTGTAGAAAGGTGAGGTGAAGCAGTCGTAGGCGATATCACAATAGTCAAACTCACATGAGGAAGTAGGTCATGCCTATAGATAAGACAAGTGTAGGTTTCTCCACTGTGATATCGCCTATGACTGTTTCACCTCACCTGTCTACAGTATATTAGCCACTTCTTCGCTCATATGCTGCATTCTTTTCAAAACTGATGGACTGATTACATCGACCCCAGGCTGAGGGATTGATTACTCCAAACTAATTCTGATCTTTACCATTCTCCTTTGTATAAGAATAATGAAGCCTCTATGTGGCGAGACGTTTCCTTATGTAAGATACCCAAGTGTTGTACATGTGCCTAATTTATCAACTTGTCGCTTCTCTGAACCATTTATCTACATTATTGCAACGTGTCTGCTGCTCACCAGTTTACTTGTAGATAAACGATTCAGGGAACCAACAGGTTGATAAATTAGACACATGTGCAGCACTTGGGTACCTTTATTTTTACAACGTTTCGCCACACAGTGGCTTCGTAAGTCCAGACTGATGAAGCCACTGTGTGGCGAAGAGTTTCCACAATAGAGAGACCCAAGTGTTGGACTTGTGCCAGTTTTATCAGTTTCCTTGTTCCTAGATTCTGTCACACATTTACTTAATGCTCAGTCTTAATGTCTACCTACTTATTCTTTACTATGGAAATCAACACATTCTGAGAGCACACTGAGTTATCTTTTCTCCTGATTATCTTAATTTTTTTATCAGATCTTTTAGTCATCACAAAATAAACGCGTGTGTGAGGGAAAAAAATCATTAAATGAGAGTGGAAGACTGAATGAGTGGTGGAGGTAGTAAGACTGGTGGTATGATTGTTCAGAAAGGGATGTGTAAGCCGTCATCTTTACCCCACCAACTTCTCCACCGGATGGGAGTCCGCAACGGACCCTTGCTGACGGAGGAACGTCACTTGGCTTCCTTCTCTCATCAAGTCTGTAAATATGGAGTTCCATTTTTGGTTAGCTATTTCATGTTTAGATTATTACTTAATTTAATATAGACACGAATTCTACTAGTTAGGATTTTTAATTTGTTTGTCCAGACTTGCCTATAGTCATCACCATTTCTTTTAAAGACCTTCAGCCTATCATGTGAACGACTTCTTGTCTTGTTCGCAGTTTCCTTTTATTTTCTTCTCGGCCTTAATATATGGTTCGGATCACCCGACAGAAGCGAGATGAGAAGAGCATCATGATCTGATAATAGATCAGAAACGTGAGATTTCATCGTCCTAGGAACTTTGCTCTTTCTTCACCTTTGGGTTTGTGACTACACTTCTTCTACATCATTACGAGAACTCTGCTGTTCTGCTACTTCTGCTACGATCTCGTCAAAAGCTCCATCTTGAGAACTCTCTTTTTTCTATATCACCAGAACAGAGCAACTATTTCTACAATATTCTATGACTGAGGAACCTGGCCTGTTCTCTATAGCTCTGTTGCTGATCTCCAGTTGTCTACCACTGCCGGCAGCGAACTCCGTTGAGCTGCTAGCTGTGCACCTTCATAGGCATTGTTACCTTCTGGAGTTGAACTTCACAATACTCACCATCACCTGTGACCACACAGCGCTATCAGATTCAGAACATTGTTCTGTACATATTAGGCTTTCTTCATTTGATTAATTTTCATATTTGCTTCAGTTAGGACGAGCTCATATTTAAGTGTTTTATATTTTGAGAGATTTCCTTATATTTAATACAAATTTGTTTATCTTATTTTGGTATAATTTTTCTGTTTTCTTTTTTATGAGGGTTTCCTTCAAATGCTTTTTGAGTGTGTGTGTGTGGTCACCTATTTGTGGTTGCGGGGGTCGAGTCACAGCTCCTGGCCCCGCCTCTTCACCTGGTCGCTACCCGGTCACTCTTACCGCTCCGCGAGTTTTATCATACCTCTTCTTAAAGCTATGTATGAATCCTGCCTCCACTACATCACTACCTAGGCTATTCCACTTCCTAACAACTCTGTGACTGAAGAAATACTACCTAACATCCTTGTGATTCATCTGAGTCTTCAGCTTCCAACTGTGACCCCTCGTTGCTGTGCCCCATATCTGGAACATCCTGTCTCTGTCCATCTTGTTTATACCTCTCAGTGTGTGTGTGTGTGTGTGTGTGTGTGTGTGTGTGTGTGTGTGTGTGTGTGTGTACTCGCCTAATTGTACTCACCTAATTGTGGTTGCAGGGGTCGAGACTCAGTTCCTGGCCCCGCCTCTTCACTGATCGCTACTAGGTGTCCTCTCTCTCTCTCTCTCTCTCTGCTTTCTGAGCTTTGTCATACCTCGTCCTAAAGCTGTGTATGGTTCCTGCCTCCACTACATCACTTGCTAGACTATTCCACTTCATGACTACTCTATTGCTGAAGAAATACTTCCTATCATCCCTGTGATTCGTCTGAGTCTTCAGCTTCCAATTGTGACCTCTTGTTTCTGTGTCCCCTCCCTGGAACATCCTGTCTCTGTCTACCTTATCTATTCCACGCAGTATCTTGTATGTCGTTGTCATGTCTCCCCTGATCCTCCTGTCCTCCAGTGTCGTCAGTCCGATTTCCTTTAACCTTTCTTCGTAGGACATTCCCCTGAGCTCCGGAACTAGCCTTGTTGCAAACCTTTGTACTTTCTGTAATTTTTTGACGTGCTTGACCAGGTATGGGTTCCAAACTGGTGCTGCATACTCCAGTATGGGGGCTGACGTACAGTGTACAGTGCCTTGAACGATTCCTAAGGTATCAGAACGCTATTCTCAGGTTTGCCAGGCGCCCATATGCTGCAGCAGTTATCTGGTTGATGTGTGCCTCCGGAGACGTACTTGGCGTTATGGTCACCCAAAGATCTTTTTCCTTGAGCCAGGTTTGCAGTCTTTGACCACCTAGCCTATACTCTGTTTGCGGTCTTTTTTGCCCTTCTCCGATCTTCATGACTTTGCACTAGGAAGGGTTGAATTCGAGAAGCCAGTTGTTGGACCACGTGTCCAGCCTGTCCAGGTCTCTTTAAAGTCCTGCCTGATTCTCATCATCTGCGAACAGGGACACCTCTGAGTCTATCCCTTCCATCATGTCATTCACATGTACCAAAAATAGCACTGGTCCTAGGACCGACCCCTGTGGACCCTGCTCGTCACAGGTGCCCACAGTGATACCTCATCATGTACCATTACTCGTTGTTGCCTCCCTGTCAGGTATTCTCTGATCCATTGCAGTGCCCTTCCTGTTATGCGCGCCTGATCCTCTAGTTTCTGCACTAATCTCTTGTGAGGAACCGTGTCGAAGGCCTTCTTGCAGTCCAAGAAAATGCAATCAACCCACCCCTCTCTCTCGTGTCTTACTTCTGTAACTTTGTCATGAAACTCCAGAAGGTTTGTGACACAGGATTTGCCTTCCATGAAACCGTGCTGGTTGTCGTTTAAATCTTGTTCCGTTCCAGGTGCTCCACCACTCTCCTCCTGATAATCTCCATGACTTTGCATACTATACACGTCAGTGACACTGGTCTGTAATTTAGTGCCTCTTTTCTGTCTCCTTTTTAAAATATGGGGACAACATTTGCTGTCTTCCATACTTCAGGTAGTCGCCCTGTTTCAAGGGATGTGTTGAAGACTGTGGTTAATGGCACACACAGTATTTCTGCTCGCTCTCTGAGGACCCATGGGGAGATGTTGTCCGGTCCCATTGCCTTTGAGGTATCAAGGTCACTTAACAGCTTCTTCACCACCTCCGCAGTTGTGTGTATGTCAACCAGCACTTGATTGTGTATTCCCTGTTGTTGTCCCCCTCTGTCCTGTCTTCCCAGAGTTCTTCCTGTCTTCACTGTGAGTAATTCCTTAAATCTTGTGTTGAGCACCTCGCATACCTTTTGATCGTTTCTTGCGAGTTCCCCACCTACTTTCCTCAGCCTGATCACCTGGTCTTTGACTGTTGTCTTTCTCCTGATGTGGCTAAACAGCAGTTTCGGGTCAGACTTGACTTTCGATGCTATGTCGTTTTCGTACTGTAACTGGGCCTCTCTCCTTATCTGTGCATATTCGTTTCTGGATCTTCGACTGATCCCCTTGTTTTCCTGGGTCCTTTGCCTTCTGTACCTCTTCCATTCTCTAATGCACTTAGTTTTTGCGTCCCTGCACCTTCAGGTAAACCAAGGACTCGCTTTGGTCTTCCCATTGTTTCTGTTGCCCTTGGGAACAAACCTTTCCTCTGCCTCCTTGCATTTTGTTGTTACATATTCCATAATTTCGTTTACTGACTTTCCTACCAGTTCTCTCTCCCACTGAACCTCCTGCAGGAAATTTCTCATACTTGTGTAGTCCTCCCCTTTATAGTCTGGCTTTTCCCATTCGACTCCTGTTACCCTCTCCACTTGTAACTCTACTATGTAATCAAAACTCAGGACTATGTGATCACTAGCTCCAAGGGGCCTCTCATATGTGATGTCCTCGATGTCTGAACTACTCAGGGTGAACGCAAGGTCCAGTCTTCCTGGTTCATCCTCCCCTCTCTCTCTCTCTCTGGTAGTGTCCCTGACGTGTTGATGCATGAGGTTTTCCAGAACTACATCCATCATCTTGGCTCTCCATGTTTCGGGACCCCCATGAGGCTCCAGGTTTTCCTAATCAATCTCCCTGTGGTTGAAATCACCCATAATCAGTAACTTTGCTCTGCACGATTGAGCTCTTCGTGCCACCTCAGCCAGTGTTTTCACCACCGCTCTGTTGTTCTCTTCATATTCCTGTCTTGGCCTTGCAGTTCTGTGGTGGGTTATACATCACTGCAATGACTACCTTATGTTCCCCAGATTGAATTGTACCTACTATGTAGTCCCTCTCTCCAGTCCCATCCATGCCTTCCATTTCCTCGAAATCCCATCGGTTTTTTATGAGCAGTGCAACCCCTCCTCCCCCTCTGCTCCTGTCTTTCCTCAGGATCTGATATCCCGGTGGGAAGACTGCATCTGTTATTGTCTCGGTGAGTTTCATTTCTGTGATTGCTATGATGTCTGGTGACTGCTCGTTGATTCTTTCATGCCACTCCTCGTATTTGTTTGCTATTCCATCTGCGTTCGTGTACCACACATTCAGCTTATCTATCACGGTGGACCTGGGAGAATATTGGGGTTGGGGAGCAGGAGCCCTGGAGGGGGCCTATGCAGGTTTGTGGTGTGGGTGGGGTTTGTGGTGTGCATGGGGTTTGTGGTGAGGGTGGGGGCAGAGTGCCCATAGGGGGCTGCTGTAAGGGTGGGGTTTGTGATGTGAGGGGTGGTGGCAGAGGGAACAGTGTGTGGGTTTTGGTTGAGATTATTTAGTTGCTTCGGGGTTGTGGTTGGAGTCCTTCTGCGGGTGTCTCTGTAGGGTGTATTTGTCCTTCCACCCGAGTCTGGGTTCTGCTCATCTTCATCAGTGTATCCCGTTCCTCCTTTCGTC
>NC_091296.1:25185183-25192683 GCF_038502225.1 Cherax quadricarinatus
TTCTGTGCTGTCTTCCCACAGCCCTTCCTGTCTCAACTGTAAAAACTTCCTTAAATCTCCTGTTCAGCTCCTCACATACCTCCTGATCATTTCTTGAGAGTTCTCCACCTTCTGTCCTTAATCTGATCACCTGGTCTTTGACTGTTGTCTTTTTCCTGATGTGGCTATACAACAGTTTCGGATCAGTCTTGATTCTCGATGCTATGTCATTTTCATACTGTCGCTGGGCCTCCCTCCTTACCTGTGCATACTCATTCCTGGCTCTGCGACTGATCTCCCTATTTTCGTGTGTTCTCTGCCTTCTGTACTTTTTCCATTCTCTATTGCACTTTGTTTTTGCCTCCTTACACCGTCGGGTAAATCAGGGGCTCGTTCTGGTCTTCCCGTTGTTGCTGTTGCCCTTGGGAATAAACCTTTCCACTGCCTCCTTGCATTTTGTTGTTACATATTCCATCATTTCATTTACTGGCTTTCCTGCCAGTTCTCTGTCCCACTGGACCTCCCACAGGAAGTTCTTCAGCCCTATGTAGTCCCCTCTTTTATAGTCAGGCTTTTCGCATTCAACTCCTGTTATTCTCTCCACTTGCAGCTCTACTATGTATTCAAAGCACAGAACCACGTGGTCGCTAGCTCCTAGGGGACTCTCATACTTGATGTCCTCAATGTCTGAGCTGCCCAGGGTGAACACAAGGTCCAATCTTGCTGGTTCATCCTCCCCTCTCACTCTGGTAGTGTCCTTAACATGTTGGTGCATGAGGTTTTCCAGCACCACGTCCAACATCTTGGCTCTCCATGTTTCGGGACCCCCATGTGGCTCCAGGTTTTCCCAGTCAATCTCCCTGTGGTTGAAATCCCCCATAACCAGCAACTTTGCTCTGCTGGAGTGAGCTCTTCTTGCCACCTCAGCAAGTGTGTCCACCATTGCTCTGTTGCTCTCTTCATATTCCTCTCTTGGCCTCCTGCAGTTCTGTGGTGGATTATACATCACTGCAATGACCACTGTGTTCCCCAGACTGAAGTGTACCTGCTATGTAGTCTCTTTCTCCCGTCTCATCTATGCCTTCCATTTTCTCGAATTTCCATCTGTTTTTACGAGCAGAGCAACCCCACCTCCCCTCCTGCCCCTTCAATCTTTCCTCATGATCTGGTATCCTGGTGGGAAGATTGCATCTGTTATCGTCTCCGTGAGTTTCGTTTCTGTAACTGCTATGATGTCTGGGGACTTCTTATTGATTCTTTCTTGCCATTCCTCATGTTTATTCGTTAATCCATCTGCATTTGTGTACCAAACCTTCAACTTCTGTTCTAATACTGTAACTGTGGTGCGGGGCGTGGGAACAGAGGGATCGGTGTGTGATGGTTAGTTTGGATTGTTCAGTTGCCTTGAGGGTGTCGTGGCTGGAGTCCTTCTGCAGGTGTTTCTGGGGGGTGTGCTTGTCCTTCCATTTGATCCTGGATTATTCTGCTCTCCTTTTTCATTTCCTCCCATTTCTCCTTTCGTTTTTGAACTCTCTCTTTCATCGTCTTCCTTTTGTCCTGTGTTCTGTCTCGATCGAGGTACACACTCCGGAACTCCTGCTTGCCTCTCAGCCGTGCTTTCTCCTGCAGGATCATGGTTCGGGTTGATTCTGCCTTGAAAATTACTTTGAGAGGCCGATTCCTTTTCTTTGTGAACCACCCAATTCTCCGAAAATTTGCCACCTGGGTTATGTCCCCCTCGCCCATCACCTTCATGATATCTTCAATCGCTTTTTTCTCCTCCTGCTTTCTTTCATCATAAGTTTCCCCTTTAGCTTCGTCTAGCCCATAGACAAACACGGATCTCTCCCTTTCCACCTCCCACTGTGACTCCCATTGCATCCTCTGTGTTTTAGTTCCTTCCCATGGAGTGTTCCTTCCTTCAGTCCCTTCCCTAGTTATGGCCCCTATGCTTCTTGGTTTGTCCTTCCTGCTCACCTGTTCCTGGCCCCCACAGGTATCTGGTATGATCCCTGCACATGTCCTAGTTCCTTCAATGTGTTCCAACCTCTCATTCTGTCCTAGTGTGCTCCCTGTCTTTGTTTTGGCCCCATGTGGGTTTGACAGGACCTCTGCATACAGTTTAGTTTCCATGCTTCCTTCAGACCTGTTGTCTGTGTCTGATGTAGCCATTGCCGATGCTACTTCTGTAATATCTTTGTCTCTGTGCTGTTTCAGATGTCTTAGCTCCTCTTCTAATCTCTCTATCTTGATTTCTGCTGCTGTGCCCTGTTGCTTCCACCTTCTACATTCTTCTGCTAACCTCTCTTCCATCTTCCTTTCCAACTCATCTAGTCTCCTTCCCCACTCTTCCTCCCTTTTTTTGAGCTCTGCCTCCCATTCCTCCCTCCCAGATTCGTCCTTGGAGCCCCTTTTCCTCATCCTGGATATAGGTTCCCCCGTTGCTCCACAGAAGGGGGGACGGGTGGTTAGGGGGAGGGGAATAGATGCTTAGGAGGAGAGGGGATGGATGGTTGTGGGGGAGGGGGAGGATGGTTATTGGAGGGGTAGAGATAGTTGGGGGAGGGGGTTAGATGGTTTGGGGGAGGGGTAGGTGGCTAGGGTTAGGTGGTTAGGGAAGGGGGTTAGATGGTTTGGGGGAGGGGTAGGTGGCTAGGGTTAGGTGGTTAGGGAAGGGGGAGAGGTGGTTAGGGGAGGGGGGGCACGTGTTTGTGTCAAGTGTTTGTGTCAAGTGGTGGAGGGTGTGTGTGTGTGTGTGTATGTGCGTGTGTGTGTGTATGTGCGTGTGTGTGTGTGCGTGTGTGTGTGTATGTGCGTGTGTGTGTGTATGTGCGTGTGTGTGTGTATGTGCGTGTGTGTGTGTATGTGCGTGTGTGTGTGTATGTGCGTGTGTGTGTGTATGTGCGTGTGTGTGTGTGTGTGTGTGTGTGTGTGTGTGTGTGTGTGTGTGTGTCTACCCTTGTGTGTGTGTGCTTGTGTGTGAGGGTGGGATGGTTAGGGGGGGGGGGGGGTAGGTGGTGTGGTTGAAAGATCCGTCGTGTAGGCACAAATTTAGTCTCATTTATCTTTCCCAATTATGCTACACTCTCCACTTATTGCCCTTTCTGGATTTACGTATTAATTATTGCTGGTTATTATCATTTTCCTTGTTCACATTGAGAGAGGACTTCCTAGCTTCCTAAGTATTCTTACTGCTAATAGCTACCGGTAGTAACACTGCCCTACCCCTGTGTGCGTGTGTGCGCGTGTGTACTCACCTATTTGTACTCACCTATTTGTGGTTGCAGGGGTCGAGTCCTAGCTCCTGGCCCCGCCTCTTCACCGGTTGCTACTAGACCCTCTCTCTCCCCGCTCCATGAGCTTTATCAAACCTCGTCTTAAAACTGTGTATGGTTCCTGCCTCCACTACGTCATTTTCTAGGCTATTCCACTGCCTTACAACTCTATGACTGAAGAAATACTTCCTACTATCTCTCTGACTCATTTGTGTCTTCAACTTCCAATTGTGGCCTCTTGTTTCTGTGTCCCCTCCCTGGAACATCCTGTCCTTGTCCACCTTGTCTATTCCACGCAGTATTTTATATGTCGTTATCATGTCTCCCCTGACCCTCCTGTCCTCCAGTGTCGTCAGGCCGATTTCCCTTAATCTTTCTTCATAGGACATTCCCCTTAGCTCTGGAACTAACCTTGTCGCAAACCTTTGTACTTTCTCTAGTTTCTTGACGTGCTTTATCAAGTGCGGGTTCCAAACAGGTGCTGCATACTCCAGTATGGGCCTGACATACACGGTGTACAGTGTCTTGAATGATTCCTTACTAAGGTGTCGGAATGCTGTTCTCAGGTTTGCCAGGCGCCCATATGCTGCAGCAGTTATCTGATTGATGTGTGCTTCCGGAGACATGCTCGGTGTTATACTCACCCCAAGATCTTTCTCCTTGAGTGAGGTTTGCAGTCTTTGGCCACCTAGCCTATACTCTGTCTGTGGTCTTCTGTGCCCTTCCCCTATCTTCATGACTTTGCATTTGGCAGGATTAAATTCGAGAAGCCATTTGCTGGACCAGGTGTCCAGTCTGTCCAGGTCTCTTTGAAGTCCTGCCTGGTCCTCATCAGATTTAATTCTCCTCATTAACTTCACATCATCTGCAAACAGGGACACTTCTGAGTCTAACCCTTCCGTCATGTCGTTCACATATACCAAAAATAGCACTGGTCCTAGGACCGACCCCTGTGGGACCCCGCTCGTCACAGGTGCCCACTGTGATACATCATTACGTACCATGACTCGTTGTTGCCTCCCTGTCAGGTATTCTCTGATCCATTGCAGTGCCCTTCCTGTTATATGCGCCTGATGCTCTAGCTTCTGCACTAATCTCTTGTGAGGAACTGTGTCAAAGGCCTTCTTGCAGTCCAAGAAGATGCAATCAACCCACCCCTCTCTCTCTTGTCTTACTTCTGTTATTTTATCATAAAACTCCAGAAGGTTTGTGACACAGGATTTGCCTTCCGTGAATCCGTGCTGGTTGGCATTTATACTCCTGTTCCGTTCCAGGTGCTCCACCACTCTCCTCCTGATAATCTTCTCCATAATTTTGCATACTATACACGTCAATGACACAGGTCTATAGTTTAGTGCCTCTTTTCTGTCTCCTTTTTTGAAAATGGGAACTACATTTGCCGTCTTCCATACCTCAGGTAGTTGCCCAGTTTCCAGGGATGTGTTGAAGATTGTGGTAAGTGGTACGCACAACATATCTGCTCCCTCTCTAAGGACCCATGGAGAGATGTTGTCTGGTCCCATTGCCTTTGAGGTATCGATGTCCCTTAGCAGTTTCTTCACCTCCTCCTCATCTGTATGTATGTCGTCCAACACTTGTTGGTGTATTCCTTGTTGGTGTCCCCATCTGGTCTGTCCCCCCAGAGTCCTTCCTGTCTCTACTGTAAATACTTCCTTAAATCTCGTGTTGAGCTCCTCACATACCTCTTGATCGTTTCTTGTGAGTTCTCCACCTTCTTTCCTCAGCCTTATCACCTGGTCCTTGACTGTTGTCTTCCTCCTAATGTGGCTATACAGCAGTTTCGGGTCAGATTTGACTTTCGATGCTATGTCGTTTTCATACTGTCGCTGGGCCTCCCTCCTTATCTGCGCATACTCGTTTCTGGCTCTTCTACTAATCTCCTTGTTTTCCTGGGTCCTATGCCTCCTGTACCTTTTCCATTCTCTGTTGCACTTAGTTTTTGCCTCCCTACACCTTCGGGTAAACCAAGGACTCGTTTTGGTCTTCCTATTATTTCTGTTTCCCTTGGGAACAAAACTTTCCTCTGCCTCCTTGCACTTTGTTGCCACATATTCCATCATCTCGTTTACTGATTTTCCTACCATTTCTCTGTCCCACTGAACCTCCTGCAGGAAGTTTCTCATACCTGTGTAGTCCCCCCTTTTATAGTTTGGCCTGTCCCCTTCAGTTCCTGTTACCTTCTCCACTTGTAACTCTACTATATAGTCAAAACTCAGAACCACATGATCGCTAGCTCCAAGGGGCCTCTCGTAAGTGATGTCCTCGATGTCTGAACTGCTCAGGGTGAACACAAGATCCAGTCTTGCTGGCTCATCCTCCCCTCTCTCTCTGGTTGTGTCCCTGACATGTTGATGCATGAGGTTTTCAAGTAGCAAATCCATCATCTTGGCTCTCCATGTTTTGGGACCCCCATGTGGCTCCAGGTTTTCCCAGTCGATCTCCCTGTGGTTGAAATCGCCCATTACCAGTAACTTTGCTCTGCTCGAGTGAGCTCTTCTTGCCACCTCAGCCAGTGTGTCCACCATCACCCTGTTGTTTTCTTCGTACTCCTCTCTTGGCCTCCTGCAGTTCTGTGGTGGGTTATACATCACTCCAATGACTACTTTATGTTCTCCGGACTGAATTGTACCTACAATGTAGTCTCTTTCTCCAATCATGTCCATGCCTTCCATTTCCTCAAATCCCCATTGGTGTTTTATGAGCAGTGCAACCCCTCCTCCCCCTCTACTCCTTCTATCTTTCCTCAGGATCTGATATCCTGTTGGGAAGATTGTGTCTGTTATTGTCTCAGCGAGTTTTGTTTCTGTGACTGCTATGATGTCTGGGGATTTTTCACTGATTCTTTCATTCCACTCCTCATGTTTATTCGTTATTCCATCCGCGTTTGTGTACCAAACCTTTAGTTTCTTTTCTATCATTGTGGTCATGCAAGTATATTGGGGTTGGGGGAGCGAGAGCCTTGGTGGGAGCCTATATGGGGCTGTGGTGTAGGTGGGGTATGTGTTGATGGGGGTGGGGTCAGAATGCCCATAAGGGACAGCTGTTGGGGTGAGGTTTGTGATATGGGGGTTGGTGGCAGAGGGAACAGTGAGTGGGTTGTAGTATAGGTTGCTCAGTTGCGTTGGGAATGTCGCGGGTGGGGTCTTTTGGTGGGAGATTCTGTGGGGTGTGTTTGCCCTTCCTCCTGTGTCTGGGTCCTGCTCATTTTCATTGCTTCTCGTTCCTCCTTGCGTCTCTGTACCCTCTCTTTCAGTGTAGTCCTTTCTTCTTGTGTTCTGTCGCGGTCGAGGTATACTCTCTGGTACCCCTCTTTGTCCCTCAGTCTTGCTTTCTCTTGCAGAATCCTGATTCGAACTGATTCTTCCTTGAAAGTTACTCTGACAGGCCGTATCCTTCCACTCGCAAACCACCCAATTCTCTGAAAATTTGTCACCTGGGTCATATTGCCCTCCCCTATTGTTTTCATGATGCCTTCAATCATTTTTTTCTCCTCCTGTTTTATTTCTTCAAAGTTGGCCCCCTTGGCTTCTTGGAGCCCGTACACAAAGACTGACCTCGCCCTTTCCTCCTCCCACTGAGTCTCCATCTGCTTCCTCTGAGGCATTTTATTTCCTTCCATTGACATGTTCTTGCCTTCAGTCCCTGTCATATCTGAAACTTCTATTCTCAGTGGACTGTCTTTCCTGGCCAGCTGTCCCTTGCTACTGCAGTTGGCTGTTAGAATCTCTGCATATAACAAACCTTTATTGTCTTCGGACCTGTCGCTTGATCTTACTGTGCTCATCGTCTTTTCCCTGGCCCCACGTGGGTCTGATAGGGCCTTCGTGTACGGCGTGTCTCCGTTGTTGCTTACCATCCCCTTGTCTGCGCCTGACTTTGAATTTCCATCATTGTCTTCAGACCTGTCGCTTGATCTCAGTGTGCTCATCGTCTTTTTCCTGGCCCCACGTGGGTCTGATAGGGCCTTCGTGTATGGCATGTCTCCGTTGTTGCTTACCATCCCCTTGTCTGCGCCTGACTTTGAATTTCCTGATGTCACATCTGAATTGTCATTTGTCTCTCTAATCTGTTTCAGGCTTTGCAGTTTCTCTTCTAAGCACTGTATCCTATCTTCTGCTGCTAAGACCTGTACTTCCCACTTCCTGCACTCTTCAGCTATCCGCTCCTCCATTTTCTTACCAAGCTCTACTATCTTCCTTCCCCACTCTTCCTCCCTTTTTTGGAG
>NC_091296.1:25197683-25215183 GCF_038502225.1 Cherax quadricarinatus
AGGTATGGGTGTTTGTGGGAAACAATCAGGCTGCAGCATTAGGGTTAAAAACAGCAGTTATTACCGGGATATCTCAGGGATATGTTTAAAAGACAATATTCAAAATAAAGTTGCTAGTAATGGCAAATCAGTTGATCTACAAAGAGAGATAGTAGAGGGCAACGAGTGACTAGCTCCCTTAAGGTTTACTATACAAATAGTAGGAGTCTAAGAAATAAGATAGATGAGCTAAGATTACTTGTAAGTGTAGGCAATATAGATATTATTGGTATAACAGAGACCTGGTTCAACCTGAAAGATAGAGAAATGCCTTCTGAATGCAACGTACAGGGTTATAAACTATTCCACACTGATAGGGTCAACAAGAAGGGTGGTGGGGTGGTGATGTATGTCACAGAAAATTTAAATTGTTGTCTTAGATGTGATATAAGATTAGAAACATCGAACACAGAATCTGTTTGGCTACAGTTTCTCGAGGGACGTGACAAATTAATTTTGGGTGTGATTTATAGGCCCCCAAACCTTGATAGGGAGTGCAGTAAGCTGTTATGGGACGAAATTCATCAGGCATCTAGATATGAAAATGTTGTGATAATGGGAGATTTTAACTTTAGACAAATTGATTGGAACAATATGACAGGAAATCTTGAGTCTAGTCACTAGTGACTTTCTTGATACGGTTCAGCATTGCTTTTTAGAACAGGTTGTGACAGAACCAACTAGAGGAAACAATCTGCTTGACTTGGTTCTTGCCAACAAAGATTCACTAATTAATAATCTTGAGGTTAATGATTGGGGAAAGTGATCACAAATCACATAGTTTCAATGTATCATGGAATTACCCAGATAACTGCAATCAAATCTCTGTCCCAGATTTTCACTTGGCCGACTTCATCGGACTGAAAAATTATCTGGGTGGGCTAAATAGGGATGTCCTGACTATGGGTCAGGTAGGTGATCTTGTTGCCAATATGACGTTTTTCAGAGCATAGTTCTAGCTGCCCAGACAACTTTTGTTCCGAGTAGGGAAATTAGATCTAACAGAAATAATCCCAAATGGATGAACAATAGATTAACACATCTCATTGGTCAAAGGAGAGGCATATATAGGCGTATCAAAAGAGGGGATGGGCAATTAAGAAATCAATATATTCAATTAAAGAGAGAAATAAAGAAAGGAATAAGAAAAGCAAAAAGGGATTATGAGGCTAAGGTCGCAATGGATTCAAAGACTAACCCAAAAGGGTTCTTTTAGGTATACAGAAGTAAGATTAGGGACAAGATTGGCCCACTTAAGTGTAACTCAGGTCAGATCACTGACAGTGATAAGGATACGTGTAAAATTCTCAATACCTACTTCCTCTCAGTTTTCACCCAGGAAAATACTAGCGATATTACTGAAATAATAGATTATGTAGAACAGGATGATAATAAACTATGCACGATTGCCTTAACTAGTGACATGGTCCTCAGACAAATAGAGAAAGTAAAACCTAACAAATCCCCAGGTCCTGATGAACTGTTTGCAAGGGTGTTAAAGGAATGTAAAGGGGAACTTAGTATACCTTTGCCTAATCTTTTAAACATATCACTACAAACTGGCATAGTGCCTGATAAGTGAAAAATGGCAAATGTAATACCTATTTACAAGGCAGGTGACAGGTCCTTGGCTTCGAACTATAGACCAATAAGCCTTACCTCCATAGTGGGAAAATTTATGGAATCAATTGCCGAAGCAATTCGTAGCCATCAAGATAGGCACAGATTGATTAATGAATCTCAACACGGTTTTACAAAGGGGCGCTCCTGTCTTACGAATTTACTAACTTTTTTCACTAAGGTGTTTGAGGAGGTAGATCATGGTAATGAATATGATATTGTGTATATGGACTTCAGTAAGGCTTTTGATACAGTTCCACACCAGAGGCTATTGAGGAAACTTAAGGCACATGGAATAGGAGGAGAAATTTTTTTCCTGGGTAAAGACATGGCTGACAAATAGGCAGCAGAGTTTTTGCATAAATGGGGAAAAATGAAAATGGGGGCACGTCACAAGCGGTGTCCTCAGGGGTCAGTGTTGGGCCCGTTGTTGTTCACAATTTACATAAACGACATAGATGAGGGAATAAATAGTGACATAGGGAAATTTGCTGATGATACTAAAATAGGCCGTCCAATTCATTCTAATGAAGACAATAGAGCACTCCAGGATTTGAATAGACTAATGAAATGCTCGGAGAAGTGCAGATGCAGTTTAATATTGACAAATGCAAAGTTCTAAATGTTGGACAGGTAAATAACCATGCCACATATAAACTAAATAATGTGTATCTTAATACTACTGACTGAGAAAAGGATTTAGGAGCTCTCGTTAGCAGTAATCTAAAACCAAGACAACAGTGCATTAGTGTTCGCAATAAAGCTAACAGAATTCTAGGCTTCATATCTAGAAGTATAAATAATAGAAGTCCTCAGGTTGTTCTTCAACTCTATATATCCTTGGTTAGTCCTCATTTAGACTATGCTGCTCAGTTCTGGTCACCGTATTACAGAATGAATATAAATGCTCTGGAAAACGTACAGAGGAGGATGACAAAGATGATCCCATGTATCAGAAATCTTGCCTATGAGGATAGACTGAGGGCCCTGAATCTGCACTCTCTCGAAAGGCGTAGAATTAGGGGGAATATGATCGAGGTGTATAAATGGAAAACAGGAATAAATAAAGGGGATGTTAATAGCGTGCTGAAAATTTCCAGCCAAGACAGGACTCACAGCAATGGGTTCAAGTTGGAAAAATTCAGATTCAGGAAAGATGTAGGAAAGCACTGGTTTGGTAAAAAAGTTGTGAATGAGTGGAACAAACTCCCGAGTACAGTTATTCAGGCTAAAACGTTGTGTAATTTTAAAAATAGGTTAGATAAATGCATGAGTGGGTGTGGGTGGGTGTGAGTTGGACCTGACTAGCTTGTGCTGCTGGGTCTGGTGCCGTGCTCCTTGAGTGGAGGTGACCAGACTGGGTGGGTTATTAGGCTAATCCAGGGAGGGGGGGGTCACTGGGCTAATCCGGGGGGGACATGGACCTGCTCCGCATCGGTCAGTAGGCCTGTTGCAGTGTTCTTTCTTTATGTTCTTATGTATATGAACATGTATGCATGTTTGTATGCATGAAGGATTGGGTGGGAGAGATGAAAATCGCTATACCCATTGAGGTTATAGAACACAAGAATAGAGGCAATCAGGCTTGATCTAAGAAATGAAAATAAAGGTCCATTTCCATGGATAAAGAACCTCTCCATGTTGGTGCTGCATACTCCAAGATGAGAGGACTATATTCCTGAAGGTTACTCTTAAATATGCCAAACGAGAATTAGCTAAAGAGTGTATTTCTTTAATGAATGCCCTTGGCGACATTATCGGCACTATGTTCACCCCAAGGTCTTCTTTGTTTAGCGAGATTTACTGCCAGAGTATTTGTTGGGCCACAAATACGTGAACATCCGACCGAGTCTTCCAATCAAAACTGATCCCACTGGAGGTGGATGAATGGAAAGTTTTCAAATGGATTATCCAGAGCTTCCTAGGAAGGCACAAAGCGTACAATTATGCCGAAAGAGTACAAAACATGATAGAAATCTATAGAGCACTGAGTTGCCGTATTTCGCGGAAAATGCTCATTCTTCATTCAGTTCTTCTTTCCATCCACTGATGATACTGTTAGTAGTGAACATCGTGAAAAGTTAGGTTAAGTTTGCTAAGATTCGTCAGGAAACAGGACAAATGTTTCCTGATGTTGATCTGACATATGACGACCCTCCTTTTGGAGCTTTTGGTCATCCGACCGAGGCCTTCCACTGGCTTACCAGTCAACTCCTTTAAAAAAATAATGTTTATAACGGATAATGATGAAAGGTTTCATTGGGATATCAGTACAATGGGGGTACGCTATCAGGGGCTTTTCAATCCCATCATGATAGGGGACAACTGTCGATTTCTTCATTACAATCTAAAAACATTAAATATTTTCTGCTTCCAGTGGGAATATGTTGCTTAATATTCTTGAAGCATTCTGTAGTAGTTGCTTTATAATAGGGAATAATTATTTAATGACTCTGTACATGACCTGTGCTGTAAATTTTGATGGAAGAGGATTTATACATGATTCTTGAAATTATGTTTTCCAATAATTAAATTTTTTGACGTTCCAGCTCAATTTCGACTTCAAATTTGGAATCGCTATGTTCGTATTATACAAGAACTACTTTTATCTCGGTAGCAGACCAAATATATTCTTGTTGTTGTCTAGTGTTATTGATGGTATGCAGGAGTGTGGTTACGTGTGATGCACACCGAATATAATGACGTACTCAGCGCATTCCACAATGCTGGCGTCAGCAGTTTGTGCCGTTGTTGTTTATATTGTTCTCGTATCATTACTGCTGCTTTTTGTCGCAGGGCTCAATTATTTTCCTTACACTGCAACAGCAGCAGTTTATGTGTTAGTTATATCACTACTATTCTTTATTCTTTCTTCTGGCGATAAGTCGGCAGAAAAAAATCAACACCCCTCCGTTCGTAGCTTTGCTACTACCATTATTCTGCTTACTTGTGTTTTTCGTTAGTTTTCAGATTTAACTTAATATTTCTTTTCATCATACTTCTAGCTCGTATTTCATTTCAGCCTCTGGTTCTGACTTTAATACAGGCAGTGCAGAGCCGCCTATACTAAAGTCAGAATCATCTGGGCGAGAAAACTGCAGATTGCACATAGTACGTGTATTACCACTGTAATATACGGTGTGTTGTGTGTGAGTGTAATACCAATGTAATATACGGTGTGTTGTGTGTGTGTGTGTATTACCACTGTACAGTATGGTATCAATATTAGGTTTCAGGTTAAGTGAGATTCTTGTGCAGTAATCTTTTGTCGTGTATCTTTTTAATATATTTCTGCCATTTGTATCGCACTGTTTTAAATAAAATATAAAAAAAAAGTACGGTTATTTATGTATGTTTCCCTGCTTATACCTACAAAAACAGAACTATGCTAGTGTCCCACTGTCTGAATTTAATCGGTCATCCTTTATTTCTTTAAATTTTCAGTGGTTGTAGCCCTTACTAACCCTTGCATAACATTGTTGTATTAGACAAGAAAAAATCAGTATCCTTTCTGCGCTGTATTCTGATTCAGTTCACAACTCTGGTCTCTTGTTTTCATTGTTAATACTAAGTCTCTGCTGTGTATACTTTCGTATTTCTTTAAAATAGTGTTCTTGGTTATCCTATCTGCACTTTTTTCTAACAGCGTTTTCACCATATCATCATAAAGTACATTTAGTAGCAGTGAGTTAGAGCGCTCTTCTGCCTTGACCCCATTTTGAACATGAGAAAACATGCACTCTGTATTAAAATATTTTTATAATACGTTAACAGCTTTCGTAATGTCCGTAATGCTCACAGCTATATTACAATTAATCAATGTAGCATGCGATTTTCTCCCTAATTTCATTGACGTGATCTTCCAGGTATCATCTTGCGTCGGTGATGATTCTAAATCCATCTGTCTGACGATTTTAATGTTTTATCACACGAGGAGAATTCTTAATGTGGCCTGTTATTATTTTATCCTATTTTCACTATATGGCACTTTTCTGTATCAAATATCTTAATTATTATTCGTCAAATTTAAGTCTTCTTGTAAGGAATAACAGGTTTTTTTTTTGTCACATTTTGCATAGGAGCTTTGAACCATCCATAAATTTGAAGTGATTATATAAATTAGAAGTATCAGGGGACACGCTGATCCTAGTTAACACCGAACTTAAGAGGTGCGAGTTTGTACGGGAGGGGATGAATGCGGCAACAGTCTCTTATTAAACTCTATTAACTTTACTACCCACAAGGTAACTCCTCAAGAAACGGGTGGCCGCGCGCTCGTCAGCCTGCGAACATCGTCCTGTAGTTGCTAAGCAGTTCGAAACTAAAGGATCACGCTTCCAGTTTAACTTATTATTCTGACTAGACACCCGAGTCGAGGTGTAAAGAATCTTTATGAGAGAACGACAGGTAACAAGAGCGTGAGGCACCACTGGATTCCTTCTCCCCGACTCGGGGCTACTACCATTAGGCAGCAAAGGCACCGGTACCACCGCTTCTAAAACTGACAGTATCATGGGTTACCGAGGACCAGGAGATTAGAACAGCGTTGCTGCAGTAAGATATTGCTTGCTCTAGGATTAATTTCCCTATGAGCTTAGAATATAATAGTTATACTCAGTATACATATGTGTGTGTGTGTGTGTGTGTGTGTGTGTGTGTGTGTGTGTGTATACTCACCTAGTTGTACTCACCTAGTTGAGGTTGCGGGGGTCGAGTCCGAGCTCCTGGCCCCGCCTCTTCACTGATCGCTACTAGGTCACTCTCCCTGAGCCGTGAGCTTTATCATACCTCTGCTTAAAGCTATGTATGGATCCTGCCTCCACTACATCGCTTCCCAAACTATTCCACTTACTGACTACTCTGTGGCTGAAGAAATACTTCCTAACATCCCTGTGATTCATCTGTGTCTTCAGCTTCCAACTGTGTCCAATTGTTACTGTGTCCAATCTCTGGAACATCCTGTCTTTGTCCACCTTGTCAATTCCTCTCAGTATTTTGTATGTCGTTATCATGTCCCCCCTATCTCTCCTGTCCTCCAGTGTCGTCAGGTTGATTTCCCTTAACCTCTCCTCGTAGGACATACCTCTTAGCTCTGGGACTAGTCTTGTTGCAAACCTTTGCACTTTCTCTAGTTTCTTTACGTGCTTGGCTAGGTGTGGGTTCCAAACTGGTGCCGCATACTCCAATATGGGCCTAACGTACACGGTGTACAGGGTCCTGAATGATTCCTTATTAAGATGTCGGAATGCTGTTCTGAGGTTTGCTAGGCGCCCATATGCTGCAGCAGTTATTTGGTTGATGTGCGCTTCAGGAGATGTGCCTGGTGTTATACTCACCCCAAGATCTTTTTCTTTGAGTGAGGTTTGTAGTCTCTGACCCCCTAGACTGTACTCTGTCTGCGGCCTTCTTTGCCCTTCCCCAATCTTCATGACTTTGCACTTGGTGGGATTGAACTCCAGGAGCCAATTTCTGGACCAGGTCTGCAGCCTGTCCAGATCCCTTTGTAGTTCTGCCTGGTCTTCGATCGAGTGAATTCTTCTCATCAACTTCACGTCATCTGCAAACAGGGACACCTCAGAGTCTATTCCTTCCGTCATGTCGTTCACAAATACCAGAAACAGCACTGGTCCTAGGACTGACCCCTGCGGGACCCCGCTGGTCACAGGTGCCCACTCTGACACCTCGCCACGTACCATGACTCGTTGCTGTCTTCCTGACAAGTATTCCCTGATCCATTGTAGTGCCTTCCCTGTTATCCCTGCTTGGTCCTCCAGTTTTTGCACCAATCTCTTGTGTGGAACTGTGTCAAACGCCTTCTTGCAGTCCAAGAAAATGCAATCCACCCACCCCTCTCTCTCTTGTCTTACTGCTGTCACCATGTCATAGAACTCCAGTAGGTTTGTGACACAGGATTTTCCGTCCCTGAAACCATGTTGGCTGCTGTTGATGAGATCGATCCTTTCTAGGTGTTCCAACACTCTTCTGATAATCTTCTCCATGATTTTGCATACTATACATGTCAGTGACACTGGTCTGTAGTTTAATGCTTCATGTGTGTGTGTGTGTGTGTGTGTGTGTGTGTGTGTGTGTGTGTGTGTGTGTGAGAGAGAGAGAGAGAGAGAGAGAGAGAGAGAGAGAGAGAGAGAGAAATTTGTTTCACTGATTTATTTCTTTGCTCATTATAAAATACGTAAAATACTATCATGTAAAATATGTCAAGAAATGAGGTAAACCGCAGTCAAACAGAGATATTCAGTAATTTTTTTTTTTCAATTTTGGCTAATCTTTCACTTGTTATTACATGAAAAATACAAAACTAATCAAATCATAAGTTTAAGTACTTCTAATATATATTTTTAAACAATGTATATTTCTTAATTTATAAAAAACAAAATCCGAAAATGCGTGAAAACTTAGGAAAGTGAAAATGCTTCGAAAAACAATGTTTTTCCATTTATTAAGAAATATCAAGGTTTCGGGATATTTTTTCCCATAAAATACAGTTCAGAAAATTAAAGAATTTTTCAATACCGGTAACATGGATAACAAGAAGCCACAGCTAAAAACACAGCCTAAAGGATGCTCTAAAAATTTTCTTCAGTCAGACTGGTTGACCAATGTAAGATTGAAAAGGGAAACCTTAAGTCCTACAACCAACCGAAAATTTATAAAAAAAAATATACCTGATGAACAAATCATCGGACTCTACGATCATAGAACTACCCCTACAGCTACAAATAGGTAATAACAAATACGCAATTATACACAAAAAAAACACTTAATGACCATAAAAATAAAGCCCTACAACCCTGTGAACCCGGGGGCCGTAAAACATGGTTCCCTGGGAAGCTCGTGATGAGAAAGTCTGATGACTAGAAATATTTATTGACTGGACAACTTTGCGATTATAAATCTTGTAAATAATATACAAGTCAACCCCCTCAAGACCTCACTATCGGGAAGGCTGGACGGCTACCAACCTCCTCGAGACCTCACTAACGTTAAGGCTTGACGGCTACCCACACCACGAACTTATGGGTTATGTAATTCCTTTAGATTATCGTAGCGCGGGTTGAAGCAACGAGAGAAACCGACTTAGGGAAAAATTATACTGGATGAAAATCTAATTAAGATTAATTGTTTGGAAAGTTTTCCTAAAAGCAGTATAATAAAGACTCCGAGATATTCATCTCTAGGGATAATTTGTAAAGTGATATAATTAAACACTTTTGGGCTGGGAATCCTTGTAGTTGCGAGCCGACTAATGAGATGATGAAAACTCTGTGAATGAGAGCATAGTACAAACTAATGCGTGGATATGCATTTTTAAGTGGAATTCATAGTGATAGATGACAAGGCTGAGTTTCTTTGCTGACGTAGCTACTTTAAACAAAGGATCCTTGCAATCTCTAAAGTAAAAGTCGCATTGCTAAAGCAGCTTTAACATATTCGATGTTTAAAGTTCCCATACTTGGAATAGAACTATAGAAAGTTTTCGAGATCTGCTATCACAACACATAACAGAAAGCTGGTTATATTGACTTAGAAAGTAGTGTAACTATTTGCAATAAGAAGACAATGCTAATTGTTTAAGTTTATAAGCCATAATAACAAGCAAGGAAGGTATATGATTGTGGAGCGGCCTCCAGCGAGAGCAACAGCACCGTCATCACACACCTACATCATCCCATGCACAACAATGCCTTCATTAAGTCTGCTAATGGCCGACGTAGTGCTAACGAAGCGCGCGCGCGTGGGCATGCGTGTGTATGAGAGTGAATGCGTGCGCGCGAGCCTGCGTGCATGCGTGTGCTAGCGTACGAAGGTAGGTGTATGTGTGTACTCACCTAATTGTACTCACCTAATTGTGGTTGCAGGGGTCGAGACTCAGCTCCTGGCCCCGCCTCTTCACTGATCGCTACTGGATCCTCTCTCTCTCTGCTTCCTGAGCTTTGTCATACCTCTTCTTAAAACTATGTATGGTTCCTGCCTCCACTACTTCACTTGCTAGGCTATTCCACTTGCTGACAACTCTATGACTGAAGAAATACTTCCTAACGTCCCTGTGACTCGTCTGAGTCTTCAGCTTCCAGTTGTGACCCCTTGTCCCTGTGTCCCCTCTCTGGAACATCCTATCTCTGTCCACCTTGTCTATTCCCCGCAGTATCTTGTATGTCGTTATCATGTCTCCCCTGACCCTTCTGTCCTCCAGTGTCGTCAGTCCGATTTCCCTTAACCTTTCCTCGTACGACATTCCCTTGAGCTCTGGGACTAGCCTTGTTGCAAACCTTTGTACTTTCTCTAACTTCTTGACGTGCTTGACCAGGTGTGGGTTCCAGACTGGTGCTGCATACTCCAGTATGGGTCTAACATACACAGTGTACAGTGTCTTGAACGATTCCTTATTAAGGTATCGGAACGCTATTCTCAGGTTTGCCAGGCGCCCGTATGCTGCAGCGGTTATTTGGTTGATGTGTGCCTCCGGTGATGTGCTCGGTGTTATGGTCACCCCAAGGTCTTTCTCCCTGAGTGAGGCCTGTAGTCTTTGTCCACCTAGCCTATATTCTGTCTGCGATCTTCTTTGCCCCTCCCCAATCTTCATGACTTTGCATTTGGCTGGATTGAATTCGAGGAGCCAGTTACTGGACCACATGTCCAGCCTCTCCAGGTCTCTTTGCAGTCCTGCCTCATCCTCGTCCGATTTAATTCTTCTCATCAACTTCACGTCATCTGCGAACAGGGACACTTCAGAGTCTATTCCTTCCATCATGTCGTTCACATATATCAAAAATAGCACTGGTCATAGAACTGACCCCTGAGGGACCCCGCTCGTAACAGGCGCCCACTGTGATACCTCTTCACGTACCATGACTCGTTGCTGCCTCCCTGTCAGGTATTCCCTTATCCATTGCAGTGCCCTTCCTTTTACGTGTGCCTGATCCTCCAGCTTCTGCACTAATCTCTTGTGGGGAACTGTGTCAAAGGCCTTCCTGCAGTCTAGGAAAACGCAATCTACCCAACCCTCTCTCTCGTGTCTTACTTCTGTTACCTTGTCATAAAACTCCAGGAGGTTTGTGATACAAGATTTGCCTTCCATGAACCCATGCTGGTTTTCATTTATAATCTTGTTCCTTTCCAGGTGTTCGACCACTCTCCTCCTGATAATCTTCTCCATGACTTTGCACACAATACATGTCAGAGACACAGGTCTGTAGTTTAGTGCCTCGTTTCTGTTTCCTTTCTTAAATATGGGGACTACATTAGCTGTCTTCCATTTCTCAGGTAGTTGCCCAGTTTCAAGGGATGTGTTGAAGATTGTGGTTAGAGGCACACACAGCATCTCTGCTCCTTCTCTAAGGACCCATGGGGAGATGTTGTCCGGTCCCATCGCCTTTGAGGTGTCAAGGTCACTTAAGAGCTTCTTCACCTCCTCCTCAGTTGTTCGTATGTCATCCAACACTTGTTGGTATATTCCCTCTTGATGTTCCCTTCTGTGCTGTCTTCCCACAGCATTTCCTGTCTCTACTGTAAAAACTTCCTTAAATCTCCTGTTCAGCTCCTCACATACCTCCTGATCATTTCTTGTGAGTTCTCCACCTTCTGTCCTTAATCTGATCACCTGGTCTTTGACTGTTGTCTTCCTCCTGATGTGGCTATACAACAGTTTCGGATCAGTCTTGATTCTCGATGCTATGTCATTTTCATACTGTCGCTGGGCCTCCCTCCTTACCTGTGCGTACTCATTCCTGGCTCTGCGACTGATCTCCCTATTTTCGTGTGTTCTCTGCCTTCTGTACTTTTTCCATTCTCTATTGCACTTTGTTTTTGCCTCCTTACACCGTCGGGTAAACCAGGGGCTTGTTCTGGTCTTCCCGTTGTTACTGTTGCCCTTGGGAATGAACCTTTCCACTGCCTCCTTGCATTTTGTTGCTACATATTCCATCATTTCATTTACTGGTTTTCCTGCCAGTTCTCTGTCCCACTGGACCTCCCGCAGGAAGTTCTTCAACCCTATGTAGTCCCCTCTTTTATAGTCAGGCTTTTCCCATTCTCCTCCTGTTATTCTCTCCACTTGCAGCTCTACTATGTATTCAAAGCACAGAACCACGTGGTCGCTAGCT
The DNA here is from genome assembly GCF_038502225.1 of Cherax quadricarinatus. Lineage (NCBI taxonomy): Eukaryota > Metazoa > Arthropoda > Malacostraca > Decapoda > Parastacidae > Cherax > Cherax quadricarinatus. The sequence continues at coordinate 25,209,464 of NC_091296.1, forward strand.
CCTAGGGGACTCTCATACATGATGTCCTCAATGTCTGAGCTGCCCAGGGTGAACACAAGGTCCAATCTTGCTGGTTCATCCTCCCCTCTCACTCTGGTAGTGTCCTTAACATGTTGGTGCATGAGGTTTTCCAGCACCACGTCCAACATCCTGGCTCTCCATGTTTCGGGACCCCCATGTGGCTCCAGGTTTTCCCAGTCAATCTCCCTGTGATTGAAATCCCCCATAACCAGCAACTTTGCTCTGCTGGAGTGAGCTCTTCTTGCCACCTCAGCAAGTGTGTCCACCATTGCTCTGTTGCTCTCTTCATATTCCTCTCTTGGCCTCCTGCAGTTCTGTGGTGGATTATACATCACTGCAATGACCACTGTGTTCCCCAGACTGAAGTGTACCTGCTATGTAGTCTCTTTCTCCTGTCTCATCTATTCCTTCCATTTTCTCGAATTTCCATCTGTTTTTTACGAGCAGAGCAACCCCACCTCCCCCCCTACCCCTTCTATCTTTCCTCATGATCTGGTATCCTGGTGGGAAGATTGCATCTGTTATTGTCTCTATGAGTTTTGTTTCTGTAACTGCTATGATGTCTGGGGACTTCTCATTGATTCTTTCTTGCCATTCCTCATGTTTATTCGTTAATCCATCTGCATTTGTGTACCAAACCTTCAACTTCTGTTCTAATACTGTAACTGTGGTGCGGGGGGTGGAAACAGAGGGATCGGTGTGTGATGGTTGGTTTGGAATGTTCAGTTGCCTTGGGGGTGTCGTGGCTGGAGTCCTTCTGCAGGTGTTTCTGGGGGGTGCGCTTGTCCTTCCATTTGATCCTGGGTTATTCTGCTCTCCTTTTTCATTTCCTCCCATTTCTCCTTTCGTTTTTGAACTCTCTCTTTCATTGTCTTCCTTTCGTCCTGTGTTCTGTCTCGGTCGAGGTACACACTCCGGAACTCCTGCTTGCCTCTCAGCCGTGCTTTCTCCTGCAGGATCATGGTTCGGGTTGATTCTGCCTTGAAAATTACTTTGAGAGGCCGATTCCTTTTCTTTGTGAACCACCCAATTCTCCGAAAATTTGCCACCTGGGTCATGTCCCCCTCGCCTATCACCTTCATGATGTCTTCAATCGCTTTTTTCTCCTCCTGCTTTCTTTCATCATAAGTTTCCCCTTTAGCTTCGTCTAGCCCATAGACAAACACGGATCTCTCCCTTTCCACCTCCCACTGTGACTCCCATTGCATCCTCTGATGTGTTTTAGTTCCTTCCCGTGGAGTGTTCCTTCCTTCAGTCCCTTCCCTCGTTATGGCCCCTATGCTTCTTGGTTTATCCTTCCTGCTCACCTGCTCCTTGCCCCCACAGGTATCTGGTAAGGTCCTTGCACATGTCCTAGTTCCATCAATGTCTTCCAACCTCTCTTTCTGTCCTAGAGTGCTCCCTGTCTTTGTTTAGGCCCCATGTGGGTTTGACAGGACCTCTGCATACAGTTTAGTTTCCATGCTTCCTTCGGACCTGTTGTCTGTGTTCGATGTAGCCATTGCCGATGCTACTTCTGTAATATCTTTGTCTCTGTGCTGTTTCAGATGTCTCAGCTCCTCTTCTAATCTCTCTATCTTGATTTCTGCTGCTGTGGCCTGTTGCTTCCACCTTCTGCATTCTGCTGCTAACCTCTCTTCCATCTTCCTTTCCAGCTCATCTAGTCTCCTTTCCCAGTCTTCCTCCCTTTTTTTGAGCTCTATCTCCCATTCCTCCCTCTCAGATTCGTCCTTGGAGCCCCTTGTCCTCATCCTGGTTAGGGGGAGGGGAATAGATGGTTAGGAGAGGGGATGGATGGTTGTGGGGGAGGGGGAGGATGGTTATTGGAGGGGCAGAGATAGTTGGGGGAGGGAGTTAGATGGTTTGGGGGAGAGAGGGGATGGATGGTTATGGGGGAGGGGGAGGATGGTTATTGGAGGGAGGGAGGTTGTTGGGCGGGGGTTAGACGGTTTGGGGAGGGGTTAGGTGGTTTTGGGGAGGGGTAGGTGGCTAAGGTGAGGTGGTTAGGGAAGGGGTGTTACGTGTTTGTGTCAAGTGTTTGTGTCAAGTGGCGGAGGGTGTGTGTGTGTGTGTGTGTGTGTGTGTGTGTGTGTGTGTGTGTGTGTGTGTGTGAATGTGTGTGTGTGAATGTGTGTGTGAATGTATGTGTGTGTGTGTGTGTGTGTGTGTGTGTGTGTGTGTTTGTGTGTGTGGTGTGTGTGTGGTGTGTGTGTGTGTGTGTGGTGTGTGTGTGGTGTGTGTGTGTGTGGTGTGTATGTATGTGTGTGTGTGTGTGTGTGTGTGTGTGTGTGTGTGTGCGTGTGAGGTGTGTGTGGTGTGTGTGTGTGGTGTATGTGTGTGTGTGTGTGTGTGTGTGTATGTGTATGTGTACTCACCTAGTTGAGGTTGCGGGGGTCGAGTCCGAGCTCCTGGCCCCGCCTCTTCACTGATCGCTACTAGGTCACTCTCCCCGAGCCGTGAGCTTTATCATACCTCTGCTTAAAGCTATGTATGGATCCTGCCTCCACTACATCGCTTCCCAAACTATTCCACTTACTGACTACTCTGTGGCTGAAGAAATACTTCCTAACATCCCTGTGATTCATCTGTGTCTTTAGCTTCCAACTGTGTCCCCTTGTTACTGTGTCCAAACTCTGGAACATCCTGTCTTTGTCCACCTTGTCAATTCCCCTCAGTATTTTGTATGTCGTTATCATGTCCCCCCTATCTCTCCTGTCCTCCAGTGTCGTCAGGTTGATTTCCCTTAACCTCTCCTCGTAGGACATACCTCTTAGCTCTGGGACTAGTCTTGTTGCAAACCTTTGCACTTTCTCTAGTTTCTTTACGTGCTTGGCTAGGTGTGGGTTCCAAACTGGTGCCGCATACTCCAATATGGGCCTAACGTATACGGTGTACAGGGTCCTGAACGATTCCTTATTAAGATGTCGGAATGCTGTTCTGAGGTTTGCTAGGCGCCCATATGCTGCAGCAGTTATTTGGTTGATGTGCGCTTCAGGAGATGTGCCTGGTGTTATACTCACCCCAAGATCTTTTTCCTTGAGTGAGGTTTGTAGTCTCTGACCCCCTAGACTGTACTCCGTCTGCGGCCTTCTTTGCCCTTCCCCAATCTTCATGACTTTGCACTTGGTGGGATTGAACTCCAGGAGCCAATTGCTGGACCAGGTCTGCAGCCTGTCCAGATCCCTTTGTAGTTCTGCCTGGTCTTCGATCGAGTGTATTCTTCTCATCAACTTCACGTCATCTGCAAACAGGGACACCTCAGAGTCTATTCCTTCCGTCATGTCGTTCACAAATACCAGAAACAGCACTGGTCCTAGGACTGACCCCTGCGGGACCCCGCTGGTCACAGGTGCCCACTCTGACACCTCGCCACGTACCATGACTCGCTGCTGTCTTCCTGACAAGTATTCCCTGATCCATTGTAGTGCCTTCCCTGTTATCCCTGCTTGGTCCTCCAGTTTTTGCACCAATCTCTTGTGTGGAACTGTGTCAAACGCCTTCTTGCAGTCCAAGAAAATGCAATCCACCCACCCCTCTCTCTCTTGTCTTACTGCTGTCACCATGTCATAGAACTCCAGTAGGTTTGTGACACAGGATTTCCCGTCCCTGAAACCATGCTGGCTGCTGTTGATGAGATCATTCCTTTCTAGGTGTTCCACCACTCTTCTCCTGATAATCTTCTCCATGATTTTGCATACTATACATGTCAGTGACACTGGTCTGTAGTTTAATGCTTCATGTCTGTCTACTTTTTTAAAGATTGGGACTACATTTGCTGTCTTCCATGCCTCAGGCAATCTCCCTGTTTCGATAGATGTATTGAATATTGTTGTTAGGGGTACACATAGCGCCTCTGCTCCCTCTCTCAATACCCATGGGGAGATGTTATCTGGCCCCATTGCCTTTGAGGTATCTAGCTCACTCAGAAGCCTCTTCACTTCTTCCTCGGTTGTGTGCACTGTGTCCAGCACTTGGTGGTGTGCCCCACCTCTCCGTCTTTCTGGAGTCCCTTCTGTCTCCTCTGTGAACACTTCTTTGAATCTCTTGTTGAGTTCTTCACATACTTCACGGTCATTTCCTGTTGTCTCTCCTCCTTCCTTCCTTAGCCTGATTACCTGGTCCTTGACTGTTGTTTTCCTCCTGATGTGGCTGTACAACAGTTTCGGGTCAGATTTGGCTTTCGCTGCTATGTCATTTTCATATTGTCTTTGGGCCTCCCTTCTTATCTGTGCATATTCGTTTCTGGCTCTACGACTGTTCTCCTTATTCTCCTGGGTCCTTTGCCTTCTATATTTCTTCCATTCCCTAGCACACTTGGTTTTTGCCTCCCTGCACCTTTGGGTAAACCATGGGCTCATCCTGGCTTTTTCATTACTCCTGTTACCCTTGGGTACAAACCTCTCCTCAGCCTCCTTGCATTTTGTTGCTACATATTCCATCATCTCATTAACTGGCTTCCCTGCCAGTTCTCTGTCCCACTGAACCCCGTTCAGGTAGTTCCTCATTCCTGTGTAGTCCCCTTTCTTGTAGTTTGGCTTCATTCGTCCTGGCCTTCCTGCTTCTCCCTCCACTTGTAGCTCTACTGTGTATTCGAAGCTTAAAACCACATGGTCACTGGCCCCAAGGGGTCTTTCATATGTGATGTCCTCGATATCTGCACTACTGAAGGTGAATACTAAGTCCAGCCTTGCTGGTTCATCCTCTCCTCTCTCTCTTGTAGTGTCCCTTACGTGTTGGTACATGAAGTTCTCCAGTACCACCTCCATCATCTTAGCCCTCCATGTATCTTGGCCCCCATGTGGGTCCAAGTTCTCCCAATCGATCTCCTTGTGGTTAAAGTCCCCCATGATCAGGAGCTTTGCACTGCATGCATGAGCTCTTCTGGCCGCTCTAGCCAGTGTGTCAACCATCGCTCTATTGCTCTCGTCGTACTCTTACCTTGGCCTCCTGCTGTTCTGTGGTGGGTTATACATCACTGCTATTACCACCTTGGGACCTCCAGAGTGAAGTGTTCCCACTATGTAATCACTTTCTTCTCCGCTATCTCCTCTCTCCAGCTCATCAAAATTCCAGCGATTTTTGATCAGCAACGCCACTCCTCCACCCCCCCTGTTCCCTCTGTCTTTCCTCAGGATTTGGTATCCCGTTGGAAAGATGGCATCTGTTATCATACCTGTAAGCTTGGTTTCTGTAAGAGCTATGATGTCCGGTGATGCTTCTTTGACTCTTTCGTGCCACTCCTCCCACTTATTTGTTATTCCATCAGCGTTTGTGTACCATACCTTCAGTTTCCTTTCCAACACTGTGGTTTGGGGGGCCTGTGGGGGTGGGAGACCTGGTGGCATACTGTGGGATTCTATAGCTCGATGTTGGGTGGAGGCTGTGGGTATGGATTGTAGTGTGTGTTGGGATGGTGTGATAGGTTGTATGGTTCTGAGAGTAGTTGTGTGTGTGCTTGCCCTTGCTGTTCTGTCCTGCTCTGACTGACCTCTGCTGATTCCCTCCTTGTCTCTTTTCCTAGCTCCTTTCGTTTTTTTGTCCTCTCCCTCAGCTGCTGTCGTTCTGATTTTGTTCTGTCTCTGTCTAGGAACACCCTCTTGTACTCTTCCGAGTATTTCAATCGTGGTTTCTCTTGGAGGATCCTGTTCCGCACTGTTTCCGTCCTGAGAATCAGCTTGATTGGTCGGTTTCTCCCCTTC
>NC_091296.1:25217683-25227683 GCF_038502225.1 Cherax quadricarinatus
TCTGCGAACAGGGACACTTCAGAGTCTATTCCTTCCATCATGTCGTTCACATATATCAAAAATAGCACTGGTCCTAGAACTGACCCCTGTGGGATCCCGCTCGTAACAGGCGCCCACTGTGATACCTCTTCACGTACCATGACTCGTTGCTGCCTCCCTGTCAGGTATTCCCTTATCCATTGCAGTGCCCTTCCTTTTACGTGTGCCTGATCCTCCAGCTTCTGCACTAATCTCTTGTGGGGAACTGTGTCAAAGGCCTTCCTGCAGTCTAGGAAAACGCAATCTACCCAACCCTCTCTCTCGTGTCTTACTTCTGTTACCTTGTCATAAAACTCCAGGAGGTTTGTGATACAAGATTTGCCTTCCATGAACCCATGCTGGTTTTCATTTATAATCTTGTTCCTTTCCAGGTGTTCGACCACTCTCCTCCTGATAATCTTCTCCATGACTTTGCACACAATACATGTCAGAGACACAGGTCTGTAGTTTAGTGCCTCGTTTCTGTTTCCTTTCTTAAATATAGGGACTACATTAGCTATCTTCCATTTCTCAGGTAGTTGCCCAGTTTCAAGGGATGTGTTGAAGATTGTGGTCAGAGGCACACACAGCATCTCTGCTCCTTCTCTAAGGACCCATGGGGAGATGTTGTCCGGTCCCATCGCCTTTGAGGTGTCAAGGTCACTTAAGAGCTTCTTCACCTCCTCCTCAGTTGTTCGTATGTCATCCAACACTTGTTGGTATATTCCCTCTTGATGTTCCCTTCTGTGCTGTCTTCCCACAGCCCTTCCTGTCTCTACTGTAAAAACTTCCTTAAATCTCCTGTTCAGCTCCTCACATACCTCCTGATCATTTCTTGTGAGTTCTCCACCTTCTGTCCTTAATCTGATCACCTGGTCTTTGACTGTTGTCTTCCTCCTGATGTGGCTATACAACAGTTTCGGGTCAGTCTTGATTCTCGATGCTATGTCATTTTCATACTGCCGCTGGGCCTCCCTCCTTACCTGTGCATACTCGTTCCTGTCTCTGCGACTGATCTCCCTATTTTCATGTGTTCTCTGCCTTCTGTACTTTTTCCATTCTCTATTGCACTTTGTTTTTGCCTCCTTACACCGTCGGGTAAACCAGGGGCTTGTTCTGGTCTTCCCGTTGTTACTGTTGCCCTTGGGAATGAACCTTTCCACTGCCTCCTTGCATTTTGTGTGTGTGTGTGTGTGTGTGTGTGTGTGTGTGTGTGTGTGTGTGTGTGTGTGTGTGTGTGTGTGTGTGTGTGTGTGTGTGTGTGTGTGTGAGAGTCTTGTGCGGTGTAATGACTGGCCGCAACTTCTTGTGACCTGACTAAACCCTCCTGGGACCTACCCTAGCACCGTCTTACAATGTTGCCCTTAAAAGCTTGTCCCACCTACCTTCTCACACTCGTCAACACTATATTCTCTATGTCTATGCTATTTCTATTCTAATTCTGGTAATAACTTGCAGGAGTGAGTGACCAGTATCAAACAGTATACAAGGCCAGCCAGGGCCGTCAACATGCAAACCACAACTAGGCGAATAAACTTGCGGTTGACAGTTGCCAGCTGCTGTGTGTGTGTGTGTGTGTGTGTGTGTGTGTGTGTGAGAGAGAGAGAGAGAGAGAGAGAGAGAGAGAGAGAGAGAGAGAGAGAGAGAGAGAGAGAGAGAGAGAGAGAGAGAGAGAGAGAGAGAGAGTTTACGTAAGACTGAAGAAAATTTAAAATATCAATACAAATATGGTCTCATACCTAGGAAAAATTCAGACTAAAATCACTTAAATTGGGTAAAAACAAATACATTTATGTCTACCTGGAAACCAGGAATGAAAAATAACCCACAGAATCGTCAGATCAAAAAATAAACTACAGATTTTTCAGCTACAGCAAAAGAAACAGTTTCGAGGCGAAAAGATTCTTGTAACACAACTGACAAATTTCACATGAAATCCAGATGAAAATAAATTTGGAAGAAATTTAACTTCAAATATGAAACAAAAAATTGCTTACAGTACAACTCGAATTGTATTTGTTATTCCTTATTCTTGTATTGTTACTTAAAATCTATGCAACTGAATTCACTTACAAGGAAAAATTACTTTTGTTACAGCCTCAGCTGCACAAAAATTAGAGAACATACTCTCATTTTTGCGCAACGGTTTAGCGGAAGACAACACGAGACAGTATCTGACCTCACTAGGTCAAGGCATTGGCTTAAGCCGGTGGGAGAATTGGACCTGCCTCGTATAGGTCACTAGACCCGTTGCAGTGTTTCTTCTCTAATGTTCTTATAGGCACAATGACACGTAGTATATTATAATCAAGGTTAAGAGTTAAATCTATAAGGGATCACATAGCACATGGGGAATAGGAGGTAATCAGGTTTTAAACTAAAGACTAGGAGAATATGTACACTAACACTCCATTTCATTGGAACAAGAGCCCTTCACCATTATTAAGGTACCTCCCTAAGGGAGGTACAAAATGAAAAGTGTTTTTTCAGTTCTATCGTTACAGATCGCACTACAGCCCCTGATCACCTTTGACGAAGTAGCTGGCTATATCTTGGTTTAGGGAGAGATTAGTTCTTGTGTATTTTAGGCATAACATTGCTGGATAAGATTTCACTTTATGGTTTATGTACCAACTTAAGTCAAAAAGGAGCCACGTGGGTTACAACACTGTTGGGGTTACCATGTAGTGGAACCTGGTGGATCCTGGTTCATCGTGGTGGAGGTGTTGGGTTACCATATGGTGGACCTTGGTTCATCGTGGTGGTGGTGTAGAAGTGTTGGGTTGCCACATGGTGGACCCTGGTTCATCGTGGTGGTGGAGTAGAGGTGCTGGGTTACCACATGGTGGACCCTGGTTCACCGTGGTGGTGGAGTAGAGGTGTTGGGTTACCACAGGGTGGACCTGGTTCATCATGGTGGAGGTGTTGGGTTACCACATGATGGACCGTGGTTCATCGTGGTGGAGGTGTAGAGGTGTTGGGTTACCATATGGTGAACCCTGGTTCATCGTGGTGGAGGTGTTGGGTTACCACATGGTGGACCTGGTTCATCATGGTGAAGGTGTTGGGTTACCATATGGTGGACTCTGGTTCATCGTGGTGGAGGTGTTGGGTTAACACATGGTGGACCTGGTTCATCATGGTGGAGGTGTTGGGTTACCACATGGTGGACCCTGGTTCATCGTGGTGGAGGTGTAGAGGTGTTGGGTTACATGGTGAACCCTGGTACATCATCTTGAATGTGTTGGATTACCACATGGTGGACTCTGGTTCATCGTGGTGGAGGTGTAGAGGTGTTGGGTTACCACATGGTGGACCCTGGTTCATAGTGATAGTGGTGTAGAGGTGTTGTGTTACTACATGGTGGGCCGTGGTTCATCGTGGAGGTGTAGAGGTGCTGGGTTGCCACATGGTGGACCTTGGTTCATCGTGATGGTGGTGTAGAGGTGTTGTGTTACCACATGGTGGGCCCTGGTTCATCGTGGTGGAGGTGTAGAGGTGTTGTGTTACCACATGGTGGACCCTGGTTCATCGTGGTGGAGGTGTAGAGGTGTTAGGTTACCACATGGTGGACCCTGGTTCATCGTGGTGGAGGTGTAGAGGTGTTAGGTTACCACATGGTGGACCCTGGTTCATCGTGGTGGAGGTGTAGAGGTGTTAGGTTACCACATGGTGGACCCTGGTTATTCATAATGAATGAAGGTTTGCGGAATGGGAATACTTGCCCGCGGGTACCATCAAACCATGTTGCCTTACTCCTATCCCTTTCCTTGGTACTTTTCTTTTTTCCCTTCCTTACTTTCCCTGCCTCTTTCGCTCATCTTCTCTTCCATCCTTCCTAATCTCCCTTCTTCAATTCCTTCCTCCTCTTAGAGTATAAGAATATAGAAACACTGCAGCATGCCTACTAGCCTTGTCAAACAGGTTCTTTACAAATTCATGCTCATCTCCCTCTCTGTCTTATCTATCCTTCCAACCATTGATCCCCGTTCTCCATCCTCTTCCCCTTCTTTCATCGACCTCCATCTTTCTTTCCCTTTTTCCTCAATCTCCCCTTTTCCTGCTCCATCTCCTGAACCCAAACCTCTAACACCCAGAAACCTCCCTCGCTTCCTCGTACATCCCATTCTCTTCTCTGTATCAAGCGACAGATCAAACTTCTCAGGCAGTTTTTTTGTGTGCGTGCTCGTGTGTGTTGTGTGTGTTGTGTACTGTGTTGTGTGTGTGTGTTGTGTGTGTGTGTGTGTGTGTTTGTGTGTGTTGCTTGTGTGTTGTTTGTGGGGTTTTTGTGGTTTTTCTGTGGTGTTTCCGTGTGAGCAGGGGGGGGGGAGGGGATTTAGGATTCTTCTATTTTTTGGCCATATTTTCTTAATGCACTCCAGCCTCTTCGATATAGCAAATAAACTGCTCGCACCACAGAAGTTTGTGAAGAAATATAGCGCTAATATTCCGTATTTTCAATAATTCAAAGGTGCCAATAGGGGGTAAAACGGAGTATCTAATTAACCAAATACAGCAAGTATTAATATGATGAAATGTATAAAGCAAACGCAAGTTCTCGAGTAATTGTGTTAGGCTTAACTGTGAGAATGTCCACTATGTGGTAACCTCAGAACTATGTGGTAACCTCAGAACTATGTGGTAACCTCAGAACGACGTGGGAACCTCAGAACTATGTGGTAACCTCAGAACTATGTGGTAACCTCAGAACGACGTGGGAACCTCAGAACTATGTGGGAACCTCAGAACTACGTGGGAACCTCAGAACTACGTGGGAACCTCAGAACTATGTGGGAACCTCAGAACTATGTGGTAACCTCAGAACTATGTGGTAACCTCAGAACTATGTGGTAACCTCAGAACTACGTGGTAACCTCAGAACTACGTGGTAACAGAAAGAGACAGGCGCTCCCTTTACAGGCGACGGAAAAGAATAACAGAGCGGCTAAAAGAGGTCAATATATCTGAAATGCGTAGGGAGACACTGGTCAGAGAAATAGCAAGCATCGAACTTAAGCTAAAAGAATCCTTTAGGAGTCAAGAATCGCGGGAAGAACTAAAAGCTATAAATGAAATCGAAAGAAACCCAAAGTATTTCTTCACCTATGCCAAATCAAAATCGAGAACAACGTTCAGTATTGGGCCCCTACTTAAACAAGATGGGTCCTACACAGATGACAGCAAGGAAATGAGTGAGCTACTCAAGTCCCAATATGACTCAGTTTTTAGCAAGCCGCTAACCAGACAGAGTCGAAGATCAAAATGAATTTTTTATGAGAGAGCCACAAAATTTGATTAACACATGCCTATCCGATGTTATCCTGACGCCAAATGACTTCGAACAGGCGATAAATGACATGCCCATGCACTCTGCCCCAGGGCCAGACTCATGGAACTCCGAGGCAGCTACGGTGAAAAGCTCTGTTCCACAAGGCACAGTACTCGCTCCCATCTTGTTCCTCATCCTCATATCCGACATAGACAAGGATGTCAGCCACAGCACCGTGTCTTCCTTTGCAGATGACACCCGAATCTGCATGACAGTGTCTTCCATTGCAGACACTGCAAAGCTCCAGGCGGACATCAACCAAATCTTTCAGTGGGCTGCAGAAAACAATATGAAGTTCAACGATGAGAAATTTCAATTACTCAGATATGGTAAACACGAGGAAATTAAATCTTCATCAGAGTACAAAACAAATTCTGGCCACAAAATAGAGCGAAACACCAACGTCAAAGACCTGGGAGTGATCCTATGGAGAGGGAGCATGGACACGGGGGTCGTCCCACAGTTACTAAAAACAACAGACATAGCCCCACTCCACAAAGGGGGCAGTAAAGCAACACCAAAGAACTACAGACCAATAGCATTAACATCCCATATCATAAAAATCTTTGAAAGGGTCCTAAGAAGCAAGATCACCACCCATCTAGAAACCCATCAGTTACACAACCCAGGGCAACATGGGTTTAGAACAGGTCGCTCCTGTCTGTCTCAACTATTGGATCACTACGACAAGGTCCTAAATGCACTAGAAGACAAAAAGAATGCAGATGTAATATATACAGACTTTGCAAAAGCCTTCGACAAGTGTGACCATGGCGTAATAGCGCACAAAATGCGTGCTAAAGGAATAACAGGAAAAGTCGGTCGATGGATCTATAATTTCCTCACTAACAGAACACAGAGAGAAGTCGTCAACAGAGTAAAGTCCGAGGCAGCTACGGTGAAAAGCTCTGTTCCACAAGGCACAGTACTCGCTCCCATCTTGTTCCTCATCCTCATATCCGACATAGACAAGGATGTCAGCCACAGCACCGTGTCTTCCTTTGCAGATGACACCCGAATATGCATGACAGTGTCTTCTATTGCAGACACTGCAAAGCTCCAGGCGGACATCAACCAAATCTTTCAGTGGGCTGCAGAAAACAATATGAAGTTCAACGATGAGAAATTTCAATTACTCAGATATGGTAAACACGAGGAAATTAAATCTTCATCAGAGTACAAAACAAATTCTGGCCACAAAATAGAGCGAAACACCAACGTCAAAGACCTGGGAGTGATCATGTCGGAGGATCTCACCTTCAAGGACCATAACATTGTATCAATCGCATCTGCTAGAAAAATGACAGGATGGATAATGAGAACCTTCAAAACTAGGGAGGCCAAGCCCATGATGACACTCTTCAGGTCACTTGTTCTATCTAGGCTGGAATATTGCTGCACACTAACAGCACCTTTCAAGGCAGGTGAAATTGCCGACCTAGAAAATGTACAGAGAACTTTCACGGCGCGCATAACGGAGATAAAACACCTCAATTATTGGGAGCGCTTGAGGTTCCTAAACCTGTATTCCCTGGAACGCAGGAGGGAGAGATACATGATTATATACACCTGGAAAATCCTAGAGGGACTAGTACCGAACTTGCACACGAAAATCACTCACTACGAAAGCAAAAGACTTGGCAGACGATGCTCCATCCCCCCAATGAAAAGCAGGGGTGTCACTAGCACGTTAAGGGACCATACAATAAGTGTCAGGGGCCCGAGACTGTTCAACTGCCTCCCAGCACACATAAGGGGGATTACCAACAGACCCCTGGCAGTCTTCAAGCTGGCACTGGACAAGCACCTAAAGTCAGTTCCGGATCAGCCGGGCTGTGGCTCGTACGTTGGTTTGCGTGCAGCCAGCAGCAACAGCCTGGTTGATCAGGCTCTGATCCACCAGGAGGCCTGGTCACAGACCGGGCCGCGGGGGCGTTGACCCCCGGAACTCTCTCCAGGTAAACTCCAGGTAAACCTCAGAACTATGTGGGAACCTCAGAACTATGTGGTAACCTCAGAACTATGTGGTAACCTCAGAACTATGTGGGAACCTCAGAACTATGTGGGAACCTCAGAACTATGTGGGAACCTCAGAACTATGTGGGAACCTCAGAACTATGTGGGAACCTCAGAACTATGTGGGAACCTCAGAACTATGTGGGAACCTCAGAACTATGTGGGAACCTCAGAACTATGTGGGAACCTCAGAACTACGTGGGAACCTCACAACTAGGTGGGAACCTCACAACTAGGTGGGAACCTCACAACTAGGTGGGAACCTCACAACTAGGTGGGAACCTCACAACTAGGTGGGAACCTCACAACTAGATGGGAACCTCACAACTAGGTGGGAACCTCACAACTAGGTGGGAACCTCACAACTAGGTGGGAGCCTCACAACTAGGTGGGAACCTCACTACTAGGTGGGGAACCTCACTACTAGGTGGGGAACCTCGCTACTAGGTGGGAACCTCACAACTAAGTGGGAACCTGACAATTACGTGGGAACCCTCACAACTACGTGGGAACCTCATAATGTGGGAACCTCACAACCAAGTGGGAACCGCACAGCTTCGTGGGAATCTCACAACCAAGTGGGAACCTCACAGCTACGTGAGAACCTGACAACTAAGTGGGAACCTCACAACTACGTTGGAACCTCACAACTACGTTGGAACCCCACAACTACGTGGGAACCTCATAATGTGGGAACCTCTCAGCTCCGTGGGAACCTCTTAACAATGTGGGAACCTCACAGCTACGTGGGAACCTCACAACCAAGTGAGAACCTCACAGCTACGCGAGAACCTCAAAACCAAGTGGGAACCTCACAGCTACATGAGAACCTTACAACCAATTGGGAACCTCACAGCTTTGTGGCAACCTCATAACCAAGTGGGAACCTCACAGCTACATGAGAACCTCACAACCAAGTTGGAACCTCACAGCTACGTGAGAACTTCAGAACGAAGTGGGAACCTCACAGCTACGTGAGAACCTCACAACTATGCGAGAGGCTGCAGCTGTCTCTCAGTATAATCCCTGAGGAATATAGCAGCTGATATGTGCGTGTCGAATATAGAAACCGGTCTAAGAAGTACAATAATGTCTGAGAAGGTGAGCACGTTGGTCCAGCGGAAGGTTAGGCCGGTATGACCACCACAGACATGCATACCAACGCCAATAATATATGTGAAGGGCGCAAGATATGAGAAAATATTCTGACTTAAAATAATAATAGTAAATAAAATATTAAATAAAATAATAAATAAGAAGAAGAAGAAGAAGAAGAATTTATTATTATTACTGTTATGTTGTGGAAGACTAAGAAGAGACAGTACCGTGACTTCAACATTACACAAATAACCAGCACATAGACAAATTTCTGAGAGCATTTCGCTCCGACTTCGACCATCAACTAGTCACTAGACCATGTGCGATCCATTTGTCTATTATTATTATTATTATTATTATTATTATTATTATTATATATCCATGAGGGGGATCTTCAAGAGGTTGCCGAATTTTTCTTTTTTATCCAACTTTTCGATTCTATTTCGCTCATAACTCGAGAACGCCTCGTGCAATCGATTTCAAATAATAATAATAATAATAATAATGATAATTATTATGATTATTATTATTTATACAAGTACATGTACAAAGTATACAGTCCTAGATGACATCAATGGCATACTGCTATATAGAAAATCCCTTATTATGCAGAGCATTTCGGGTAAATTAGCAAATTAGGTTAGTTTTTTCCCCAGGATGCGACCCACACCAGCAGATGTCTTAAGGAAACACGTCTTATGTTTCCACCAGTACCGAGGATCGAGCCATATATAGTAAAGACCACCAAATTCTTGGAACAATTGGCAGGTTCACGTTCCCTATGATCACAGGTTAGGTTAGGTAAGGTTTGTCAGGAAACAGGACAAGTGCTTCTTGACGCGGGTCTTAGTCAGATGATGACCTGCCTTTGGAGCTTTTTGTCATCTGCCAGAGGCCTTCCGCTGGCTTACCGGTCCACCCCTTTAAAAATTATGGTCATTTATAACCATATACGTTACCTATGACCACAGATATTGAATCCATTCCTTGCATCCTGGAATGGCTCGGATAACTTCCAGAACCCCTCAGTGGCACAGCTTCGAACGTTCATGAAAGGTGCCAAAAATACGATGAACCCGGAGAGTGAAATTCAGGTGTGTAGGTGCACATTTGACTATTCTTTTGATAATATAATGTGAAAAAAAATTATTCCCGTTAGACCACATTAAATGATTTTTAGTTTACTTCTCGTAACCGACTTCAAAATTTAATGACTGATACATTTTAGGGTCTGGATAGTACCTATTAAGTTAGGTTAGCGTGCACGTAAATTTGGTAATGTGATAAAATTGTAAAAAAAAAAAAAAAACTAAAATAACTTGGAGACTTTGGGATCCGTGCCAAAACTGGAGAATAACTTAACCGATCGTCTTCAAATTTTCACTGCTGGTGAAGTTTCCTGAACACAAAGCATCTTGCAATTTTGATGTACGTCACAATTTTCGACTATAATTGAATACTGATATTTATTTTTTTAACCAATACCTAAAGAATGCGTCTTCTGATTGACTTCAAAATATTACTAGCGATTCTTTCTTT
>NC_091296.1:25232683-25280183 GCF_038502225.1 Cherax quadricarinatus
ATATATATATATATATATATATATATACACATATACACTTCGTCAAAAAGTGACTGAATTTACGCCACCTCCTTATATGATTAACCTCCCTATTTCCTGGAACCTGCTATTCATAATCTAGTTTATTTTTTATAAAGTATTTTTTTAAATGGTTCATAAGGATTTTAACAATTATACAATTAACACAAATGCACACTCTGATACTGTGAGCCAGAGGTAAACTGACTTACGTGAAAAGATTCCAATTATCTAGATGAAATTAATAAACGAGTGTGTTTGTGTGTGTGTGTGTGTGTGTGTGTGTGTATACGTACCTATTAGTACTTATCTATTCGTGGTTGCAGGGGTCGAGGCATAGCTCTTGTCCCCGCCTCTTCACTGGTCACCATTAGGCTCACTCTCTCCCTACTCTATGAGCTTTATCCTATCTCTTCTTAAATCTATGTATGAATCCTGCCTCCACTACATCACTCTCCAGATTATTCAACTTCCTGAAAACTCTATGGCTGAAGAAAGACTTCCTAATGTCCCTGTGACTAATCCGAGTCTTCAACTTCCAATCGTGACCCTTTGCTCTGTCCCATCTCTGAAACATTGTCCCTATCCACCTTGTCCATGCCTATCAATATTTTATATGTCGTTATCACGTCCGCCCTCTCTCTCTCTCCTGTCCTCTAGTGTTGCCATGTTGGGTTCCCTTAACCTCTTCTCGTAAGCCATACCCCTTAGCTCCGGGACTAGTCTTGTTGCAAACCTTTGCACTTTCTCTAATTTCTTGACGTGCTTGACCACGTGTGGGTTCCATACTAGTGCTGCATACTCCAGTATGAGCCTAACATACACGGTGTACAGAGTCGTGAACGATTCCTTGCTAAGGTGTCGAAACGCTGTTCTTAGGTTTGCTTGGTGCTCATTTGCTGCAACAGTTATTTGGTTGATGTGTGCCTCAGTAAATGCGCTCGATATTAAACTCACTTCAAGATCCTTTTCCTTGAGTGAGGTTTGCAGTCTTTGGTCCCCTAATCTGTACTCTGTCCGCGGTCTTCGTTAACCTTCCCACTTGGTGGGGCTAAACTCCAGGAGCCAGTTGTTGGACCAGGCTTGCAGCCTTTCCAGATCCCTTTGCAGTTCTACCTGATCCTAATCAATTTGAATTCTCCGCAATAGTTTCACGTCGTCTGCAAACGGAGAGATGTCCGGTCCCACAGCCTTTGAGGTATCTAGCTCACTTAGCAGCCTCTTCACCTTCTCGGTTGTGTGTAGTGTGTCCAGCACTTTTTGGTGCACCATACCATTTCGGTCTACTATAATCCAGTCTGTTTCCATTGAAACCACTTCCTTAAATTTCGTGTTTAACTGTTCACATACTTCTTTGTAGATTCTTAAAAAAAAGGCACAATCCCGTGACCAGAACAATACACAAATAACCCACACATAGAAGAAAGGAGCTTACGACGACGTTTCGGTCCGACATGGAAATGGTCCAAGTCGGGACTGAAAAGTCGTCGTAAGATCCTTTCTTCTATGTGCTGGTTACTTGTGTATTGTAGTTTCTTGCTGTCTCTGGTCCTTTTTCATCCTAATTACCTGATCCTTGACTATTGTTTTCCTCCTGATATGGCTGTACAACAGCTTTGGGTCAGATTTGGCCTTCGATGCAATGTCATTCATTATTTCCTCTGGGCCTCTCTCCTTTTCCATGCATATTGATTTCCGGCTCTTCGGCTAATCTCCTTATTCAATCGATTTTCCTGTGTGTGTACTCACCTAATTGTAGTTGCAGGGGTCGAGACTCAGCTCCTGGCCCCACCTCTTCACTGAACGCTACTAGGTCCTCTCTCTCCCTGCTCCATGAGCTTTATCATACCTCGTCTTAAAGCTATGTATGGTTCCTGGCTCCACTACATCACTCGCCAGACTGTTCCACTTTCTGACCACTCTATGACTGAAGAAATGCTTCCTCATATCCCTGTGGCTCATCTGAGTCTTCAGCTTCCAAGAGTGACCCCTTGTTTCTGTGTCCCCACTCTGGAACATCTTGTCTCTGTCCACCTTGTCTATTCCAAGCAGTATTTTGTATGTCGTTATCATGTCTCTCCTATCCCTCGTGTCCTCCAGTGTCGTCAGGCCGATTTCCCTCAACATTTCTTCATAGGACATTCCCCTTAGCTCTGGAACTAACCTTGTCGCAAACCTTTGCACTTTCTCTAATTTCTTGACGTGCTTGACCCGGTGCGGGTTCCAAACTGGTGTTGCATACTCCAGTATGGGCCTGACGTACACGGTGTACAGTGTCTTGAAAGATTCCTTACTTAGGTATCGGAATGCTAATCTCAGGTTCGCCAGGCGCCCATATGCTGCAGCAGTTATCTCGTTGATGTGTGCTTCCGGAGACGTGTTCGGTGTTATACTCACGCGAAGATCTTTCTCCTTGAGCGAGGTTTGCAGTCGTTAGCCACTTAGCCTGTACTCTGTCTGCTGTCTTCTTTGCCCTTCTCCGATCTTCATGACTTTGCATTTGGCAGGGTTGAATTCGAGAAGCCAGTTGCTCTACCACGAGTCCAGCCAGTCCAGGTCTCTTTGAAGGCCTGCCTGATCCTCATCTGATTTAATTCTCCTCATTAACTTCACATCACCTGCGAACAGGGACACCTCTGAGTCTATCCCTTCCATCATGTCATTCACATATAGCAAAAATAGCACTGGTCCTAGGACCGACCCCTGTAGGACCCCGCTCGTCACAGGTGCCCACTGTTGTAACTCATCACGTACCATGACTCGTTGTTGCCTTCCCTGTCAGGTATTCTCTGATCCACAGAAGTGCCCTTCCAGTTATGCGCGCCTGATCCTCTAGTTTCTGCACTAATCTCTTGTGAGGAGCTATGTCGAAGGCCTTCTTGCAGTCCAAGAAGATGCAATCAACCCACCCCTCTCTCTCGTCTCTTACTTCTGTTACTTTATCATAAAACTCCAGAAGGTCTGTGACACAGGATTTGCCTTCCATGAAGCAGTGCTGGTTGTCATTTATACCTTTGTTCCGTTCCAGGTGCTCTACCACTCTCCTCCTGATAATCTTCTCCATGACTTTGCATACTATGCACGTCAGTGACACTGGTCTGTAGTTTAGCACCTCTTTTTCTGTCTCCTTTTTTAAAAATGGGAACTACATTTGCCGTCTTCCAAACCTCAGGTAGTTGCCCAGTTTCAAGGGATGTGTTGAAGATTGTGGCTAATGGGACACACAGCATTTCTGCTCCCTCTCTAAGGGCCCACGGGGAGATGTTCGGTCCCATTGCCTTTGAGGTATCAAGGTTACTTAGCAGCTTCTTCACCTCCTCCTCAGTTGTGTGCATGTCATCTAGCACTTGTTGGTGTATTCCCTGTTGGTGTCCCCCCCTGTCCTGTCTTCCCAGAGTCCTTCCTGTCTACATTGTGAATACTTCCTTAAATCTCTTGTTGAGCTCCTCACATACCTCTTGATCGTTTCTTGTGAGTTCCCCACCTTTTTTGCTCAGCCTGATCACCTCTGTGTGCGCGCGCGCGCGCGTGTGTGTGTGTGTGTGTGTGTGTGTGTGTGTGTGTGTGTGTGTGTGTGTGTGTGTGTGTGTGTGTGTGTGTGTGTGTGTGTGTGTGTGTGTGAGATAGTGGCCTCTTGTGTTACGTAGGTGCGTATATGTCCTCTCGTTTGTGTGCGGGCATGTGCATGTGTGCAAGTATGCATGTGTATGGGGATGCGTATGTGCCAGCGTGTATGCAACAAATCCTCTCACCTCCAATTATAATTAGGGGGAGATTTAAACCCGTAGGAATTATACAGCGCCTGTGGGGTGGGGAGATTGAAGGCATTCAGGCTCAGTTAAGGGAGCTGGAGCACAAATCCAATTCCCTAGATCAAGAGTCCCTCACCATCATCAAGGAACCTCCCTTGTGAGGCTTCATCTACGAGAAGCATCAGTAGTAGCACAGTCATCTGCAGTATTTTCGTCATAATTGCAGCCGCCTTCCCCATGAAAATCTAAACTTCACAACTTAATCGGAAAATAGGAGGAGCTACGAAGCTTGACATCCAAATAACAGGCTATTGTACCCAGGCTCGCGAGGCACCTGAATCCACAAACTGAACTACCGAACTGCTCGAAAGGAAACGCATTTGCAATTAACCGTAATTTAGGCCAGGTAATAATATCAATTAATGGAAATTTTGACTTAAGAATGAAGCTCTGAGGTCAACAGAGTCTGGGGGATGCCTGCCGGGTGAGCATCAATGATTCCCTAATAGGTCGACTGACTGCTTGTTAGGTTGGCTGGCTCACTTCCTGGCACGCTGACTGCCTAGCTCTCGCGCTTCTTCACTAGCTGGCTGGCTCTCTCTCTCTCGCTTCGTCTCTAGCTGGCTGGCTCTCTCTTTCGCTTCTTCTCTAGCTGGCTGGCTCTCTCACTTTTGCTCTAGCTGGCTGGCTCTCGCTTCTTCTCTAGCTGGCTGGCTCTCTCAATTCTCTAGCTGGCTCTCTCGCTTCTTCTCTAGCTGGCTGGTTCTCTCTCTCGCTTCTTCTCTACCTGGCTGGCTCTCTCGCTTCTTCCCTAGCTGGCTGGCTCTTTCACTTCTTCTCTAGCTGGCTGGCTCTCTCGCTTCTTCCCTAGCTGGCTAGCTCTCTTACTTCTTCTCTAGCTGGCTGGCTCTCTCGCTTCTTCCCTAGCTGGCTGGCTGGCTCTCTCGCTTCTGCTCTAGCTGGCTGGCTCGCTCTCTCGCTTCTGCTCTAGCTGGCTGGCTCGCTCTCTCGCTTCTGCTCTAGCTGGCGCTGGCTCGCTCTCTTGCTTCTGCTCTAGCTGGCGCTGGCTCGCTCTCTTGCTTCTGCTCTAGCTGGCTGGCTCGCTCTCTCGCTTCTGCTCTAGCTGGCTGGCTCGCTCTCTCGCTTCTGCTCTAGCTGGCTGGCTGGCTCTCTCGCTTCTGCTCTAGCTGGCTGGCTCGCTCTCTCGCTTCTGCTCTAGCTGGGTGGCTCGCTCTCTCGCTTCTGCTCTAGCTGGCTGGCTCGCTCTCTCTCTACTGCTCTAGCTGGCTGGCTCATTCTCTCGCTTCTTCTCTAGCTGGCTGGCTGGCTCGCTCTCTCGCTTCTGCCCTAGCTGGCTGGCTCGCTCTCTCGCTTCTGCTCTAGCTGGCTGGCTCGCTCTCTCGCTTCTGCTCTAGCTGGCTGGCTCGCTCTCTCGCTTCTGCTCTAGCTGGCTGGCTCGTTCTCTCGCTTCTGCTCTAGCTGGCTGGCTCGCTCTCTCGCTTCTGCTCTAGCTGGCTGGCTCGCTCTCTCTCTACTGCTCTAGCTGGCTGGCTCATTCTCTCGCTTCTTCTCTAGCTGGCTGGCTGGCTCGCTCTCTCGCTTCTGCCCTAGCTGGCTGGCTCGCTCTCTCGCTTCTGCTCTAGCTGGCTGGCTCGCTCTCTCGCTTCTGCTCTAGCTGGCTGGCTGGCTCGCTCTCTCGCTTCTGCTCTAGCTGGCTGGCTGGCTCGCTCTCTCGCTTCTGCTCTAGCTGGCTGGCTGGCTCGCTCTCTCGCTTCTGCTCTAGCTGGCTGGCTGGCTCGCTCTCTCGCTTCTGCTCTAGCTGGCTGGCTGGCTCGCTCTCTCGCTTCTGCTCTAGCTGGCTGGCTGGCTCGCTCTCTCGCTTCTGCTCTAGCTGGCTGGCTGGCTCGCTCTCTCGCTTCTGCTCTAGCTGGCTGGCTGGCTCGCTCTCTCGCTTCTGCTCTAGCTGGCTGGCTGGCTCGCTCTCTCGCTTCTGCTCTAGCTGGCTGGCTGGCTCGCTCTCTCGCTTCTGCTCTAGCTGGCTGGCTGGCTCGCTCTCTCGCTTCTGCTCTAGCTGGCTGGCTGGCTCGCTCTCTCGCTTCTGCTCTAGCTGGCTGGCTGGCTCGCTCTCTCGCTTCTGCTCTAGCTGGCTGGCTGGCTCGCTCTCTCGCTTCTGCTCTAGCTGGCTGGCTGGCTCGCTCTCTCGCTTCTGCTCTAGCTGGCTGGCTGGCTCGCTCTCTCGCTTCTGCTCTAGCTGGCTGGCTGGCTCGCTCTCTCGCTTCTGCTCTAGCTGGCTGGCTGGCTCGCTCTCTCGCTTCTGCTCTAGCTGGCTGGCTGGCTCGCTCTCTCGCTTCTGCTCTAGCTGGCTGGCTGGCTCGCTCTCTCGCTTCTGCTCTAGCTGGCTGGCTGGCTCGCTCTCTCGCTTCTGCTCTAGCTGGCTGGCTGGCTCGCTCTCTCGCTTCTGCTCTAGCTGGCTGGCTGGCTCGCTCTCTCGCTTCTGCTCTAGCTGGCTGGCTGGCTCGCTCTCTCGCTTCTGCTCTAGCTGGCTGGCTGGCTGGCTCGCTCTCTCGCTTCTGCTCTAGCTGGCTGGCTGGCTGGCTCGCTCTCTCGCTTCTGCTCTAGCTGGCTGGCTGGCTGGCTCGCTCTCTCGCTTCTGCTCTAGCTGGCTGGCTGGCTGGCTCGCTCTCTCGCTTCTGCTCTAGCTGGCTGGCTGGCTGGCTCGCTCTCTCGCTTCTGCTCTAGCTGGCTGGCTGGCTGGCTCGCTCTCTCGCTTCTGCTCTAGCTGGCTGGCTGGCTGGCTCGCTCTCTCGCTTCTGCTCTAGCTGGCTGGCTGGCTGGCTCGCTCTCTCGCTTCTGCTCTAGCTGGCTGGCTGGCTGGCTCGCTCTCTCGCTTCTGCTCTAGCTGGCTGGCTGGCTGGCTCGCTCTCTCGCTTCTGCTCTAGCTGGCTGGCTGGCTGGCTCGCTCTCTCGCTTCTGCTCTAGCTGGCTGGCTGGCTGGCTCGCTCTCTCGCTTCTGCTCTAGCTGGCTGGCTGGCTGGCTCGCTCTCTCGCTTCTGCTCTAGCTGGCTGGCTGGCTGGCTCGCTCTCTCGCTTCTGCTCTAGCTGGCTGGCTGGCTGGCTCGCTCTCTCGCTTCTGCTCTAGCTGGCTGGCTGGCTGGCTCGCTCTCTCGCTTCTGCTCTAGCTGGCTGGCTGGCTGGCTCGCTCTCTCGCTTCTGCTCTAGCTGGCTGGCTGGCTGGCTCGCTCTCTCGCTTCTGCTCTAGCTGGCTGGCTGGCTGGCTCGCTCTCTCGCTTCTGCTCTAGCTGGCTGGCTGGCTGGCTGGCTCGCTCTCTCGCTTCTGCTCTAGCTGGCTGGCTGGCTGGCTCGCTCTCTCGCTTCTGCTCTAGCTGGCTGGCTGGCTGGCTCGCTCTCTCGCTTCTGCTCTAGCTGGCTGGCTGGCTGGCTCGCTCTCTCGCTTCTGCTCTAGCTGGCTGGCTGGCTCGCTCTCTCGCTTCTGCTCTAGCTGGCTGGCTGGCTCGCTCTCTCGCTTCTGCTCTAGCTGGCTGGCTGGCTGGCTGGCTCGCTCTCTCGCTTCTGCTCTAGCTGGCTGGCTGGCTCGCTCTCTCGCTTCTGCTCTAGCTGGCTGGCTGGCTCGCTCTCTCGCTTCTGCTCCAGCTGGCTGGCTGGCTCGCTCTCTCGCTTCTGCTCTAGCTGGCTGGCTGGCTCGCTCTCTCGCTTCTGCTCTAGCTGGCTGGCTCGCTCTCTCGCTCGCTTCTGCTCTAGCTGGCTGGCTCGCTCTCTCGCTCGCTTCTGCTCTAGCTGGCTGGCTCGCTCTCTCGCTCCTGCTCTAGCTGGCTGGCTCGCTCTCTCGCTCCTGCTCTAGCTGGCTGGCTCGCTCTCGCGCTTCTGCTCTAGCTGGCTGGCTCGCTCTCGCGCTTCTGCTCTAGCTGGCTGGCTCGCTCTCTCGCTTCTGCTCTAGCTGGCTGGCTCGCTCTCTCGCTCCTGCTCTAGCTGGCTGGCTCGCTCTCTCGCTTCTGCTCTAGCTGGCTGGCTCGCTCTCTCGCTTCTGCTCTAGCTGGCTGGCTGGCTCGCTCTCTCGCTTCTGCTCTAGCTGGCTGGCTGGCTCGCTCTCTCGCTTCTGCTCTAGCTGGCTGGCTGGCTCGCTCTCTCGCTTCTGCTCTAGCTGGCTGGCTGGCTCGCTCTCTCGCTTCTGCTCTAGCTGGCTGGCTGGCTCGCTCTCTCGCTTCTGCTCTAGCTGGCTGGCTGGCTGGCTGGCTCGCTCTCTCGCTTCTGCTCTAGCTGGCTGGCTGGCTCGCTCTCTCGCTTCTGCTCTAGCTGGCTGGCTGGCTCGCTCGCTTCTGCTCCAGCTGGCTGGCTGGCTCGCTCTCTCGCTTCTGCTCTAGCTGGCTGGCTGGCTCGCTCTCTCGCTTCTGCTCTAGCTGGCTGGCTGGCTCGCTCTCTCGCTTCTGCTCTAGCTGGCTGGCTGGCTCGCTCTCTCGCTTCTGCTCTAGCTGGCTGGCTGGCTCGCTCTCTCGCTTCTGCTCTAGCTGGCTGGCTGGCTGGCTGGCTCGCTCTCTCGCTTCTGCTCTAGCTGGCTGGCTGGCTCGCTCTCTCGCTTCTGCTCTAGCTGTCTGGCTGGCTCGCTCTCTCGCTCGCTTCTGCTCTAGCTGGCTGGCTCGCTCTCTCGCTCGCTTCTGCTCTAGCTGGCTGGCTCGCTCTCTCGCTCGCTTCTGCTCTAGCTGGCTGGCTCGCTCTCTCGCTCGCTTCTGCTCTAGCTGGCTGGCTCGCTCTCTCGCTCCTGCTCTAGCTGGCTGGCTCGCTCTCGCGCTTCTGCTCTAGCTGGCTGGCTCGCTCTCGCGCTTCTGCTCTAGCAGGCTGGCTCGCTCTCTCGCTTCTGCTCTAGCAGGCTGGCTCGCTCTCTCGCTTCTGCTCTAGCTGGCTGGCTCGCTCTCTCGCTTCTGCTCTAGCTGGCTGGCTCGCTCTCTCGCCTCTGCTCTAGCTGGCTGGCTCGCTCTCTCGCTTCTGCTCTAGCTGGCTGGCTCGCTCTCTCGCTTCTGCTCTAGCTGGCTGGCTCGCTCTCTCGCTTCTGCTCTAGCTGGCTGGCTCGCTCTCTCGCTTCTGCTCTAGCTGGCTGGCTCGCTCTCTCGCTTCTGCTCTAGCTGGCTGGCTCGCTCTCTCGCTTCTGCTCTAGCTGGCTGGCTCGCTCTCTCGCTTCTGCTCTAGCTGGCTGGCTCGCTCTCTCGCTTCTGCTCTAGCTGGCTGGCTCGCTCTCTCGCTTCTGCTCTAGCTGGCTGGCTCGCTCTCTCGCTTCTGCTCTAGCTGGCTGGCTCGCTCTCTCGCTTCTGCTCTAGCTGGCTGGCTCGCTCTCTCGCTTCTGCTCTAGCTGGCTGGCTCGCACTCTCGCTTCTGCTCTAGCTGGCTGGCTCGCTCTCTCGCTTCTGCTCTAGCTGGCTGGCTGGCTCTCTCGCTTCTGCTCTAGCTGGCTGGCTGGCTCTCTCGCTTCTGCTCTAGCTGGCTGGCTGGCTCTCTCGCTTCTGCTCTAGCTGGCTGGCTGGCTCTCTCGCTTCTGCTCTAGCTGGCTGGATGGCTCTCTCGCTTCTGCTCTAGCTGGCTGGCTGGCTCTCTCGCTTCTGCTCTAGCTGGCTGGCTGGCTCTCTCGCTTCTGCTCTAGCTGGCTGGCTGGCTCTCTCGCTTCTGCTCTAGCTGGCTGGCTGGCTCTCTCGCTTCTGCTCTAGCTGGCTGGCTGGCTCTCTCGCTTCTGCTCTAGCTGGCTGGCTGGCTCTCTCGCTTCTGCTCTAGCTGGCTGGCTGGCTCTCTCGCTTCTGCTCTAGCTGGCTGGCTGGCTCTCTCGCTTCTGCTCTAGCTGGCTGGCTGGCTCTCTCGCTTCTGCTCTAGCTGGCTGGCTGGCTCTCTCGCTTCTGCTCTAGCTGGCTGGCTGGCTCTCTCGCTTCTGCTCTAGCTGGCTGGCTGGCTCTCTCGCTTCTGCTCTAGCTGGCTGGCTGGCTCTCTCGCTTCTGCTCTAGCTGGCTGGCTGGCTCTCTCGCTTCTGCTCTAGCTGGCTGGCTGGCTCTCTCGCTTCTGCTCTAGCTGGCTGGCTGGCTCTCTCGCTTCTGCTCTAGCTGGCTGGCTGGCTCTCTTGCGTCTGCTCTAGCTGGCTGGCTGGCTCTCTTGCGTCTGCTCTAGCTGGCTGGCTGGCTCGCTTCTGCTCTAGCTGACTGGCTCTCTCGCTTCTGCTCTAGCTGGCTGGCTCTCTCGCTTCCCTAGCTGGCTGGCTCTCTCGCTTCTTGCCTAGCTGGCTCGCTCTCTCGCTTCTTCCCTAGCTGGCTCGCTCTCTCGCTTCTTCCCTAGCTGGCTGGCTCTCTCGCTTCTTCCCTAGCTGGCTGGCTCTCTCGCTTCTTCCCTAGCTGGCTGGCTCTCTCGCTTCTTCCCTAGCTGGCTCGCTCTCTCGCTTCTTCCCTAGCTACCTGGCTCTCTCGCTTCTTCCCTAGCTACTGGCTCTCTCGCTTCTTCCCTAGCTGCCTGGCTCTCTCGCTTCTTCACTAGCTGGCTGGCTCTCTCCTTGGGTCGCTCTCTGGCTCATTGGTAGATTGGTTTGAACTTGATTCTCTGGCTGGCTGACTAATAATAAATAGTAATATTTATAATGTTTTCTATGATAGTAGGACTGCTGGTGTCTTTTCTTCTGTCTCATATACGTGGAAGGTTTCAGGTACGTCTCATCTCCATGGGGAAGTGGAACAGAATTCTTCCTCCGCAAGTCATGCGTGCCTTAAGAGGCGACTAAAATGCCGGGAGCAAGGGACTAGTAACCCCTTCTCCTGTATACATTACTGAAGTTAAAGCGAGAAACTTTTTTTTTCGGGGAAGGGGTCACTGCCGATTTGTTGAAAGAAGAAATAGCAATATAATCAATTTAGCGCAAAACCCTGAAAGGTCAGGTTAGCTGACTAGGTCGAAAACTGAATACCTGACTGGGTCGCTAAGTAACTGCTTGGCTCGTTGTGTTGCTGGCTACCCTCGCTGATACATACGATAGAAGGAACATTGCAGCAGGCCTACTGGCCCATGCGAGGCAAATCCAAGTCGCCTACCGGCTTATGCCGATGACCCAACCTAATCAGATCCAGGTCACGTCCACTTAAGGAAGAAGAACGGCATCATACCTACTAACACAAGCTAGTCAGGTCCAACTCACACCTACTCATGTAATTATCCAACCTATTTATCTAACCTGGCTTCGTGACTAAAAAAAGATGGGTCGAGAAGCCGACTAGTCGAGAGAAAAGCCTGGTTGATTTTTACTAGCAAAGCTCAGATTCCTGTGTGTGTGTGTGTGTGTGTGTGAGAGAGAGAGAGAGAGAGAGAGAGAGAGAGAGAGAGAGAGAGAGACTGGGAGACTAATTCTTATACCCCGTGGCTGACAGGTGTGTAACGGGCTTGTTTAATGATGGTGACCAGTGGGTGCAATAAGGGTGACAGGTGCGCTGCTACAAAGTTGGCGACAGGTGTGTGGCGGTACAGTGCAGTTTAGTACAAAGGTGGAGACAGGTGTATGGTGGTACAGTGCAGTCTAGTACAAAGGTGGAGACAGGTGTGTAGCGGAACAATGCAGTCTGGTACGAAGTTGGTTGCAGGTGTGTGGCGGAACAGTGCAGTCTGGTAGAAGGATGATTTCCGTCGCTACACCTTTTCTGTTGATGTTGGCCAAGGTACATAAATTCCCATTAGCTCCTTACTAACACTTTTCCAAAACCAGGACAGGTTCGCAAATACGCCTTGTCGGGTGAGACTTCAACTACTGTTAAAGACCCAGAAATTCCAGCAAAATTATCCATGAGGTAGAGACATCAAGATCCAGATAATACGTGATCGTTCTGCATGACTGGTAGTTTGGATGTAACAACAGAGCCAAAGTCAAGCACTAATAAGCTTCAATGTTTATGTTCTGTTTACACTGGTGCCACGATAGCCTCCAGTTATCATATCTGATGCAAC
Organism: Cherax quadricarinatus; assembly: GCF_038502225.1. Lineage (NCBI taxonomy): Eukaryota > Metazoa > Arthropoda > Malacostraca > Decapoda > Parastacidae > Cherax > Cherax quadricarinatus. Next base: position 25,244,425 of record NC_091296.1, read on the forward strand.
ACAACACAAGAGCAATGATGTTAAACGTACTTTATCAAAAAGAACGGTATTTAAATGTGCTTATCTGTCATGTCATACATAGTCAAGTAAAAGAACAGATAACAGTCAAAGGTTTTTGAAACCGACTTGAGTTCTACGTGTTTACAAGTATAATGAGTTTAACGTACAAGTGATTTTAACCCTACGGTATTAAGGGATTAATGGGAAAGTTTATTGTCAGGGAAGGAAAGGCTGGAAGAGCAACTTCCTTCTCAGGATTAATGAAAATAGAAAACCAAGTTCGCTATAGAGCATGAATGAACACAATTATATTATACAAAAAAAATAATGCAACAGTTAGGTATCTTTATTTCGAAACGTTTCGCCTACACAGTAGGCTTCTTCAGTCGAGTACAGAAAAGTTGATAGAAGCAGAAGATACTTGAAGACGATGTAATCAGTCCATCACCCTTAAAGAAGAAGCCTACTGTGTAGGCGAAACGTTTCGAAATAAAGATACCTAACTGTTGCATATGTGTCTTACCTAACAACCTGTCGGTATTTTATACCATTTTAATGTTCAAAAAAAATAATGTAAAGCATGAATAAACATCACTAATAAACAATTAAAATTAACTCAACAGTTTAGGTAAAACAGGATTAACACAAAAGTCACATGTCAAATACTACTAAAACCAGGAGATTACTGGAAGAATAATGGATGGGTGGACGATCCAGTCGAGACTGGAGTGGGAGTACTGTGGCATCAAGCCAGAGGTTATTTGAGACACAAAGAGAAAGTCAGGGGACAAATATCGTGGTTGAAAGACAAATAAACAACTAGATAAATTGGTGGAAGAGTAGACAATTTGAGTATTAAGAATGATCTGTCCATGGAGGCCAGAAAGAAAGTAACCCCAGTCATAAAGACGTAGAATCAGAAGCTATGTCTATTTCTGAAAAAAAAAGTTGAAAGGTATCAGTCTTATTTATAAATATGTTTATATACAGTGAGTGGTATACAATATTCATACCCGAGGACTTATTATTCTGTGAAGTCTCCTTTGAGGTAGAAAACATGGGGATAGCGCTTCTGCAGCATTTCAATAGGTTCAACAATTTCTCAAGAGTAATATTCGATCACTCTTCCCTGCAGAACCTTCCCAGGTTGTATAGCTTACACTTGTGGACTGGCTTTTAAAAGGTTGTTCCACAAATGTTTGAATGGATTAGGATTAGAAATGTGAAAAGTCAATAACATTATGTTCTATTTAGCATCAATTGTTGCAAGGATCTCTTGAAAACCAAAATTATTTGTTGAGAAAAGTTGACAGGTCTCTAGTTAACAGAGCGTGCTATTTTTTTGGAAGCTCTTAATTCTAGCAAGGGCACCAGACCCGGAGGTCAAATTACATCAGCAGAGAACGCATCCATCTCCACTATTCACAGTCCTGGTAATATTCTTGTCTATGAATGTCTTACTTATTATTTTGTTACGGATGCACCACTAATGGTACTGGTTCTTGAAGCTATTAATTATGGAAGTGCTCGAAGCTAATAATGATGCAGTTGCTGAAAGCTGATAATGGTGCAGTTGCTGAAAGCTGATAATGGTGCAGGTGCTGAAAGCTGATAATGGTGCAGGTGCTGAAAGCTGATAATGGTGCAGGTGCTGAAATCTGTTACTAGCGCAAGTAATGGAAGTAAAAATAAATTATGAAGGAGTTTTGGTTGATGCCAGCCTGTGCACCTGCGTTTGGAACATAGGGAACGTGGTGTAAAACAAGGGTGTTATGTTCTATCATCACGGGGAGGAGTGTAGGTAGTCACACAGAAAGGGAAGTAACCGAGACTCTTTCGTGATCGGTCTGGAAGACAAGAAAAGGTCTAGACTTGGCCACGGGCAGTGAGTAGACGTGAAGGACCGAAGTCTCATAGAATAATAATGAAGTGGGAGATGTACAAAGTCCTTCTGCAAGCACTTTGTCAGTACAGAAATAACCCGCACGTAGAAGATAACGTATGACGATGTTTTGGTCCAATTTGCACTAGTTAATGGTCAAAATCGGACAGAAATGTCTACTATGGGCGGGTTATTCGTGTATTGTTCCCTTCACTGGATTGTGCCATAGGACAAACAGGTCGCTCCGTTACTTAAAGTACCACGATTGGGATTTTTTTTCATGGTTGAAGAGGAAGACAACATATTATTAATCTCTGCATCGTATTTCATGCCTACATTACTGCATTAAATTTAGTTTTCATAAGAACATAAGAACATAAGAACGAAGGAACACTGCAGAAGGCCTACTGGCCCATGCGAGGCAGGTCCAAGTCTCCTACCGGCTTAAGCCAATGCACCCAACCTAGTCAGGTCAGGTCACACTGACTTAAGGGAGGAACACGGCAACCGACCTGGTAGCACAAGCTATCAGGTCTAACTCACACCCACCCACATCCACTCATGTATTTATCCAACCTATTTTTAAAGCTACACAACGTTCTGGCCTCTATAACGGTACTTGGGAGTTTGTTCCACTCATCCACAACTCTATTACCAAACCAGTACTTTCCTATATCCTTCCTGAATCTGAATTTTTCCAACTTAAAACCATTGCTGCGAGTCCTGTCTAGGCTAGATATTTTCAGCACACTATTTACATCCCCTTTATTTATTCCTGTCTTCCATTTATACACCTCAATCATATCCCCCCTAATTCTACGTCTTTCTAGAGAGTGCAGATTCAGGGCCCTTAGTCTATCCTCATAGGGAAGGTTTCTGATACATGGGATCAACTTTGTCATCCTCCTTTGTACATTTTCCAGAGAATTTATATCCATTCTGTAATAAGGTGACCAAAACTGTGCAGCATAATCTAAATGAGGCCTAACCAAGGATGTATAGCGGAGACTAATTCTAATGCAATTTCGTTATGTCAAAACATTTTTTTTTGTAAATATTCGTAATCAACACTGAACTATAGAAATTTTGTCGAAGTTCTTCCCCCCCCCCGAATGTTCAACATTAAACGGAGTTACAAAAAGAAAAATCAATCCAAATGCTTTTGAGGATTCACCCAATTTTATCCCTGAGCCAGAAAAAAATGAAGCGTGATTATCTGGGCTGTAAAATATTGTTCAAGGCTGTTCTTGCTATGAAAATATCTCAATATAAGAGGTGTTTGCATAAAGCTTTGGATTGGCGGTCAATAAATTGCTGCAGCATCAGAGGTTAATGGCGGGGGTGAGGATATTCATGTCATCCTTTAGTCTCTCCACCGACGTGAAGTGCAGTGTTTCATAGACGCAATATCTCTTGAGCGAAGGTGACATGACAGCACTGCAGAGCTTACTTGCCGGTTCCTCTGCATAATAAATCGGCTATAAATCCACTCGCTGGCGGAGATCATCGACAGGTGATATCTTCCAGGAAAGATTAATAAGGGGCTACTGAAGGTGATTACCTGTGAGTGTTATCTAGAGAACAGTGTGGTAAGGTCAGGAAGTCAGCCAGGGGAGGGGAGGATCGGTGAGCCAGAGAGCAGAGCGAAGAAAGGGGAGGGCAAGGGAAGAGAGGGTAATGGAAGGATGGGGAATGTCTGAGAAGGAATGAGAATGGAGTAGCAGTAGGAGCAAATCTGGTAACAAAACAAAAGACTGACAATTAAGAACTTCAGAGACCAGTCGAGAGCTGAGGGAGTGAGAGGAGAGGGGGAAGGGACGGAGGGAATGAAGGAAATGATAGGGGATGGGATGGGAGAGGGGACTGCAGAGATGGAGGGAGGGGAGAAGGGAGAAGAAGGGAGAGGAAAGAGAGAGGAAGGGAGAGAAGAGAGAAGGGAGGGAGAAAGAGAGACAGAGAGAGAGAGAGAGAGAGAGAGAGAGAGAGAGAGAGAGAGATGGAGTAAAAAGATAAGGGGAGAAAGAATAGAGGCGAGGCTAGAAATGTTGGCAAAGGCTGCTGGCTGAAAAAGAGAGAGACCAAAAAGAGATCTAAGACTTAATAACAGTGAATTTTCATAGCGAATTTTAGTAAGAGATCACGTATGTACAAACAAAAGGCACAAATAAAAGTAAGATCAGAGTGCAAGTTCATACAAAAGCGACGAAAACCAACAAGTTTTAGAGATGGTCTAGATATCCATGAAATCCGAGACTCTAGTAACTCATCCTTTGATAACGGGCTCTATAAATCTTTCTGTAACGTTAGTCAAAACAAGAGAGCGAGAGTAACTATTAGCTCATCCTACTCAAGATGCAGAATTTCTTGTTATGACCATCAAGGCCATAAACAAATAAAATGCCCAAGTCCAATTAACTGTTCTAAATTTCATCCCCGTGATGAACTACATCGTGGAAATTGCACCACAGCATCATTACCAATTTGTTTGGCTTATCACTACAACGTCAACACTTACTGGTGTATCAGGTATCCAATAACTGGTTAATATTATATACAACTATTATGTTTACTTGCGTTTAAAACAACGCCAAGGGCAAAACAAGTGCACTTTTCTAAGTGGAGGATTTATTACTGCTTGCTTGCTATATTATATTAACAAAAAATTTTACTTTAAATTATATATTTGACTAAGGATAATTCTGAATACAGTATCTGCTTCGTAATGTCTGGGTTACGTTTAGAAATCCCTCAGTTGTCTACAGTTCTGGTCTATCAACGGAGTCTTCTCTAAGCATAAAATATAAACGTGAAAAATATAATACCTCTTCGCCTTCGCTCACTGTGAAACATAATACCTCTTCGCTTAATAGGTATTACGTTTCGTAGCTCCTGCGCAGCCACCGAATAACACTATCATAAAATCAATTAAAATTTTCGAATTAATTGAAAAGTAACCCTGTTTCCAAAAACAAATATTCGATCACACCCCAATTAATTATTAATAAAGCCTATTCACGAAATAAATAAATTTTATGATTGCATTTAGTTTAAAAAACAAAAATACCATGACACAAAGATGGTGGAATTTACAGATTGGTGGAGAAATAGTTGATAGACCACACCAGTGTAAGCAATCAAAGACAGGTTTCGACAGAGAGTTAAAGACGCCGGTAGCGAGAAACGTCAAGCTCTATTGCCCTCCGCACATCAGTACAAACGCAAAACCATATGCAAAACTTTCTACGATATAAGCAATCGGTGTCACGAAGAAATCTCTCGAGCAGATATATGACCCAATGAATATCGGGAGGCAATAGGTTCAAGCAAACATGGGAGCTTGTGAACGAGATAACTACGCTAGAAGGTTCGATGCATACAAATCGGTATTTAATCTTTGGTAATCGACGACCATCATAAACTATCTCAATGGAGGCTTATATAGGTCAGTGAACCCGTCTAGTCTCAGCAATATATTCAATTACGTAGAACAACGGGTAATACGCACGAAGAAAGGTATACGAGACAATGGTATTACAGCTTACAAGAGCAGGCAATCTTCATTCCTCCAACGTCATTAATCTTCAGCAACAAAAGCTTCAGCAATTGACGGGGAAGTACAAGCTAAATGAACAAACTCTGATAATAATTAGGCATACTCTAAGTAGGAAACTGGGTTCACTATTTTGATTGTAACTACAGATAAACTACAGCGTGATTCAATTATCATTTCTCATCAAGCTGGCGACATGGATCAATGTTTCTTTATTTATCAAATATAAAAACTTGCTTAATTATCCTCATTCCTGAGTTTCGTTTACGTGTGGTACTGTCATATTACCCCTTCTAAGTGTGTGTTTATAGACCAACTCAGGGTAAGAAAATTTATCGCTTACCATTAGTGTATTGGGCATCCCCTAGCAAGGTATTCCGTGAGGAGACAACTTTCAGGTTATCACCTGAAACATAACATCTGCTAGGTTGGCAACGCACACTCGACTTGCATACTGAATGTCCGTGGTTCGACCATCGTCATGACTGGAAATTTCATGACGATGTTCAATAAGTAGGTACAGTAAGTGTTCAATAAGTAGGCACCAGGGTAGTGGTCGACTGTCGTGGGTCGCGTCCTGAGTAGTAGTAGAAGTATAGCTTAGAGAGAGCTGGACTTAGAAATGAGTTGAGGTAGGATAACAGCTCTTAACCTGTAAAATTAATTTCTGATAGTGATAGTGATAGTGAGGTGTGGTCTAGACCCTTTATATGCCTTCCTTTGATGCATTACTTATATTGTTCCTTCATAATGTAAGTAGTCACGAAAGCGCTTGGAATTTCTTTATTCTTTCACAGTGGTTGTTTGGCATATTCTGAAAACACCTGTTTACGGTGATCTTATTGCGCGCGCACACACACACACACACACACACACACACACACACACTATTAACAGTACATAAAACTCGATAATTTCTATAATTATAATGTAAAAAAAAGCCGCCAACTATTTCTATTAATATTAATTATAATTATTATTACTTTAGATAAACTTCCCGCTGCGGGAATAGCAGGGCGTTAATGAACTGATCAAGAACTGCCGCGTCCCACGCAACTGTCAGACACACAATTGGTCTGTAACTTTTGCCTCCTGATCCGGTTAATACGCGCCTTCAGTAGTGGACCCCCGCATAACGTACTTATAAATGTCCGAGTTCATATATAAATCATTCCTCTCTTTGTTTTTCCCAACAATTGGTGATCGTACAGTTTTTTTTCGCCAATTTTAATGTTTTGAAAGTTTTATTAGATATTTTAATGGCATCCTATTTTGTTGCAATTTCTGTTCCTTCACCGTTACTGCTTGGTCAAAGATCGATTTAATGAACAATTTGATTATTTCGACAACGTTTTTCGCACATGTTCAGTAAAGTCTATTATCCCAAGATCGTGGTTGTATATAGGCATGCGTGTGTAGTTGTAGTAGTGGTTATCTGTTAAAAGGCTCGTGTCAGAATGTGAATGTGTGTGAATGTATGTGTGTGTGTGTATGTATATGTATGTATATACGTGTATGTATACATGTGTATGTATATATATATGAATATATGTATGTATGAGAGAGAGAGAGAGAGAGAGAGAGAGAGAGAGAGAGAGAGAGAGAGAGAGAGAGAGAGAGAGAGAGAGAGAGAGAGAGAGAGAGAGAGAGAAAGACAAAGACAAAGACAAAGACAAAGACAAAGACAAAGACAAAGAGAAAGAGAAAGAGAAAGAGAAAGAGAGAGAGAAATATGAGCCCCTTCAGTTTTTTTAACGTAACATATAACGTATTCTTACAGGTTAACTAAAATTTTGCTTAGGACACGCTTAATTTTCTCTATTAAAGGCTTATTAAATAAGCCCTTTAATGGGAAAAAATGAATCTCGCCCCCCAGTAAAACCAAGCTAATTTTAAGAATATGTTGTTATTAGCCAGGAAGAAAATCACCTGAAGCTGGACTTATAAAATAACCCGTTCATTAGTGAATGGAAAATGGCGAGCGCACAAGACAAAGAACACGAGTGAAGGTTGGACAGCCGGTGGCACTATGGTGAGCAACGGAATATATTTTGATTAAAATAGGGATTAAAATAAATTCAGACGCACATTAAGAGAGATACATTCACCTCTGTGTACATATCCTAAACACATCTCGTGTACGGCTTGTCTTTGTCCACCTTGTCAATGCCCCTGAACACGTATTTATTTATTTTCTCTGCCGTGGTGAAGAAGATTTAGTACTGACCCTATCTTCATAGCTCAGGTCTCATTGCGCGGACTAGGTTGCTAGCAAACCTGTATACTTTCTCAAGTTTTTTTGTGCTTAAGAATGTGGGGGTTCCACTGTGGTGCTGCATGTACCAGAATTTATTTACTGTGATCATCCTAAAGGATTCCTTGCTGTGATTTCTAACTTAATTTCTTAATTCCAGGCTTACATATGCCTCTGAAATCATCCTGTTTATGTGAGCCCTGGGGGTCCTTTCCTCGTAACGAGTCCAGGACCTGCTCTCGTCAAGTGGTAAAATGCTACTTAACCCCTTTTAACTTTTCCATGTCTGTGTAATCATATGATTAAGGCCCATACCCGACAAATATATTAACCACCACACCTTTCCCTATCTTCATTACTTTGCCTTGAAAAGTTTAAAGCCAAGTAGCCACAGGTTAGAACCACTCCTGCAGCATTTAACAATTTTTGCTTTCATTTTTCTCGCTAGTTTTCCAACATCTGCATGCATCAATATGACTAATTTTATCTTTAAAAGGCGATCGTTCACATACATCAAGTACTGATTCTTGGGAAATTCTGCTTGCTATATTACTCCTTCATCACACCTTCCCTCTTACTGCTTTCTTGAACGCTGATAACCTCTATAACAACCTCCTAAATATATCACCTTGTTTATATTTTGTAAAATAGTTACTGTAGGACACCCAAGTTCTTTTCTGCTTGACTGCAATCATCCTATTACAGGAATCTGACCTTTTGAGATCACATTAACCATTTTCATTGTCATTTATTTGTCCTGAATACTACTTCATCACCCATCTGGTTTAGCATGTCAGAGGCACAGTTCCCTAATAACAACATTACACTGTTTATTCCCCAGCTCTCTGGTATCTCTAAAGACATTAGAAACCATTCTTATCGATCTAGACTAAATTTTTTGAGCAAGGTGAAATTCTTTAGTTTCACTGCCCTTCCTGTGTCTAGTTTACTAATGTGTTTCGTCAGATCTTGCTATAACACTACTATTTTTTCCCTAATATAAGTAAGAGCCTCCCTTCTTCCAGCTCTGGAACTTGTCTTCGCTCACATTCACTTCATAAATTCTTTCGCTCACCATCTGCCATTTTTGATCATTTTCTTGAAATACATCTCCATTCGAGTTTAATCTGATGACTTAATTTTTTCTTTTACTGCTGTTTTCCTCCGGATGTGGCTATAGACCAGTTGTGCTGCTCCTTTGTTTTAGTAACTATGTCCTCCAGCTGCTGCTGGCTTTGTTGCTGATTCTAATAAATTCAAGGTTCTCTTCAGTCTCTATCATCTATGTTTGAGAGAGAAAGCATAATTACTTGTATAACCGTTCATCTGTCATGTGTGTCCCACTGTATTTCAAAGACGCTCCTTTATACACTAGTAGTTCCTTCTTCCATATTCCAGTCTGCTCTGTTAAACGAGAAAATGAGGAGACAGAGGATCAGGATCAGTTCTATGCAACTTCTTGTGATAAATGATAACAGGATGAACGCCTTACGTAAGGCATAGAATTCTCTCTCTCTCTCTCTTTTACCCACTGCATGTTTTTTACCCCTGCATGGCGGCGAGATATACAAACGGTTTTCCATTTCAATCTGCCCATGATCTGGTAGCCCCTAGATGTAACTCACGTTCATTCAGTACATTTCCTTCCCTTCTTTATTTCAGGCTCTGACAGTACGTAAGGTTTTTTTTTTGTCCTCACACCATTCAGTAGGTTTACTTATCATATCTTTTCTCCACATTAAGGTTTATTTCTTCCTAATTTATTTCCTGATGAGTGAAATAACCCGGAACTGAAAGTTTTGAAACCTACAGCCATGATTACTGTTTCTACGATAGCCTCATTGTCATTATATTCTTACTTGGCTTTATACTATTTCACGATGGATTGAATAAACCTGCCACAAATAAAATAGGTTCTCTCACTAGCATAATTCCATCTGTGTTGTGTGACTCTAGTGTACTTTGGTGCTTTCAGTTCTTTTAACATTATGATAGTGGAAATACACAAATAACCTGCACATACAAGAGAGAAGCTTACGACGACGTTTGGGTCCGACTTCGACGATTTACAAAGTCACACTAACAAAAGGGAGAGGAGGGAGAATATATAGGCGAGCAGACGGACGGACAAGAGTGGTAGTAGGAAAGGAGGAAGAGAGGTGGTAGTAGAGGTGGTAGTAGAGGTGGTGGTAGTAGAGGTGGTAGTAGTAGTGGGAGTAGGGGTGGTGGTGGTGGTAGTGAGTAGGTAGTGGTGGTGGTGGTAGTGGATGGTGGTGTGGTGGTAGTGGGGAGTAGTGGAGTGGGGAGTAGTGGTGGTGGTGGGGTGGAGTAGTGGTGGTGTAGTGGGGTGGTGGTGGGGTGGTGGTGGGGTAGTAGTGGTAGTGGTGGTTGTGGGGAGGTGGGGTGGGGGTGGGGTGGTGGGGGTGGAGTGGTGGTAGGGGTGGTGGATGGTAGTGGTGGTAGTAGTGGTGTAGTAGTGGGGTGGTAGTGGGGTGGTAGTAGTGGGGTGGAGTGAGTGGGGTGGTAGGTGAGTGGTTAGTGTAGTGGGAGTTGGTGGGAGTGGTAGTGGGATGGTGGTGGTGGTGGTAGTGGATGTGGGGTGGTGTAGATGGTGGTGTAGTGGTGGTGTAGTGGTGTGGTGGAGTGGTGGTGTGGTGGTAGGTGGTGGAGGTGGTGGTGGTAGTGGTAGTGGAGGTAGGTGGTGGGGTAGTGGTGGGTGGTAGTGGGGATGTGGTAGTAGGTGGTGGTAAAGGTGGTGGGTGGAATGGTGGTGGTAGTGGTAATGGTAGTAGGTGGGGTATGAGGTGGTGGTGGATGATGTGATGGGGTGGGGTGGTGAGTGGTGAGGGGTGGTGGTGGTGGTGGTGAGGGTAGGTAAGTGAGGTGGTGGCAGTGGGAGGGGTGGTAGTGGTGGCGTGAGAAGGATAGTGAGTGGTAGTAGTGAAGAAGGGGTAGTAGGTGGTAGTAGAGGGGTGTGGAGGTGGTGGTGGTGGAAGGGAGGGGTGGTAGTGGTGGCAGTGGAAGAGGGTAGTGAGTGGTAGTGGTAGTGAAGGGTGGAGTAAGTGTGGTGTAGTGAAGAGGGGTGTAGTGGTGGTGGTAGTGAGGGAGGGGTGGTGAGTGGTGGTAGTAGAAGAGGGGGTGATAGTGGTGGTGGTTAGTGGAGAAGTGGTGAGTCGTAGTAGTGGAAGATGTAGGTCGTGAAGAGGGTGTGGTGGTGGTAGTAGGAGGGGTGGTAGTAGTGAGTAGGGGTGGTAGGTGGTGGTGGTGGGGTAGTGGAGTGGTAAGGGGGGTGAGTGGTAGAGGTAGGTGGTGGTGGTGGTGAGGAGGGTGGGGGTAGTGAGTAGGTGGCAGGAGGGGTGGTGGGAAGGGGGTGGTGGTGGTGGAGAGTGTAGTAGTAGGTGGTGGTAGGTGGGGGTAGTGGTAGTGGTGGGGTGGTGGTGGTGGAGTAGGTGGGGTGGGGGTGGTGGAGTGGTAGTGGATGGTGGGGTGGTGGTGGTGGTGGTGGGGTGGTGGTGGAGTGGTGGTAGTAGTGGTGGGGTGGTGGTGGAGTAGTGGGGAGTGGTGGGGAGTAGGTGGTGTGGGGTGGTGGTGGTGGTGGTGGAGGTGGTGGTGGTGGAGGTGGATGTGGAGTGGTAGTGTGGGGTGGTGGTGGTAGGTGGAGGGGTGGATGGTGGTGGTGGGGTAGTGGTAGTGATGGTGGTGGTGGTGGGGTGGTGGTGGTGGTGGGGTAGGGGTGGTGGTGTTAGTGGGGTGGTGGTGGTGGTGGGGTGGTGGTGGTGGGGTGGTGGTGGAGTGGGGTGGGTGGGGTGGTAGTGGGGTGGTGTGGGGTGGTGTGGGGTGGTAGTGGGGTGGCAGTGGTGGTGGTGGTGGTGGGGTGGTGGGGTGGTGGGGAGTGGTGGTAGGTGAGTGGTGGTGTGGGGTGGGGAGTGGGGTGGGGTGGTGGTAGTGGTAGGGGTGGTAGGTGGAGGTGGTAGTGGGGTGGTAGGTGGTGAGTGGTGGTGGGGTGGTGGTGGTGGTGGGTGGTAGTGAGTGTGGTGTGGGGTGTGGAGTGGTAGGTGGAGTGGTAGGTGGAGATGGGGTGGTGGTAGGTGGTGGTGAGTGGGGGTGGAGTGGTGGTGGGGTAGGTGGTGTGGTAGGTGGTGGGGGTGGTAGTGGTATGGTGGTGGAGGGTAGGTAGTAGTGATATGAGTGGTGGTAGAGTGGGGTGATGGGTAGTAGTAGTAGTAGAGCCAGTCAATTACTAAGAAAGAGGAGCACTGCAAGGCAGCTAGGAGCCCCACAGAGGGTAGGAGCAAAAACACAGGGAGGGTAAAATAATAAAGGACAAATACCCAAGGCAGAAAAGTAGTATTAGGCTTGCTGAAACCAACAATGCTCTTTTCTATCATGTCAGAGATCACAGTCATCCTACTGACTGGTCTTCTGCTAAAACTGTGTATCCTACCTCTATCTTTCACAGTCGCCGTCTGGTTGAATCCTCTCTTATACACAACTTTCCTCGTATGAATCTTAGTTCTGGCTTTGTTTCTGTAGATGCCTTCCTTTCCCATCACAGTGTAAAATGCTCCAAACTTCAGAACACCCGTGACTTAACCTGATTCTTTTTTTCCCTTCTCCCTCTTCGCCTTTCCCCTTTCTCCTCTGGGTTTTCTTTCTTCTGCTTTTGATATTTATCCTTTATTATTTTCTCCCCTCTGTGTTCTTGCTTCTGCCCTATGTGGGCCCCTAGCTCCCTTGCAGTGCTCCTCTTTTAGTATTTGGCTGGCTCCAATACTACCACTACCTCTCTTCCTCCTTTCCTACTACCTCTCTTGTCCCGTCCCTGTCTGCTGGCCTATATATACTCCCTCCTCTCGTTTTTGTTAGTGTGACTTTATAAATGGTCCAAGTCGGACCGAAACGTCGTCATAAGCTCCTCTCTTCTATGTGCGGGTTATTTGGGTATTGTTCCAGTCACAATTCAAATTAACTTCCTTGGGAAGTTAATTTGAATTGTTAAGAATATAAAAAATATTACCAGCAGCCAGAATCTGCACTGAGAGTTGTGTGATATGTTAATTTTTATCCAAGTCTGGAACCTTTCATAACCCAGTGAATTCATTAAAATTTCGCGCTTGAACACTTTTTAATGCCCCTGGCAGATACGCATTTGCATTTAGCTGTTTGTAGTTACAAGATGAGAGCTGTACACGTGGTATACTATATTTATTTTTCACATATATTAGACATTTAATATCTTATGTGTAGATGAATGGTTCAGAGAACCGACAAGTTGATAAATTAGACACGTGCAACAGTTGGGTATCTTTAATGAGGAAACGTTTCGCCACACAGTGGCTTCCAGTTCATTCTCCTTTGTATGGACTGATGAAGCCACTGTGTGGCGAAACGTTTCCTCATTAAAGATACCCAAGTGTTGCACATGTGTCTAATTCATCAATTTAATATCTTACTGGCACACACTACTTAGATGCCCTTGAAATCAATTTATTCTCTGCTGGCGTTGAAGTCCTCTTGTAATTTTTGCACTTTCTATTTCTGAAATTAAGATTGAAGACTTTTATTCCTGTTGATGGGTACAAAAAAAACTTTTCTGTAGGTCATTTCATATAATTTAACAAAGACTTTACATATAAATGGTTCACCCTGGGTATATAACGAATGTCGGTAATATTCTTTTAAAAATTCCAACCTGACAAGGATTATTAACGACTTTGAAAACGGAAAAATCCTAAAAGAGGAGACTGAACAAAACACAAGCGATAACGTAACGGCTCCATAAATCGATATAATCAAGAAAGATAAGCTTCCTAAAGTCTTGTGTGTTATTAAAAATGTGTACTGAGCCATGGAACCGAGTTTATTGGATGTTCAGCTTGCGTGAAACTCAAAGTGTCGAGAAATTCGTCGAAGTGTGAGGCTTTTCAGTAGACATGCCTGTGCTGCCCATGACTAATAAGACGAGCCTAATGTATGGGATTCAAACGATTATTCGTAAGTTATTCAAACTTCTAATTTACATTCACCGTGACCCTTTTTTAAATTGTTAACTAATGACCTTGAAAAAGGTTCTTGTTACACAGATAATTCTTAATCCATCAATGCATAAGTGATACATGTAAACGTCATTACATCAGAAGAGGCTAGTGACCTCTCAAACTTGCTATTCACTCTCTTGATTGCTTTGTCATCATAATCTTCAAAACAAAAGCAAAACTATCTTAATGAAAAAAAGGTCAAAGGCACTTCAGATCTCAAATGTTGTTTTTACTAATATGTTAAAGATTAAACAAATCCATATACGTGAACTATATATTCCCATCCTGTTCCAAGAAGTCCAAAAATAGAGAAAATATGTTCGACTAAAAACTCGGACAAATTCTTAGCCTCTAAATGTGAAAGCTCAAAATTAACAGAATTTAGATTCAAATTGATTGCGTCTCTTGAAGTGATTAATGTGCCACTTGTGAAGGTCGCGCCACATTGTGACTACATAAACAACTGTCTCCTTTTTTTTCCGAAGCGGCCTTAGTCTTGGGCAATCTAGAGCAACTGCATGGACAGGGTTGGGCAGAGCAACGGTCTGGATAACGCAGAATAAAGCAAGGCTACGACCTGCTGTTCAAACAAAGGCATTAAAAATACAAATTACTTACGTGTAAGTTTGTCTGTTTCTCGTACTGAACACTAGATTAAAATAAATCTTATAATCTGAAGCACGCCTTAATATAGCAAATAAGATCGCAGGAAATAAGTGAAATCTTAATATGCAATGAAGAACAAAAAGGCACAATTCCGCGACTGGAACACACAAATAACGCGCACATAGGAGTGAGAAGCTTACGACGACGTTGTGAAGACAGGAGTGCAACGGACAAGTGTAGTAGTAGCAGCAGCAACACAGCAAGAGGCATTATTGAGCTTCCTCAGCGCTCGGGCTTAATGCCCAAAGCTGGGGCGTGACCCCAAAAGGATCTTGTTGTGCTTGTTGCCTTTGCACCTCTTGACATCGTCTGCTGCTATGCAGCTGCCACACCCTTCGAGCCCAGTGTGGACGGGGTTTGCGGCAGCCCAAGGTGCTTAGATTCTCCCTCCGAGCCCCGTGGGGGCGGGGAATGGGGCTAGGCCTAGGGACAGCTGGTCCCAGAAGACGATGAGGTACTTGTACCTTCTCCCATGGCAGACATTGGTCTGAGACACTCCTTCGACAGGGAACCAAGGCCGGGCCACCTCTTGGAAAAGGCCCGGGCCGGGCGTTTATACCGGCGAATCTGCAACAGAACAGACGACGTTATGGTCTGATCTTTACCATTTACAAAGTCACAACGGACCGAAACGAGGTCGTAAATTTCTATGTGCGGATTTGTGTTAATATGTAATACAACCTCACTAAGTAGCAGTTGTACATCATTAAGGAATAGTAAAAGTAATAACGCATATACGTCATATACAGCAGAGATGCACTTAATTCAGCGGCACCTCTCATGTACAGTCAGTGGGGCGTTACTTCACTCCACGAGTCTGGGCTAGGAGGCAAACATCCCAGGTTAAGAGTGACATGTCAGGTAAAATGTGCATTTGTTTAACGTAAGTTATAATCTTCGCAATTTATTTTGCATTATGACTAAATCTAGTTCGTACAATCAATACTATATTTTATATAGCTTATGTTATATTGAAAAATAAATGCCTTAACGAACTAATTTAGTGTTTTTATAAAATAATAGTATATACTGATTAAAATTTGAATATAAGTCCAGGATTGTATAAAATAAATACCTCCATAATACGTTACATTTGTGATGATTGTGAGCTATGTCAAAAGCAAATTTACCAATGCCTGACATGTCAGTCTCAATGAACATTAAAATGGTATAAAATACCGACAGATTGTTAGGTAAGACACATATGCAACAGTTAGGTATCTTTATTTCGAAACGTTTCGCCTACACAGTAGGCTTCTTCAGTCGAGTACAGAAAAGTTGATAGAAGCAGAAGAGACTTGAAGACGATGTAATCAGTCCATCACCCTTAAAGTTTTGAGGTGGTCAGTTCCTCAGTCTGGAGAAGAGCATTGTTCCAAAGTTTGAAACATATTGTTTCAAACTTTGGAACAATGCTCTTCTCCAGACTGAGGAACTGACCACCTCAAAACTTTAAGGGTGATGGACTGATTACATCGTCTTCAAGTCTCTTCTGCTTCTATCAACTTTTCTGTACTCGACTGAAGAAGCCTACTGTGTAGGCGAAACGTTTCGAAATAAAGATACCTAACTGTTACATATGTGTCTTACCTAACATGTCAGTCTCAACCTGACAAGGAAGTTGAAAGCAATGAAGATGTACTGGTGTACGCCAGCTTGCCAGTGCTCAGTGAGTGGGGTAACAACCCACTGTCTATAAGTGTGAAGTGCTGCTCAATTAAGTGCACCTTTGCTATATAAAACACCGTTTACTTTATTTTACTATTCCAAGAGAATATAAGAGGTCATGAAAGTGCTTGGACTACTACTGCTTTTCACCGTGATTATGTTGCACTCCTTAGATTAATAGTGTAATGAGCTTGAAGGAAATAGGCTCATTAAAACTCTTTCTGGGGCCATATATATATTTACATCACATATAAAAAAAAAATCCAAGTATGCATTTTACATAGAGTTGATATGTAAATGGTACATTAATCACTTCCTTATTTCCCTGTCCATGTGTATCTTATTTTATAACTTTGATCATGAAATTGTAATAAGCTTTGCTTTGCCAGGGTGAGAGCAGTGGATCATGCTGAGTCATGAAAGATGAAGCAAAAGCTTATTTATTATTGGATGTTGTTGCACCAGGAGCTGTTTCTGATGTTTTGATTTGCCGACCTGAAGAAATACTGCGAGATGGAGATAGCACTGCTCTCACACATTCAGTCGCTGCTTAACTTTTGAGGTGTCCGGACTAGGCAATGTTTTCAAAGTAGTGTAGAAAAGGGTATAATAGGCTGGCAGCTACAAATACCTCTGCTGATAGATAATTATGTTCGTGCATTCTAGCCTCACGTTGATTATAAGTTGTGAGTTTTCACAAAACTGAGACCTACACCTCACCTAATTAAGGCCGTTTTTTTTTCAGGAAAACTTTATTATAAATCTAATTTCACTGTGTATACGTATACCGTAAAAGGGTTATGCAGTTTTAATAACCAACACTTTTAGTGTCTTGTTAGTGGCTTGCTTAGTATCCTTACTTCTCTGTAGTATCCATGGACTGTGTGACAAGACCTCTCTGCTGCTTAGGACTGCGTGACAAGACCTCTCCGCTGCTTAGGACTGTGTGACAAGACCTCTCCGCTGATTAGGACTGTGTGACAAGCCCTCTCCCCTGTTGGCGAATGTATGACAAGACCTCTCCGCTGTCTAGGACTGTGCGACAAGACCTCGCCTCTAAATTTCCGGTAACTGTTCTGGTTCGATAGTGGATAATTCTTAATCTTTTCCACTCATCGCATAATTGCCCGACCCACCCCCTCCCTCCCTCCCTCCCTCCCTCCCTCCCTCCCTCCCTCCCTCCCTCTCTCTCTCTCTCTCTGTGTGTGTGTGTGTGTGTGTGGGGGGGGGGTTGTATTCTAAGCATTTGCTAACTGAAGCTCAAGGTGAAAAGGGGGTGGAGGGAAAAACGAGGAGAGGCTACTTAGGAAACATGGTAATGAGAAAAAAGGAGAATGAGGGAAAATGAAGTGAGAGAGATGAGAGAAGAATGAAGAGGGGATTGTGAGAAAGATGAAGAGGGGAATAAGGGAAGAATGAAGATGGGAATGTTGAAAAGATGAAGAGGGGAATGAGGGGGAATCAATGAAGAACGAAGAGAGGGAAATGAAAGCTGATGGTTTTATACCTAACTGAAAGTAAGGAGACAACACGAAGGGAACGGTAGTAGTGGTAGTGTGGTGCTGGGGGATGGTGGAGGTGGTTGGTTGTTGTACTATGGTGGTGGTGTGGAGACGACTTGGGTGGTGGGGTAGTCATGGTGGTCATGCTAGCGATTGTAGTTGTGTTGCTGGTGGTAATAGTAGTTGTGCTGCTGTGGAAGGTAGTGTTGGAAACAATGGGGCGGTGATGATTGGAGTGGTGGTAGTGATAGGGTGGAGGGGGTGGTGATACTGGTGTTAAGGAAGAAATGCTGGGGGGTGGTTATGTTGATGCTGGCGGTTGTGCTATTGGTGTTGCTTGCGGTGTTGGTTAGGTGGTGCTGGAAGTGGTGACAGACATGGTACACCTACTGTAGAATACATAGAGCATCAGTCAGTCTGGGCAATACAGTGGTGGCATTACCTCCTGTGCTCACCATGCACTGAATTCCCAGAGAGCAGCCAGGATTAGCAGCTTCCCGCAAGACGGGTGGGGACGGCCATTTCTAATTCGTTTAAGAACGCCGGAGCGTGGCACAACCCATAAGATTTTGCGATACGACGGTTGAATTATCTTTTAAGAACCTCTTTATTTTTGTCTTTTATTAGCTCCCTCGCAAAGATTACAAAATTACCACATTTACGAGGGCTGTAAGACATAAATGCCAAAGGAGCACTGTACTTCAGTGAAACCTCGGGGAGAGAACCGTAGTAAATCGTAAATATCATAATTAGATATGTTAAAACGTGCTCCCATATATACTGCTTTCGATAAGGGCAATTTAGATACACTGTGCGGGACATCTGAAGGTCGGGGAAAGTATAGTGTACTGGCTTGGGTGCCTGCCAGAAGAGGTCATGGCATCGAGGCAATTCCTATCATGTTCGCCACTTATAGATTAAATTAAATTTGTACAGGACGTTAGTGTCTCTCTCCAAAAGAAATTATGATGGTTACGTAGACGGGTACAAATAATAACAATCACCACCACCACAAACACCATCACTAAACACCACACATAAAATCGACTCCACCATCACTATTAATATCACTTTACCAGCATAATATTTACCACAAGTTACACATTCCCTCATAATCATCACCCTCTCATTCATGTGCAAAAGAAGTGAGCATATTCATGTCACTATGTGGGTGCCAATTCTTATTTTTGACCTAATAGTAACCAGGCTATGGAAATTATGCACAGACAAAAGCACAAATTTTGTTTAAATAATTTTAGGCTACATACCGATACACACAAAAGACGGAATGCTCATTCATATCTCTTACGATAAATACAGTTCCACCTAGAGGCTTTGAGGTGTAATAATACAGTTGATTCTATCTGTTAATGTAGGAAAGATCGATGTTTACAAAATCGTCCAAACATTCTCTTATGCTTAGGACACAGGATTTAGAAGACCTTAACTGTTTCTCAAAGTTTTCAGGAAGACAGACATGGACTAAGGGGACAGAGCAACTTTTCACGATATGAGATTTCACCCTTTCGTGAAAGTATCCGAAAAGTAGAGCCTCTTGTCCCTCCTGACGCGAGATCACACTCAACCCACGAGACCATAAGTGTACAACATCTTCATAAGCTTCGAACAGTACCTTGACACTACAATTCTGGTGACAAAATTAAATTTTGAAAGACTTCATTCACTCGTTACTATGAAGGCCCAGTGGAAGTCGCACGTCAGGGAGGTAACAAGATCGATCCCATCACTCCCACACAAGTCACCTACACTTTATATATATCAAAAGAAGCTAACTTCTAGTTGCCCACCCAGTCTTCAGGACAACCAGTAGTCTGACTATTTAGTTTTGACGATATCCAGCTTGCAGTGACATGGTCTATAACATTCGTCAGTATTCCACGAATGTACCAATAATTTGCATTGTGAAAAATCGGCTCAAAAATAATTCCTAAGACCGATGAACCAGACGCATGAGCAATCTGACATACATATCGAGGTAAATGACGTGGGACTTTATGAAAGATCTACAGGCACAACACAGGTGGATGGCATCAGGGAACTTAAATACCCAAGTTCTTTCAGAGTTTGCCTATAGAACAGCAACTAATCAACACAAATAAAACAGTCCTCTCTCCAAATAAAATATCTTGTGACCTAATTACAAGATAGTATAAAGTCATAACAGGTAAGAGGGGAAGGAAGTCTCGAGGCAAGAATGTTTTTAAGTGGTAAATCATTCAGCGCTCTTCAGAATAAAAACTAATACAAAAATAAAAAAAAAAAAATAAAAAAAAATAATTATAAAATGGCACTATCAAAAGCCTCTTTCAAAAATACCCTGAGATCCCTACGTGCATCCCGTTAATTTAACAAGTAGTTAAAATATGCTCCACTGTCAGCTACACTCCTCAAGTTAAACAGAAATGGGCAAAAACCCTGCAAGCAGGTGGCTGTGAAGGAAATGTGCACACCCGTACCTCAGTCAACAGAAAAGTGTCAAAGTGATGATTACTGCTGAAAATGGTAGCTCAGACACCCATGTCCCGTCAAACCATGTATTACCCGCCTCTAGGACCTACTGATTCCACTGCTTCCCAACGGCATATCTAAGTGTGTGGTCAAAAAGCCTTTTCTTCAGCATTCGCCCATTTCCCCGAACCCCGACAAGGCCCAGGCACTAACAGAATTCAACATCACTGTGCCGAGCGTGAAGACTGGTTAACCATTCGTGGAATTTCTTGGACCAAACTGGTGGACAGACGCACACCAGGTCAGGGCAACAGAGCATACAGAGAATCTGAGTAGACAGTAAACTGGGGTTCACCTAAACGGCTATCAACGTTAAAATAACAGTGAATCACGGGGGATGTCCGCAGTGAACACTAAGAACTCGTTTGATAACTGTGCACGTGGGCTGTTGCACGATGAGTCCTCACTGGCATTCACTGCAAAACAAATAGCACTCTTGCGCTTTGACCTATCAGTAAAGACCTTCACCTCTGAAGCATGAATCAAATCCTTCTCCAGGAAATTAGCCTAGGTCATCACCGGTGTTCGGCACTTAACAGATACTTTCGTTAAACTATTCTTTAGAATTAAAGCAGTGTACAACGAACCACTTTATCGTAGTGAGAAACAAGTGAATGTTACGTACAGCAGACCATGACCACCGAGTAGTGGATGAAGCAAGAAATATATATTTTCTCACTGGTTATGAACAATGGGACATTTATCATATACACAATCTGCACTGTTCCGATGCACTAAGAGATGTGTACCAAGCTAGTGCTATGGTAAGATCTTACAAATCCATGCACTTGGGACTGCTGTCGAGAAAGGCCAGACAGGAAAACCATACTGATGCCCTGAGTCCTGCAGTGAGCTTTCTTGTGACTACAAAAGTTAATGCAGGCACTAATGTAATTACCGTTCTTCTAAATTAGAGCTTAGTAAACTATGTCACTGCCGAGGAGCTTACATTAAAACCTCTGTTTATAATTCTTGATTACTACTTTCGTTCTTGAGTTCTGAAACTTTTATTTAGAATTTTCCTCAAATACTAATACGAATAATTTTTAATTATCATTACTATCATTTCTCATGATAATCATGTTTTTTCACAGAGCTAAAAATAGTTGCTAAATATTTCAAAAAGTATTGAAAAATTTTCCAGTATTCTGTAAAGGAAGTATACTAGACACTATACTACAGCATTACAAATTAATAATGACAAAAAATCTACTTAGAAAATAAGTTTTTTTTTATATTTGCATAATATTTTGGGGGTTAGGTAAATAGAATATATTACCTAACCTCTGAAGTATAATTTTCCATAAGAATATATTTCTTAACACTTGGAATATATCTGTCACGGTCGACAATTTTTTTTAGGTAATGCATCACACAAGATCTGCAAAACAGGGAATATATTAGGACAGTTTCGCTCACCAGGAGATTTACCAATCCGCTGGCTTCATAAATCTCTTGTAAGCAAAACGTAGTATTGACTGATAAAGCACTTAGTGACCGTCATAACAGATTGATAAAGTTCTTACTGAATTAAACATTAAATCCATAAAGCTCCTGGGGAGAAAAACAGTGAACTAATTAAAGCTTCTATTGAGCGAAACGTATCTTAAAACAGGTCTCTTAATCGCATGTGTTTTTTTATTGAAATAGCAATAATGAGTTGCTTATAATGTAGGTTGATGGCTCTGCTAATGAATGTTTAAGGCAGAAAGCGCCATGAACAAGCTGAAAAGTGTTTTATATACAAGCTGAAGAATGTTATAAACAAACTTAAAAATACTATATAAAAATTGGAACAGTCAGTGATACAGGTCATCTGTATCAAGACTATTTTGTGTTTATGGGTGGGAACAGCTCAAGTAATATAAACATACAAATTAATTTTTTAATGGGGGGGAATGGGTAAGCCGGTGGAAGGCCTGGGTAAGATGACCAAGAGCTCAAACGGCGGATCATCATATGACTGAGACCTACGTCAAGAAAGACTTGTCCTGTTTCCTGACGAATCTTACCTAAGCGCTCAAGTGAGAGGAAAATAAGGCATATATCGTAAGGAAAAACCGTGGTTTTCTGACTTTGATGGAGATTAATTCTGCTGTTTTAAGAAAAAAGTGTCAATAAACGAATCACTACGAAAATGCATCTTGGATAAAGAAATACGGCGGTGGTGGGGAATACGGCGTGCGTGGTGGGGAAACGAAAATGGGAGGTAGAAGAGGGAAAGAAATGAGAGGAAAGAGGGAGGAAGTAATAGAAGAGGGGAAGGGGAAAAAGTGGAGGCAATGGGAGATGGAAGGGGAAGAAATGGGAGAGGGAAGGAAAATTGTAATGGAAGAGGAAAATAATGGTTATTGTAATAATACGTAATAACGCAACGTTTGCACCCTTTACCACTGACCTTTCACACTGGATAGGGTACATGGGACCATCAACCAAATTCTGAAGAATCAATACATTCATTCTTCCCTAACACATAGTTGTCTTTCCGTTGAACAACTAAACTAGATATGCCGTGCATTCACTTGTTAGATACTAAATTAGTTTTAAATATGTATGCTGGAAATCCTAAGTGACAAATTATACATATGAATTTAATAAAAATCTTGAGTACATTTTGTAAAAGAATAATGGGAAACAAATCTTAAAGCTAGATTTACTCTACTGTTCATTCGTAATGATTGGATTATAGGCGCCTCAAATGCATGGTCACTTTGTAAGAGAACTCAAAAATTCATTTTAAAACATAACGAAACAAAATTAACGAAGATATATTTGCCGAGCAACTACTGTGATATAATCTTACTGCATAGAGCTTTATCAAATCATGGAGTTAATAAAGCCTTATACAGAGCTCCGTCCTGATCAAAGCTTGTTTTACACCTGTGTCTTTTCTTGTGTCTTTTCGCTGTAGCCAACGAAACCCCGAGAATATTACAAACATTAGCCTGACGCGAAGTTCCCCGTAAGACCCTTCCTGCGTGGAGAGTTACAACCATTAACAACAGATAAAAATACGCCAGACGTGAGGAAGCAAACTCTTTACATCTTTCAACACAAATAAACGAATAATCAGGGTGTGAGAGAAGATGTTTGAATACTTGATTCCTATGTGAGCAAGGAAGAAGACTTGGGCTATAAATCAGACAAGACAGCCTAGTACAGGAAGAGCAACAGGCGAGTAAAGACAGGTGACCTACGGTCAAGGAGCCATACGAGAAGTAATGTCGATGCCAAATGTGGATAAGTACAACTCTTGACAAGTGTGTGTGTGTGGGGGGGGGGGTTCACCAGACAGAAGTGCTAAACATACCAACAATACATGTACGTTATGTTCACAGCATCCTGAGTTGCAAGTAACTCTTCATTATCACAATGCTGAAAATATTAAATCACAACTTCAACAACAAAAATGATGATAATAACAATAATAATAAAAATAATAATATAGTGTAACTGACATGCTTCATTTCTATCATATATTGTATTCTGTTGAACTCGTGTATGGAACAAATATTTTACTATATCGCTTTATATGTAAATATGCAGAGAGAGAGAGAGAGAGAGAGAGAGAGAGAGAGAGAGACAGAGAGAGAGAGAGAGAGAGAGAGAGAGAGAGAGAGAGAGAGACAGAGACAGAGACAGAGAGAATTGAGTCAAAGATCAGCTGTGTAGTATCACTAGATATTGGTAGTCAGAAAAGAGTAGTTCTCAATACGACAGAGTCAACAAGACACTCAGTCGGTGCCAGTGTTCCACAGGAAAGTGTTCTTGGGCCATTATTTTCATCTGTCTACTTCAGTGAGCTTCATCTCACCCAGAATCCCATGTCTATGCAGATGACTGTACTCTGATATTTACTTATCCAAGAGAGGAAATGCCAGCTGCTCTCAGATACATCAATCACCAGCTTATAGCTATAAGGGTCTGGGAAAAACGACAGCAAGTCCCATTTGCCTCTGAGAAAGCACAAATGATGGTCTCTAGGCCCCATGATGTAATGCTGGAGCAGTGGTAAAAATGAATGGGAGAGTGTTGGTACCCGAAGATGAGGTGGATATCCTAGGGGTGAAGTTTGATTCAAAACGGACTATGAAGAATCGCGAAGCAAATCTTGACTAAGATAGCCAAGACGCTAACAGCACTAAGGAGTATCTCGTACCTACTTGACAGCAGAAGCTGCCAAAACTCTATAGGAAGCACAAGTGCGCTCACACCTAGGGTATGCTCAATTCTCTTGGACCGCCTGTCTCCCGACTCGTCTACGACTTCTTGACAGAAGAGAAAGCAGATCAAGACGAGTTATCTCTTGCCTTGACCAGGCCTGGATATATCAGTTATTTCAGCAGAGGCTTCAGTGCTGGAAAGATGTGGGCGGCCTTACTGTTATGCACAAGGCCAGTGTTGTCAAGACCACAGTTGACTCCATTTCGCGGACAGCAAAAATACAGCTTCTTTTCAACAAGACAGGCAGCAGATAGCAAATACACTCTGGCTGTACCATTCTCAAGAACATTACTTCATCTGAGATAATTCATTCCTAGAATGACTAATTTGGAACATGTTTGTAGAACACAACATCGATAAAATCAAGTCAGTTACATAAATGAAATCACTGGCCTGCAGATGTCTCCAGCTTCATCCTGTTCTTTATTTATAAGTTCCATAACAAAAAGACTTACAAATGAGCTGAGGTAGGTAACAGCTCTTAACTTGTAAATAAACGTAGGAACTCTTAAAATGCCAACTCAAAAACCTACCAAGCTGACTTGAGTGCCCCCAGACTCTCCATAAAATTTGTCTAGTTGCAGAACCAGGGGATTAGAGTCACAGACCAACACAGCTACTAGAAAATGGATTCCTATTGCTTCAGCCTATGTCTAAAGCAGACAACAGTCCTTGTGCGATGGACTAATCATTTAGAAATAGGGACGTGACACCATGCATCCTCAGTAAGCACTTATCAGTGTATATAATGAAAATAGTGATCAATGATAACCGAAAGTTATTTTAAAAGAAAGGACTGCAAATTATTCATATAGATTAGTTAGCAACAGAAAGAGAAAAAAAAAGACAAGAAACTGGAGGAAGAAGAACGGAGATTAAACAAGAGTGCATAAGCCTGTAGATTGGATATTCAGATTTTTGTTCATATTGTGAGCCATTCAGTTACACTGTATACATGTTATAACTAGTACTAGAAACAGCAGCACCAATAACATTGTTAGTAGTATTAGCAATAGTAGAAATAGTAGTAATAGCAACAGCAGCATGTAATAGTATTACTATTAGTACTAGTATTATTCGTGTCAATATTAGTAGTAGTACATTCAAAGGGAAACATTAATTAATATGGCAATGTTAACAGCAGTAGTATCAATGGAAACAGTAATAGTAACAATTCTTTAAATATTAATAGCGTAAACGTATTACTAATAGTAACTGAATTAATAATAGCAGTAATGTTCACAGTAATAGTACAAATAGCATTAGTAATCGGAGGTTGAATACTAGTAGTAGTAAGTTGTAGTATTAATAACAGTTATATAAACAATTACATTAATAATAGAGATAGAAATAGTAATAATAGCAGGATTATTCTAATAGTTATAATAGTACTTATCAAGTAGCGATAGTAGTACTTAATATTATTAATAATGATAGTGCTACAGTAGCTGTTTTACTGTAGTTACAGTCGCTGTATTATAGCTTAAGTATTATAGAAGTAGTGTAGCAGTAGTAGTATCGTAGTAGTTGCAATATTATAGTAGTACTGAAGCAGTAGTATAGGAATATTAGTGGGAGTAGCAGTGAGAGTTGTGGCGGTGGTTGGGAGTGTCCACTCCAGGGGTCCAACGAGTTACACTCAAACACTCTTAACATCCGCCTCAACAGTTCGCTATGGTCCCACACCTAACTCTGGGTTACTGCTGATTTGCGGGCGTTAAAAATCGTTGTTTGTGCGTGTGGCTCGTTAGTCATTGGTGGGCTGCTGGACATAATGGGCCGGGAGGCAAGAAAGCAGTAGGCGTCACTCTGGACAAGCGCGGCCAATGGTGTAGCGGACATCGCAGAGCCGTCTCTCAAGTTCCACCAAGAACCCATCGAGACGTGCCGGAATGTCCCCGACCATTGTTGACATAAACGCAGTTCCCCTGAAGAGGTGTTGGTTTGTGGCTGTGGGTTTTTACGAGCATTTATGTATGTGTGTGTGTGTGTGTGTGTGTGTGTGTGTGTGTGTGTGTGTGTGTGTGCGCGCGCGCGTGTGTGTACTCACCTAGTTGTACTCACCTAGTTGAGGTTGCAGGGGTCGAGTCTAAGCTCCTGGCCCTGCCTCTTCACTGGTCGCTACTAGGTCACTCTCACTGAACCATGAGCTTTATCGTACCTCTGCTTAAGGCTATGTATGGATCCTGCCTCCACTACATTGCTTCCCAAACTATTCCACTTCCTGACTACTCTGTGGCTGAAGAAATACTTCCTAACATCCCTGTGATTCATCTGTGTCTTCAGCTTCCAACTGTGTCCCCGTGTTGCTGTGTCCAGTCTCTGGAACATCCTGTCTTTGTCCACCTTGTCAATTCCTCTCAGTATTTTGTAAGTCGTTATCATGTCCCCCCTAGCTCTCCTGTCCTCCAGTGTCGTCAGGTTGATTTCCCTTAACCTCTCCTCATAGGACATACCTCTTAACTCTGGGACTAGTCTTGTTGCAAACCATTGCACTTTCTCTAGTTTCTTTACGTGCTTGGCTAGATGTGGGTTCCAAACTGGTGCCGCATACTCCAATATGGGCCTAACGTACACGGTGTACAGGGTCCTGAACGATTCTTTATTAAGATGTCGGAATGCTGTTCTGAGGTTTGCCAGGCGCCCATATGCTGCAGCAGTTATTTGGTTGATGTTGGTGTTATACTCACCCCAAGATCTTTTTCCTTGAGTGATGTTTGTAGTCTCTGGCCCCCTAGACTGTACTCCGTCTGCGGTCTTCTTTGCCCTTCCCCAATCCTCATGACTTTGCACTTGGTGGGATTGAACTCCAGGAGCCAGTTGCTGGACCAGGTCTGCAGCCTGTCCAGATCCCTTTGTATTTCTGCCTGGACTTCGATCGAATGAACTCTTCTCATCAACTTCACGTCATCTGCAAACAGGGACACCTCGGAGTTTATTCCTTCCGTCATGTCGTTCACAAATACCAGAAACAGCACTGGTCCTAGGACTGACCCCTGTGGGACCCCGCTGGTCACAGGTGCCCACTCTGACACCTCGCCACGTACCATTACTCGCTGCTGTCTTCCTGACAAGTATTCCCTGATCCATTGCAGTGCCTTCCCTGTTATCCCTGCTTGGTCCTCCAGTTTTTGCACTAATCTCTTGTGTGGTACTGTGTCAAACGCCTTCTTGCAGTCCAAGAAAATGCAATCCACCCACCCCTCTCTCTCTTGTCTTACTGCTGTCACCATGTCATAGAACTCCACTAGGTTTGTGACACAGGATTTCCCGTCTCTGAAACCATGTTGGCTGCTGGTGATGAGATCATTCCTTTCTAGATGTTCCACCATTCTTCTCCTGACAATCTTTTCCATGATTTTGCATGCTATACATGTAAGTGACACTGGTCTGTAGTTTAGTGCTTCATGTCTGTCTCCTTTTTTAAAGATTGGGACCACATTTGCTGTCTTCCATGCCTCAGGCAATCTCCCCGTTTCGATAGATGTATTGAATATTGTTGTTAGGGGTACACATAGCGCCTCTGCTCCCTCTCTCAGGACCCATGGAGAGATGTTATCTGACCCCATTGCCTTTGAGGTGTCTAGCTCACTCAGAAGCCTCTTCACTTCTTCCTCGGTTGTGTGTACTGTGTCCAGCACATGGTGGTGTACCCCACCTCTCCGTCTTTCTGGAGCCCCTTCTGTCTCCTCTGTGAACACTTCTTTGAATCTCTTGTTGAGTTCCTCACATACTTCATGGTCATTTCTTGTTGTCTCTCCTCCTTCCTTCCTTAGCCTGATTACCTGGGCCTTGACGGTTGTTTTCTTCCTGATGTGGCTGTATAACAGCTTCGGGTCAGATTTGGCTTTTGCTGCTATGTCGTTTTCATATTGACGTTGGGCCTCCCTTCTTATCTGTGCATATTCGTTTCTGGCTCTACGACTGCTCTCCTTATTCTCCTGGGTCCTTTGCCTTCTATATTTCTTCCATTCCCTAGCACACTTGGTTTTTGCCTCCTTGCATCTTTGGGTGAACCATGGGCTCATCCTGGCTTTTTCATTATTCCTGTTACCCTTGGGTACAAACCTCTCCTCAGCCTCCTTGCACATTGTTGCTACATATTCCATCATCTCATTAACTGGCTTCCCTGCCAGTTCTCTGTCCCACTGAACCTCATTCAGGAAGTTCCTCATTCCTGTGTAGTCCCCTTTCCTGTAGTTTGGTTTCATTTGTCCTGGCCTTCCTGCTTCCCCCTCCACTTGTAGCTCTACTGTGTATTCGAAGCTTAAAACCACATGATCGCTGGCTCCACGGGGTCTTTCATATGTGATGTCCTCAATATCTGCACTACTCAAGGTGAATACTAAGTCCAGTCTTGCTGGTTCATCCTCTCCTCTCTCTTGTAGTGTCCCTTACGTGTTGGTACATGAAGTTTTCCAGTACCACCTCCATCATCTTAGACTTCCATGTATCTTGGCCCCCATGTGGCTCCAAGTTCTCCCATTCGATCTCCTTGTGGTTAAAGTCGCCCATGATCAGGAGCTTTGCCCTGCATGCATGAGCTCTTCTGGCCACTGCAGCCAGTGTGTCAACCATCGCTCTATTGCTCTCGTCATACTCTTGCCTTGGCCTCCTGCTGTTCTGTGGTGGGTTATACATCACTGCAATTATCACCTTGGGACCTCCAGAGTGAAGCGTTCCCGCTATGTAATCACTTTCTTCTCCGCTGTCTCCTCTCTCCAGCTCATCAAAATTCCATCGGTGTTTGATCAGCAATGCCACTCCTCCACCCCCCTGTTCCTTCTGTCTTTTCTCAGGATCTGGTATCGTGCTGGAAAGATGGCATCTGTTATCATACCTGTAAGCTTGGTTTCTGTGATCGCTATGATGTCTAGTGATGCCTCTGACTCTTTCGTGCCACTCCTTCCACTTGTTTGTTATTCCATCAGGGTTTGTGTACCATACCTTCAGTTTCCTTTCCAACACTGTGGTTTGGGGGGCCTGTGGGGGTGGGAGACCTGGTAGCATACTGTGGGATTCTATGGTTGGGGGTTGGGTGGAAGCTGTGGGTATGGATTGTATTGTGTGTTGGGATGGTGTGATAGGTTGTGGGGTTCTGAGGATAGTTGTGTGTGTGCTTGCCCTTGCTGCTCTGTTCTGCTCTGACCTCTGCTAGTTCCATCCTTGTCTCCTTTCCTAGCTCCTTTCGCTTTTTTGTCCTCTCCCTCAGCTGCTGTCTCTCTGTGTTCTGTCTCTGTCTAGGAACACCTTCTTGTAATCTTCCGAGCTTTTCAACCGTGGTTTCTCTTGGAGGATCCTGTTCCGCACTGTTTCTGTCCTGAGAATCAGCTTGATCGGTCGGTTTCTCCCCTTCAAGTACCCCCCTATTCTCTGAAAATTTACAATCTCGTCCATGTCTTCTCCCCCTATTTCCGTGATGATTTTCTCAATCTCCTTTCTTTCTTCTGCCGTCTTTCAGTGTGTGTCCTTTCCTCTCTCTCCCGAAGCCCATGGATAATCACTGATTTTGCCCTTTCCTCCTCCCATTGCCTCTCCGTCTGTGACTCTGGTTCCTGTCTGTATGTGGTCATGGTTGTGCCTCAGCATTCGACCTATCTCCCTCTCCATCTGCACCCATCTGCTCTTCCCTTCCACTCCCTGGCCCTTCTTTGCAGGCTGATATGACCTTAGCATAATTCATATCTCCTTCCTTCCTGTTCAGCCTCTCAGCTTCGTATGGTGTGTCTTCTCTGGTCACTACCCCTGAGACTTGCTTCAGCCTGTTTACCTCAAATTCTAGGACCTTTACCCTGGCTACTGCAGTTTCGACTTGTGCCTCCCAATTCTTCGTCTCCTTCTCCAACCTCTTTTCCCATTTCACAGAGAGCTCTTTCTCCATTTTTTTCAGAAAGCTCTCCTAATTTTCTCTCCCATTCTTGCTCTATCCTTTTCCACTGCTCCTCCATCCATTCCTCCCTACCAGTACCATTGTCATCTGATCCCTGATTCCTGCGAGTCCCAACCATTTTTTTTTTTTTTTTAGTGAGAGAGAAAGAGAAAAAGAAAAAGGGGGGGAGAGAGGGAGAAAGAGAGAGAAGGGGAGGGTAGAAGGAGGGGAAAAGAAGGGAAAAAGGGGGAGAAAGTGAGAGAGAGGGAAAAGGTAAGAGAGAGGGAGGAGTGACAAGGGAAGAGAGAGAGAGAGAAGAGAAGAGGAAGAGAGAGAGTAAGGGAGGAGGAGAGGAAGAGAGTGAGAGGGAGAGAGAAAGAGAGAGAGGAAGAGAGGATGAGAGGATGAGAGAGAGGATGAGAGAGAGGAAGAGAGGAAGAGAGAGAGGAAGAGAGAGAAAGAGAGAGAGAAAGAGAGAAAGAGAGAGAGAGAAAGAGAGAGAGAGAGAGAGAGAGAGAGAGAGAGAGAGAGAGAGAGAGAGAGAGAGAGAGAGAGAGAGAGAGAGAGGAAGAGAGAGGAAGAGAGAGGAGAGGAGAGGGAGAGAGATGGGGGGGAAATGAAGGGTTAGAGCAGTGGTTCCCAAACTGGGGGTAAATTACCCCCTGGGGGTAATTTAACCATTTTTGGGGGGTAATGGAGGGGTGACAGAAAAAAAGTTATGAATTCTGAAAATCAAGAAAACAATGCGGTACCCGGTATGAGGATTATTGTTAACTTTGTCTTAGTATATAAAGTTGTAAAGTAAACCTATTATAAGTAAGTAATAAAGTTAAACCAAATAACAATAAACATCAAAAACTAATATACAGTATTAGAAAAGAAGAAATATATAACTAAGTGTGTGGAAACCCAAAAGTATTTTGACAAGTATGCTTCAGGACAAAAGTCACTCAGTAGCCCAGATCGACCTGTCCAGTATGCGTCACTCACTTCCTGAGGCTGCCTCTATTTCACACTGTCAGTTTATCTGTGAGCATCAGCCGAGGTAGACATAAGCTGGTATGTATGTGTACTGCCCTGTGCAGTATATAGTTAGTATTTACCCACTGTTACTGTGAATTTGTAGCTATTATTAATTTTATATATAATGTATGTGTGGTTCTTACGTTTTCAATGGTTTTGCTAGGATTAGCAGAGTATGCGAGGCTGTATACGTTCACGTTTAGCCATATATATCAATAATAACAACATTTTGTGAAAGGGGTAACATGCTTTATGTGGCATGTTAAATTGGGTAACAAGCTGAAAAAGTTTGGGAACCACTGGGTTAGAGGGTCACTTCACAGGAAGGTGTGAAATCCTGTATATGTGTGTGTGTGTGTCTGTATGTGTGTGTGTGTGTGTGTGTGTGTGTGTGTGTGTGTGTGTGTGTGTGCGCGCGCATGTGTGTGCGTGTGCATGTGTGTGTGTGTGTGCTACAGCTATTCAAGTGCCTAACAGCAGAGCCTGTTCTCACCTAGTGTGTGTGCATATGTTTATGTAAACACTCCTTATTTCCCACGTATGTACTACATATGTATTGCATATGTACCCGATCTCTTGGTTCCCACTGTACTGTCTTATGCATTTAAAATTACGTTCAAAAATAAATACACTAGGCTTCGCCTATGTGCCGCTACCTCTAAATTCTATTAAATGCCAGTAAATGCTGCTTATTCTAATTCTGATAGCTCGAGGAGAGTGACCCCTAATTCCAGCTAGAGACAGGTACTATTGACCCCATGCAACTCAAACTAGGTGAATATTACTTGCGGCTGGCAGTGGAGTAACGTTGCGGGTCTGTCCTGTCCCAGAAGTTGAAGATGTTTGATGCTTCTCGGTAATTTTTCCACTAACTTCCTGTATGCACTATAGTCTCTAGCTCTTCCAATTTTTTCACTCACTCACTGTATTTACTGACACATCTATACATATCTCTTATCTCCCTGGTCTTGAGTCGCACTTATTCTTCAAATACCCCACTGCGTTATTATGGCAACACTATTTAGGCCTGACACAACCGTTCACCCTTCCAACGTCCCCCACTAAACACTTAGCCACTATTTTCTTTGTTTTCTTTTCTGTGATCACTTATATTTCCTTTTTTCCGGGCTTAAGTGATTATATGCACTCTAATGCGTGCGCACGCCTATATCCCACACTCTATTCCTTATGGCAGAGTCAGAAATTACCACCAAAACACGAGCTCAAACCGCGTGACTCCTCCACGAGTGTGTGTGTATGTGTGTGTGTGTGTGTCCGTGGGTACAAGTGCTAGTTTATAATTCCCTGCTCCAGACGTCAATGCTAAAACAAAAAAAAACAGAGTTCTTTCCTTTAAAGAAAACGAAAGAGTAGATCACAGAAGTAGGTACAAGACTTGGGTTAATTTTTCAGATATTTTCGGATAAACTTTCCTAGAAGTATACAGTACTATAGTTACTGTCTCCTTTATTATTATTATTTAATACATATATTGTATGGTCCCGTTGGTTAGAGTGTCATGGAATTTTCGCTCACCATGAGGCGGGATCGACTCTCGTCTAGTCGCAGTGTTGTTATTGATTATATATATACATGATGAGCGAAAATTTCATGACGCTCTAACCCACGGGATCATACATTCCTAAAAGAATCACGCACCCAACAGAGCTAGGTGCTGTACCGTGATCCGAGGACATTCGATGGTGTGGATGCTTCAGAGCTAATTTCATCCTCCTCTCCGTTTGGTGTACTAGCCTCCACGAACAGTATTTTATATTGTAACCACGAACAAGTGATATTTAATCAATAACACTGCGACTAGCCGAGTGTTGATACTGATTAAATACCACTTGTTTGTGGTTACAAGTGCTGTTGGAATGTGAGCACTGGGACATTTATGAATGGATTCAGGGAAACCACTTAGCTGGACTCGAGTCCTGCAGGTAAAATGTACAGTGCATGCACTTCGAATGAGAGTTGGGGATGTTGCAGTTAGGAGAGACATCTGAGCAGTGATGCTGGTGAGCCTCTGGCAACACTGTGATGGAGTGATGGTGAAAGTCCAAGTGGGACTGTTATTGGATTAAGGAACTGGTCTGCTCAAGTCTGCAACGATATCTCATTGCCTTGCTGCTTCGTGTAACTTGGGTGGTGCAATAAATGAAGATAGAAATGCGGACATCTATTCCCTCCAGTCTAATTGGAATTAATGCTTGATCCCATAGATCTGCAAGTGGTAGATTTCATGCTTTCTTGAATATTTATCTTAGGAAATATCTTCATTTTTACATAATGACTTAATATTTCATCTTCAATTTTCCGGATATAGTTGACTATTTACCGATAAGTAATCAGGCTCACTGTGGTGGTAAAACTTTACAAGTATCTCTCTCTCATTACGGCCCGCACACAAACCTGTCTTTGGAATGATTATGTTATCCAGGTTATGTGATTCCAGCGTTTTTTCTTCAGGTATCAGCCCAGCAAGGAACTTGAACATTATCTCCGAGAAAAGGATTCAACTCTTGCATAATTAATGGTCCTTGTTGTGACGAATAGGTAAAACTTGCTATTTTGGCTTAAATAACAACGCTCTTCTTTTTGTCGAGTAAGGCAAGGGAAAATTTGTGTATGCAATAATTTCGCAAAAATCATTCTGATCCTAGTGTTTATTATTAAATTATTGTAAACTTATCTAAAATATATTTACTTGGATTAAGCTAAATCAAATTGCACTTGTTATAATAAGGTTTGGTAGGCTTTCTAAGGTTCTTTTGGTACAAAATTATTAATTTTTACATTAACAGAAATGAAATAATATATCTTTAAACCTATAAGAGAAAATTTTAGAAAGGACTTAATTTTAAACGAGTTCTTGCTAAATGACCAGTTTTTACCTTAGCCAGTAGAACTAAAACACTACAACCTCGTGTTGTAACTCTCGTTGCCTCGACCCAAGCAGACGCTCCTTCCACTGCCACTACCGCTAGCCCTCCTGTGCCTGCCTCAGCTCCTGCTAATGAGCCTCAATTTATATACAAGACTGGTATCTCGTACTATACCCAGCTGTATAGCCCTTGTGGCTTAGCGCTTCTTTTTGATTATAATAATAATAATCGTACTATACCTCTGACCAATACAAGAACGCAATGCTTGCTCACGAACTCTCCCAGCGACTCCAGGATGGGACTGTCAAGTTCACCTGCGACTCCGAGCACGTCTCCATCATCGACCAACCACTCCTTAGCATCAACCGTCATTCCACAGACACCACAATCCCGTTTGCAGTGGACTACCTCTCAAGACCGAAGTTCAGATCTCTCCGAAACGGATCACTCGAATGACAAACTAAACACCGACCAATCACTGTAAAGTTGAGTTTTCCGTCGCTTTGCCATCGGCTACAGCTGGGGTGTGGCTCTGATCGACCCTGCAATGGCTGCTTTCTCGACCCTTCCTAACTGCTACAACGCAGCTCATCAGCCGCTCTGGCATCGTCAGCTGCTCAACGCTGGCATGCCCCATACGACACCCATTCCTGTGAGCCAAGTACCGGGGACCTTCATACTTCTACATCTACGTCTGCAGTACACCTGTCCATATTGCGCCAAAGTGGTTGGGCCATTCACCTTTTTTTACCGCACTTCCCCTCCACTCTCCCACCCTTTTCCCATGTTTCCATCCATACCCATCGTTCTTCCTTCCCCATCTGGTCATGCAAGTCGAGTACCTCTTCTGCATGACATATACATACAATATATATATATATATATATATATATATATATATATATATATATATATATATATATATATATATATATATATATATATGTCGTGCCGAATAGGCAGAACTTGCTATCTTGGCTTAAATAGCAACGCTCATCTTGCCATATAGGACAAGTGAAAATTTGTGTATGCAATAATTTCGCCAAAATCATTCTGAACCTAACGAAAAAAAATATATTTCACTGTGTTAGTTTAGTATTAAATTATTGTAAACAAATCTAAAATATATTTAGTTGGGTTAGGCTAAAATAAATTGTTCTTGTTATAATAAGGTTAGGTAAGTTTTCTAAGATTCTTTTGGTGCAAAATTAAAAATTTTGACATTAACATTAATGAAAAAAATATATCTTTAAATGTATAAGAGAAAATTTTAGAAAGGACTTAATTTTAAATGAGTTCTTGCTAACTGACCAGTTTTACCTATTCGGCACGATATATATATAATATATATGTATATATATATATATATATATATATATATATATATATATATATATATATATATATATCTATATATATATATATCTATATATATATATATATATATTTAATATATATATATTATATTATATATAGTATATATAGTATATGGTCAATTAGCAAGAACTTAATTTTATATAAATTCTTTCTAAAATTTTCTCTTATACGCTTAAAGATATATTTTTTATTTATGTTAATGTAAAGATAAATAATTTTGTAACAAAAGACCCTTAGAGAACTTACCTAACATACCATAACAAGCGCAATTAAATTCAGGCAAATCCAA